>NC_080787.1:108097545-108424795 GCF_028018385.1 Neofelis nebulosa | reverse complement strand
ACCAGAGACCATCTTTCTGGGATAGCTGTTGTTTCAGGTCATTTAGCACCATGTTCCATTGCATTGCTGTGGTTAAGATTATCTCATGACTTGAAGGAATAATGAGTCATCAAAAAGTATTTTTAAAAAATTCTGCTTATCTAGTAGAGTTTGGATCATTAATTAAAAGCTATGAAAAACAAATTTCCTAAAGTCCAGTTCCAGGAGAGGGTCAGGCTATCTATCCATTTATTGTTAGACACAGATATCTGAAAAAGAAGCATAATTTTGAAATTATTATTTTAATAAAAAGGATAACATTTTCTATCAGAACATTCTTTATTACTGCTACTTTTCCACAAGACATACAGTATATTCTACATACTACAGAGCATTTAGACAAATGGTTAAATCACTAAATTGTGGAACCACTGATTTTATTTTATTATTATTATTATTATTATTATTTTAAATACAATTTATTGTCAAGTTAGCTAACATATAGTGTATACAGTGCTCTTGACTTTGGGAGTAGATTCCCATGATTTATCGCTTACAAAAACACCCAGTGTTCATCCCAACAAGTGCCCTCCTAAATGCTCATCACCAATTTTCCCCTCTCCACCCGCCCCCATCCACCCTCGTTTGTTCTCTGTATTTAAGAGTCTCTTATGGTTTACCTCCCTCTCTGTTTGAAACTATTTTTTCCTCCTTCCCTTCTCCCATGGTCTTCTGCTAAGTTTCTCAATTTCCACATATGAGTGAAAACATATGATATCTGTCCTTCTCTGACTGACTTATTTCACTTAGCATAATACCTTCCAGCTCCATCCACATTGCTGCAAATGGCCAGATTTCATTCTTTCTTATTGCCAAGTAGTATTCCATTGTATACATAAACCACATCTTGTTTATCCATTCATCAGTTGATGGACATTTGGGCTCTTTTCATAATTTGGCTATTGTTGATAGTGTTGCTATAAACACTGGGGTACATGTGCCCCTATGAATCAGCACTCCTGTATCCTTTAGATAAATTCCTAGTAGTGCTATTGCTGGGTTGCAGGGTAATTTTAAGTTTTTGAGGAACCTCCACACTGTTTTCCAGAATGGCTGCACCAGTTTGTATTCCCACTGACAGTGCAAGAGGGTTCCCATTTCTCCATATCCTCACCAGCATCTGTTGTTTCCTGAGTTAATTTTAGCCACTCTGAGCAGTGAGGTGGTACCTCACTGCGGTTTTGATTTGTATTTCCCTGATGATGAGCAATGTTGAGCATCTTTTCATGTGTTTTTTGGCCATTTGGATGTCTTCTTTGGAAAAGTGTCTATTCATGCCTTCTGCCCATTTCTTCACTGGATTATTTGTTTTTTGGGTGTTGAGTTTGGTAAGGTCTTTATAGATTTTGGATACTAACCCTTTATGCAATATGTCATTTGCAAATATCTTCTCCCATTCTGTCGGTTGCCTTTTAGTTTTGTTGACTGTTTCCTTTGCAGTGCAGGAGTTTTATCTTGATGAGGTCCCAATAGTTCATTTTTGCTTTTAATTCCCTTGCCTTCAGAGACATGTTAAGTAAGAAGTTGCTGCAGCTGAGGTCAAATAGATTGTTGTCTTGTTTTCTCCTCTAGGGTTTTGATGGTTTTCTGTCTCACATTTAGGACAGACAGCATATTCTACATACTACAGAGCATTTAGGCAAACGGTTAAATTACTAAATTGTGAAACCACTGATTTCAAATCACATAGATTATTATTAGTTAATTATCAGTCAAAGATGCAGCCCCAAAGGGCCAACTTCTAACACATAGGCCAGGGCCATCTTGCTTATGCATGCATGGTGGACACTGCAGGAGTGGTGACCTCAACACCAGAGCTCCCCTCCCCCCCCCCCCGCCCCAAGTTCCAGGAAGCTCACAGCCCTTGGTCCTAAGCCATGGAGACGTCTTGCCCAGAGGGCCTGAACTGTCTGGGGACCAAAAACTGCTTGATGACCCCCCCCAAGACTGGAAAGGTAGCAGCAACCATCTGGAGCACAGGGCTGTCCTCAGTATCTCGTGTTACAGAGAGAAATAGATGACCTTAAAGAGCAACTTGTGGCCATGCAGTCCCTGACTGACAAGTTCCAGACCCTTTGAAGCTGAGCCCAGCATCTTTGTACAAGAGGAGCAGCTAGTATCTTGGAAGCCAGAGATCCAGGGAGCTGTGGACAAGCTGGTTCCTTCCTGTTTGACCTCAGCCAGGGCTTCTTCTCCATTCTTTTGCACCCTCCCCACCCCAGTTCACAGCAATTTCAAAATAAAATACCTCTCATGTTAAAAACAAAAAACAGAAAAACTCTAGTTATGAATCAGAGGCCAATTCTATGTAACATTTAGGATTAGTTGGAAAGTCTTTATAGAAAGATTCATAAAACTCAGCCATGAACTCAACCATGAGCCAGAACAAGAACCTAACTCAAAAGCAGGTTTTGGTCTTCCTGTCTTCCATTTGCCCTTCTGTTTTGTTTTGTTTTGTTTTTTAGCCTCAGTCTGAGCTCCTTTCAGAATAAATTTCTGAGATTTATAATATTAAGAAATTTACTGGGATAAACTTCAAGC
This sequence comes from Neofelis nebulosa, assembly GCF_028018385.1. NCBI lineage: Eukaryota > Metazoa > Chordata > Mammalia > Carnivora > Felidae > Neofelis > Neofelis nebulosa. Next base: position 108,422,215 of record NC_080787.1, on the reverse strand, counting down.
ATTGATTCTCTACCTCAGATGCAAATTTAGTTCATTTGGGAATTTTGGGATGAAATGGAGTGACTCCAGACCCACTAAAGGGGAATCAGAGTATTTGATGGAAGATAGTGGGGAGCTGTAGGGATCTGTAATTTTTAAAGCACCAGATATAATTGATGTGAAACAGCATTATGAGCCATAGCTTTGGAAGCCATCAATTGTCTAATTTTATGCAGTATAACACAGTGCTGCTGTGGGTTATATCTCCAGAGCACGGGTTCTGGAGATAAACAGTCTGGGCTCAATTCCTAAGTCTGCCTTTTACTAGCTTTGTGAGCATGAGTAAATTACTTAATTTCTGTACTTGATTTATTCAACATCCAATGTTTATTTGTTGAGTGCCAGGCCCTGTTCTAAAAGTATACCAGTGGAAATTCCTACCCTGGGGACATTATTTACCATCTAGAACAAAGAGACTTACAGAACAATAACAATGTAATATTTTAAAAATATATATATTTGAAGATTATAAGATAATAGGGGGAAAAAGCAGGGTAGGGGTATTGAGAGTATGTGTGTGTTGGATCTTCCACACTCACAGAGTTGTTGTGAAGGTGGAACAGATTTTACATGTAAGGTGGTTAGGACAGTGCCTGGCACATAATGTTCAGTAAGTACTATGGACTATTCCCTTATTTTACCAATGAGGAAACTGATACTCAGAGAAGTGGAGGAATCTGTCCAAGTAAGTAAGACAGGAGGTGAATCAGGCCCCATGCTACCCATGCCTCACCCACCTCAACTCACCCCTACAGGCATTTCAGTCTGGGGCTAGAAGACAGATGCTAAAACAATGGGGCCAGAGCCTACCTTTTTTTTTTTTTCTTTAAATGTTTATTTATCTTTGAGAGAGAGACAAAGACAGAACTGGAGCAGGGGAGGGGCAGAGAGAGAGGGAGACACAGAATCCGAAGCACAGAGCCTACCTCTTGACACAGATTCCTGTTCCTGAATGTGGCTCTTGCTGGTGCCATACATCAGAAGCAAATATTGCAAAATGTTACTTTTATTTGGCAGGGGTAAGACAGGGATAAGACAAAAGGCTAAAGGAACACACCTTGTGTGTAACTCTAGCCAATTCCTTAAGTGTCTTTATACTATAATAGTCATATAAGGGGTATCTACTGGTCTCCATGTACATCACGAATAGGTAAACAATGGCTAAGGAAAAAGCTAAAAGGAAACTATAAAATGCATTTTTATACAATATAATAATTAAAAACTTCTCTTAGGGGCGCCTGGGTGGGTTGGTTGGTTGGGCAGCTGACTTTGACTCAGGCCATGATCTCACAGCTCGTGAGTTCAAGACCGTGTTGGGCCCTGTGCTGACAGCTCAGAGCCTGGATCCTGCTTCAGATTCTGTGCTTCCCTCTCTCTCTCTGCCCCTCCCCGGCTCACGCTCTGTCTCTGTCTCTGTCTCTCAAAAATAAACATTAAAAAAAAATTTTGTTTAATTTCCTTTAGAAATGGTACTATCTTGTGATTTAAAAAAATCTGGTAATTTCTCCCAATATATTTAGGCCAAAGCATTATTTTAAAGCATTCCTGGAGTCTGATGGAACTTAGAAAGCTTACAAGCAGATAAGTCAGGAAAACAATAATTAAAGCCAATTTTTGGTAAAAATGTGTTATTGGAATAACTTATCTGAGCTAAAGTCCTATGAAATGTCCAAATAATTCCTCTAACCCTTTCTTAGAATGACTAATATTTGTTTGAGTTACAAAATAACTATGAAGATTAAAACCCGTATGAGTGACTAAGCTCAAACTTGTTCCCATGACCCTCGTGTCTAAAAAAAAAAAGAGAGAGAGAGAGAAAGGAAAAACTGAATTCAAATTTAATTAAAAATTAAATCTGAGGTTGAGTAAAGGAAGGAGCAATCACTTTAAATACGTTGCAATCCATACTAGAACCTAATTGAAAAATGTAATTTGCTCTGTTAAGAGTCTTGCCTTGTGATAATACAGCAAAATCTTTTATCCTTATTGTGAGAGCAGATGGACCGGAAAGGAGAAAGACAAAACAGTAAACCTTGATTTAGGATAAGAGATTAAATTGACATAAAAAAAAATGGAAAAAGGAAATCATTAAGGCAGTGGCTAAGAGCCTTGAAAGAAAAGATAAGTACAGTGTAAACTGATGTAAACAGCAGAGAAAATTGCTCTGTGAATAAGAGGGTTTAATTTTATGTATAATTCATTTCTTTAAAAATTTTCTCTCTGAGTTTATTTATTTATTTTGAGAGAGATGGGGAGAGAGAGAATCCCAAGCAGGCTCCACATTGTCAGCGCAGAGCCTGATGTGGGGCTCAAACTCACAAACCGTGAGATCATGACCTGAGCCGAACTCAAAAGCCAGACATTTAACTAACTGAGCCACTCAGGAGCCCCAAGGATAGTGAGCTCTAAATCTCTTATAATAGTCAAAATAGTAAGCACACTAAATGACTAGAGGACTAACATGTTTGTGACCTTAACGCTAAAAGAGTTAAAAATCTCTACTTTATAAGAAAGCAATGACTAAATCATTTGATTAAAAACACCCAACTCTGGGGCGCCTGGGTGGCGCAGTCGGTTAAGCGTCCGACTTCAGCCAGGTCACGATCTCGCGGTCCGTGAGTTCGAGCCCCGCGTCGGGCTCTGGGCTGATGGCTCGGAGCCTGGAGCCTGTTTCCGATTCTGTGTCTCCCTCTCTCTCTGCCCCTCCCCTGTTCATGCTCTGTCTCTCTCTGTCCCAAAAATAAATTAAAAACGTTGAAAAAAAAAATTAAAAAAAAAAAAAACAAACCCAACTCTAATAGTTCTCAAAATTTACAATGTCCCTTATATGCATGACTATTGGGGTATTTTCATATTTGAGCTAAGCAAAGGTGAATGTGTTCATATATAGTATATCTATTACCTGAAGCCACACAGAATGGCAAATGTAGGATTCACATGACAGATGATGAATAGGTACCGGACCTTTATTTTACAGTGTGTGTACTCCAAATGACATGTATAATGACTAAGTATGTAAAAAGTTATTTTCTGGGCCATTCCTTAAAAAAGAGAGTTATGTGTGTGGAGGTTGGGGAGTAGGGAATAAATATTTATGGATATATCCATATATATGGTGATATATACATCTAAACAATAGATGTATATGTCATGTAATACAATAGATGATTCTAATTTTACTTAATTTAATCTTAATATCTTAATAATCTTAATTATGAGATAATATGAATAAGCTCAATTTACCAATGAGTGTTCTAAACAAAATGAAAAGTTTTAGTAAAAGCGATATTCAGATATTTTAATTACCTATCAGTTTCTTATTTTGTTCTCCTGATATATAAAGTATTAATCATAGGAGCTACTATTTATTATCTACTATGTTCATAATTTACATATATTTTTCATTTTCAAAACAACCCCACAGAGGGGCACCTGGGTGGCTCAGTTGGTTAAGCATCTGACTCTTGATTTCAGCTCAGGTCACGATCTCTCAGTTCTTGCATTTGAGCCATGCCTCGGGCTCTGCAGTGACAGTGCGGAGCCTACTTAGGATTCTCTCCCTGTCTCTCTCTCTCTCTCTCTCTCAAAATAAATGGAAAGAAAACCCCAGAGAAAGATAGACACACACACACACACACACACACACACACACACACACACAAGGAGGGACAGATCAAGTTCTATGTGACTTTATACATTTACAAGATTTATAAATGGCTTAAAGGATTTAAGCCACAGGGTGCCTGGTGTAGAGTGTACTTAAAAAAAAAAGAAAAAAAGACTTAAGCCAAGCTTTGAAACAAAAACAAGGGCCTTGTATAGAAAAAAATATTTCTTCTCAAGTAGGCTCCACACCCAAAGTGGGGAAACACCAACTGAAATAGCCAGGCACTCCAAGAAAAAATATTTTTAATAAAAGATCAGTTGGAGTGAAGGTAACAAACAAATGGAAACCAAGATTCCTACTGCTGTTTAACTTGGTACTACCTAAAGAAAAATTATTCATAATTTTTACTTCGTAAAAAAAAATTTCTCCATTAGTGTAGGTATGCTTTATCATCTAGTTCATGTTCATCTAGTACATGAAGGAAAGTATTTTTTTCCAGAGTAACAGTTTTCAATTAAATGCATTCAACATTCTTTACTAAGATATTCTTTTGAGGTTACTGAAATCCATCATTTACAACATAGGAACAGGCAGGCAGGGCTATATTCAATACCTCTGCTTGATTAGAAACTGAGGCTCACTGTGGCTCTGTCAAATGCTAAAATCAACTTGTCACAAATTCAAGTAAAGTAGCAATGAATCCAAGCTCAAACAGTAGAGTTAATGAATGACTAAAGTGGTCAGGTTCAGATTCTGGTTCATTCATTCAGCAAGCCTGGAATCCAGTGGGTCAGGCACTGTGTTGAAGACAGAAAGATAAAGCCCACAGATGCTACCCTTAGGATTCACTTCCCAGTGGGTGAGAAAGATCCATCAGCAACCCAACATAAGAAAGAGTCCTAAATGCTATATTTTACCTCTATGCAAAGTGTTGCCAAAAAAAAAAAAAAAAAAAAAAAAAAAGCAGACGTTAGTCTGCTCAGGCTGCCATAACAAAATACCATAGAGAAGTCCAAGATAAAGATGTTAGCAGGTTGGGTCCTGGTGAGAACTCTTTTCCTGATTTGCAGATGGCTACCAGATTCTTGCTGTGTCCTCACATGGCAGAGAGAGCAAGCTCTCTGGTGTCTCTTCTTATAAGGGCACTAATCACATCATGAGGGTCCCACCCATGATGAACTCATTTTACTCTACCTCCCAAAGGCCCCATCTCCAAATACTACCACATTGGGAGTTAGGGCTTTAACATATGGATTTTAGGAAATGCAAAATTTAGTGCATAGTGGGAGGGAATGTTAACTCTGCAGAGAGTTGTAGAGGAGGGTGTTGCAGAAGAAGTGACTCCTGAGCTTGGTCTCAAAGCAGGCATGGGAGGTTACCAGCAGAGGAGCAGGAAGGGCACACCATGCAGAAAGGACAGCAGAAATAAAACACAGGAGAAGGAACAAATTGTGATCATTTCAGCATGAATAGAGTAAAAAATACCTCTAAGGAAAGGAAAGAATAAGGCAGAAAAACTAAGTTGGGACCAGATTATAGAAAGTTCTTGAGTCTGATACTGAGAAGCTTAAAATTTCTTTACACGGGGCTGTGGAAAGCTGCTGAAATTGTATGTGTATGTATGTGTGTGTATGTGTGTGTGTGTTATAATAAAAATTAATGAAAGAAATTTTTAATGTTTATTTATTTTTGAGAGACAGAGAGAGATACAGCATGAGTGTGGGGGGTGGGGCAGAGAGAGAGGGAGACACAGAATCCGAAGCAGGTTCCAGGCTCTGAGCTGTCAGCACAGAGCCCAATGCAGGGCTCCAACTCACGGACTGCAAGATCATGACCTGAGCCGAAGTCAGACGCTTAACCGACTGAGCCACCCATGCGCCTCTATACTAGAAATGAATTTTGAGAAGTTTTTTATGTTGAAACAATTTCAAACCTACATAATAGTTGCAAGAATAGTACAAAAATTCCTATATTCTCTTTACCCAGATTTACCAATTGTTACTATTTTGCCACATTTGCTTTATTATCCTCTACCTATAGCATGTGTATTATTTACATACACAGATACAAATGGACAGATATGGATATGCATATGTATACACACATGCACATTTTTAAAAAGTTATTTTTCAATGTTTTTAAATTTATTTTTGAGACAGAGAGAGACAGATCATGAACAGGGGAGGGGCAGAGAGAGGGAGACACAGATTCCAAAGCGGGCTCCAGGCTCTGAGCTTCAGCACAGAGCCCGACGTGGGGCTTGAACTCACGGAGTCAGAGATCATGACCTGAGCTGAAGTCGGATGTTCAACCGACTGAGCCACCCAGGTGCCCCACACACGTGCACATTTTAATACACATTTTATTTTCTCTGAACTAGTTGAGAGTAGGTTCACACATTAAGTCCTTTTTTTTTTCTTTCTTCCTTCCCTTCCTTCCTTCCTTCCTTCTTTCCTTCCTTCTTTCCTTCCTTCCTTCCTTCCTTCCTTCCTCCTTCCTTCCTTCCTTCGCTTTCTTTTTGAGAGAGACAGAGAGACAGAGAACAAGTGGGGAGGAGGGGCAGAGAGAGAGACACACACAGAATCCGAAGCAGGCTCCAGGCTCTGGGCTGTCAGCACAGAGGCAGATGCAGGGCTCAAACCCGTGAACCGTAAGATCATGACCTGAGCCAAAGTCAGACGCTTAACCACTGAGCCACCTAGGCGCCCCACATTCCTTTACCCTTTAATAATTCAGTGTGTATTTTTCAGGAATAAAGACATTCTCTTTTATTACCATGTTACAGGCATCAAATTCAGGAAACACTGATATAATATTTTTATTACAATTTTATCAACTTTGTAACAATGACCTTCATATTATGACAGCTTTTCTTGTGTGTGTGTAGGACGAAATCCAGGATTGTGTATTGCATTTCATTCTTTTGCACTATAGTCTCTTTTAATCTGAAATGTTCCCCAGCCTTTATTTTTCATAACACCGATATTTTTAAAATACAGTGAGAATTTTTAAAACAAATAGTATGTTAAAAAATACATTACTCTTATTCTTACTTTTAAAGTTTATTTATTTATTTTGAGAGACAGCATGCATGAGCAGGGCAGGAATAGAGAGAGGGAGATAGAGAATCCCAAGCAGGTTCCCCGCTGTCAGCATAGAGCCCAATGTGGGGCTCGATGTGGGACTAGATCCACAAACTATGAAATCATGACCTGAGATGAAATCAAGAGTCAGAGGCTTAACCGACTGAGCCACCCAGGTGCCCCCCAAAATACATTACTATTGAAAAATGACTAAGGTCAGCAAGAAAGAGATTGATGGATAAGAAAGGGCATAGAATATAAGGGAAAGAGAGTCCAGACTGAACCAGCTGAAATGATGAAACCCTCACAGGATAGGAGAGAAGGGCACTCATGTAGCAGACTTGAACAGCATTTAGGACAGATTATCTGTGAAATGTAAAGGAAGTGAAAATTTGATTCTAACTTGGGAAATTTAATGGATGGTGATAAGGATTATAATATAATAGATTTTGATTTTTGTTTGGTTTTAGGTTGAAGGAGGATAACCAGTTGTTTTTTAATGCTGAGCAGATCTGTAATGTTGGAAACAAGACACAGAGCTTAGGTGAAATGTCTAAAATGTCTAAAATAGGGAAGGATTACCTAAAGAAGACAAACCTAAACAACCCACCTTCTGCTTATCTTTCTACTCCCCAACTGAGCCCTGAGCACAGCAGATATTTAATAAGGATTGGAGACCCACAACCATCTCTTAGAAGCCTAAGGAAAATACCTAGGAATAAATCTAACCAAAGAGGTGAAAAATATATACACTGAAAACTATAGAAAACTTATGAAAGAAATTGATACCAAAAAAAATGGAAAAAGATTCCATGCTCCTGGATAGGAAGAACAAATATTGTTAAAATGTCAATACTACCCAAAGCAATCTACATATTCAATGCAATGCCTATCAAAGTAACAACAGCATTCTTCACAGAGCTAGAACAAATAATCTTAAAATTTGTATGGAACCAGAAAAGACCCCGAATAGCCAGAGCAATCTTGAAAAACAAAACCAAAGCAGGAGGCATCACAATCCCAGACTTTAAGCTATACTACAAAGCTGATATCATCAAGACAGTATGGTACTGGCACAAGAACAGACACTCAGGTTAATGGAACAGAATAGAGAACCCTGAAATGAACCCACAAACGTATGGACAACTAATCTTTGACAAAGCAGGAAAGAATATCCAATGGAATAAAGACAGTCTCTTCAGCAAGTGGTGCTGGGAAAACTGGACAGCAACATGCAGAAGAATAAACCTGGACCACTTTCTTACACCATACACAAAAATAAACTCAAAATGGATGAAAGACCTCAATGTAAGACAGGAAGCCATCAAAATCCTCGAGGAGAAAGCAGGCAAATACCTCTTTGATCTTGCCCGCAGAAACTTCTCACTCAACACATCTCCGGAGGCAAGGAAAACAAAAGCAAAAATGAACTATTGGGACCTCACCAAAATAAAAAGTTTCTGCACAGCGAAGGAAACAATCAGCAAAACTAAAAGGCAACTGACAGAATGGGAGAAGATATTTGCAAATGACATATCAGATAAAGGTTTAATATCCAAAATCTATAAAGAACTTATCAAACTCAACACCCCCAAAACAAATAATCCAGTGAAGAAATGGGCAAAAGACATGAATAGTCACTTCTCCAAAGAAAACATCCAGGTGGCCAACCGACACATGAAAAAATGCTCAACATCATTCATCCTCAGGGAAATACAAATCAAAACCACAATGAGATACCACCTTACACCTGTCAGAATGGCTAACATTAACAACTCGGGCAACAACAGATGTTGGCAAGGATGCGGAGAAAGAGGATCTCTTTTGCATTGCTGGTGGGAATGCCAGCTGGTGCAGCCACTCTGGAAAACAGTATGGAGGTTCCTCAAAAAACTAAAAATGGAACTACCCTATGACCCAGCAATTGCACTACTAGGCATTTATCCACAGGATACAGGTGTGCTGTTTCAAAGGGACACATGTACCCCATGTTTATAGCAGCACTATCAGCAATAGCCAAAGTATGGAAAGAGCCCAGATGTCCATCGATGGATGAATGGATAAAGAAAATGTGGTATATATATATACAATGGAGTATTACTTGGCAATCAAAAAGAATGAAATCTTGCCATTTGCAACTACCATAGATGGAACTAGAGGGTATTACGCTAAGTGAAATTAGCCAGTCAGAGAAAGACAAAAATCACATGAGTCACTCATATGAGGACTTTAACAGACAAAACAGATGAACATAAGGGAAAGGAAACAAAAATAATATAAAAACAGGAAGGGGGACAAAACAGAAGAGACTCATACATATGGAGAACAAACGGAGGGTTGCTGGACAGGTTGTGGGGGGGAGGATGGGCTAAATGGGTAAGGGGCACTAAGGAATCTACTCCTGAAATTATTGTTTCACTATATGCTAATTTTGATGTAAATTTTAAAAAATAAAAAATAAAATAAAAAAAATAGATACCAAAAATAACCACCTCATTTGGATCAAATGATATAGCATCATCTGCTTAGGGAACCTTGGCAAATCTGCTTCTCCAACGTCATTTATTCCATTTTCTTTTGGCAATTTAAGCCATAAATTCTCCCAAAGACGTTATATTTCCATTATTTAATGTTATGATCAAATAACAATTATTTACCAAAAAAAAAAAAAAAAAAAAGGAAGCCTAAGGAAAAGACAAGGGGTGGCCAAGTTTCCTTCCAGCAAAGGAGGGCTGGGAAGAATCTGGGGATTTCCCTGCAGCGCCTGGCTAGCTCAGTCAGTGCAACATGCAATTCTTGATCTCTGGGGTTGTGAGTTTCAGCCCCACGTTGGGTGTGGGGATTACTTAAAAATAAAATCTTAAAAAAAGAAAAAAAGAATTGAGGAGCCCCTGGGTCAGCAAACCGGGACATCTCCTCCTCTGCTGCTGATAATCAGTCAAACAGGAATTAACAGGGTGTCAGAAGCACACAGTGCTTTGTACCAGGTCCACAATCCCTCATCCAGAATTTCGAAACCCAAAAAACTTTGAAAACTATTTTTGTATCTCATCTGGCAGCAAAACCTGACCTGAATTGATCTGAGGCTCTTGATGGTGTTTCTTTATTTCACTTACTGTGCATATTCATACATTTCTCTGCATGACTATTAATGTGTTTGATAACAAGTGCTGTCTCAAAACTCATTGGGGATAATACTTAATATGCACCCTAACTATCTCCTTTCTAAAATCCCCAAAATTCTGAATTTTAAACTCATGGGACTGTAGAGATTTCAGATAAGGAAATATGGAAGTATATTTGAAAAATTGGGTAACTATTACCTTCACAACCTAGACTGACACCTTTAAATGAACATTTCACTCATGAAAAGTGTCCCTAGGCTTTGGCATCTTACATGTGGAACTAAAGAGAAGGCCTTCATTTGGCCTGTTCTGACTCATTGTCCATTTCAGCATCTTTGGCTCTTTGATTCATTCTGTCCCTCAGCATCCATTACAGACCTGGCTCACCACTGAATCCAAAGCCCTCACTCTTCTTTTGGATATGGCTTTTGCTATTTGATCTCTGACCCTCCTGAACCATAACTTCCTCTATGAATAGAGCTTACCATGGGGCGCCTGGGTGGTTCAATCAGTTAAGTGTCCGACTTCAGCTCAGGTCATGATCTCACATCTGTGAGTTCGAGCCTCATGCTGGGCTATGTGCGGACAGCTCAGAGCCTGGAACCTACTTAGGATTCTGTGTCTCCCACTCTCTCTGCCCCTCTCCCACTCACACTCTGTCTCTCTCTCTCAAAAATAAATAAAGCATTAAAAAAAAAAAAAAGAATAGAGCTTACCAGTCCCCTTTCCCCTGACAGTCCTTCCCTACCCTCACTGTGCTGTGCCCTATGGGACTCATCTCTTGCACCTGTGCCCTGCTGACCTGCCCCATATCCTGGGAGGCAGGGAAGTAGGCAAAAAAGGAAATCAGACCAGCCAGCCATTCAACCATCCAGTTGGCCATTGGTTAGCTAATCAGTTATTCATTCATTCACAAAATCTATATTGAAAATCCTAAGTACCTGAAGTATAGCAATTAACAGACATATTTGATGTCATCATTGAGTTTACAGTCTAGCAAGGGAAACAGGTAATAAATAATTAACTACAACTGTAGTAAGTGATACAAATGGAGATGCAGAGTGAAGTGAGAATGTTCAAGGGGATGGGAGAGAAGGGGCCTAATCTAGTACAGAGGTTCAAAGAATGAATGTGGAAGCCATAACTGTGGCTAGCAAGGAAAGAGAGAGAGAGCCTGGGGCGAGGTAAAAGAACTTTGATCAATTCACCATTAAGGGGTTTTAAGTAAGGATGTGACCTTGAGTGCATGAGGAACTGAATAAAATGGTTCTTCTCATGACCCCAAGTAGGACTGCACCTCCCGGTTCCTGAAGCACTGGGTTACATCGCCTGGTTCCACATGGGTGAGGCAGTGGCTTCCAAGAAGGACTGGCCATCTCCAAGGAGGAAGAGGTACAAGACTCCCTCTCCATGTGGGTCCTCAGGACTGCTTTTCACCTTCAAGGGTGAAGCCTATCCCAGAAAAGGTTGCCTGCTCTCTCTCTCTTTATGTTCCCCCATACATCCGCTCTAAAACCATTCAACCTGACTACCTCAGTAGTAGAACCATCATTCCACAATGAAAGAATGCTCTCTTAGCACCTTGCTCCATATTTTGTGTTTGAATAGTATATAAAAATCACAGTTGGAATGATTTCACCTTTAAGTTTGTTGTCCATAAATGCTATTTAAACTCTTAAGGAAAGATGGCCATGAAGTTTGCATTAAGAGTCATTAACACCCACCCCCTCCCTAGGTGGCTCAGTTGGTTAAGCATCTGACTCTTCATTTCGGCTTGGGTCATGATCTCACGGTTCGTAGTGAATTTGAGCCCCGAGTCTGGCTCTGCACTGACAGTGTGGAGCCTGCTTGGAATTCTCTCTCTCTCCCTATCTCTCTCTGCCCTTACCTGACTTGTGCTGTCTCTCTCTCTCTCTCAAAATAAATAAATAAACTTAAAAAAAAAGAATCATAATCGTATGTTATCATGATTCTTCACTTAAATAGAGCAGAATTTACTCTGGCTTACTTCCATACTCCAAGACTTTTATGCTGCCTGCTGGCATTAGGAACACTGCTGGAATTCATTCTTGAACAGAACTTTTCCTGAACTGAAACTCTACACTAAAAAGCAGTGAAGAAAACTTGTTACCATTCATTTATTTTGGACTTAGATTCAAAGGGTAGGAGGAATGGGGGAAGGACAATAGTTCTTTGACACCAGTTAGAAGAAGGCCAAAAAATCCCTCATTAGACTTGATAGCCTGAGGCAGAATAGGAAAGCAATTATGCAAAGTATATCTTTAGCAGGAGGGGAAAGATAAGATAAATATATGTCATGAAGCATATTAAGCCCTTGCCAACTATTATACATAGTCTCTCTGAATTCTAAAATTTCCCAGGTCTTCACTACTCTGAAATTTTATCAAGAGTGGCAAAATTATATATTCAGAAGTTAAATGAATGTGTACATTTGAAGTTGGGCTTTTTTCTTTTTGTTTTCATATCTGTATGAAAATAATATTCAAATATGGAAGGAAATGAGTATTAAATACTAAGCACTGTTTAGTGTGCCAAAAATAGTAACAGCCACCTAAAATGTACTACTTGAAACTTACTATTCAAATATGACTCTATTATTTCCAATTGTTCGTCTAATTGTGACTTCGGATCCCAAAAGATTACAGCAACCTCTGAAAGTACAAATTTAGTAGTTTAGTGTCTGAATAAAGTCTCTTTCTGGAAGGCGTGAAGGTCTGTCTTTTCTTTATTCTCCAAATACTATACACATCTTCCTAACAAAAATTTACAATTTTTTTTTCTGGACTAAGATTTGTGAGTAACTGCCAAATTTAAAAAATAGTTTGAACAAAAGCATATTATTAGCAGACTGGCAGTTTATTAAAATTCCACAACTGTATTTCCATCTAATGTTCCACATTATCCTTGCCTACAGCCAACCATCACCAAAACTAGCAACCTCAGAAAACAGACAAGTGTGTTCAGTAACTTTCTTTTAGACCATACTAATTTTACTGGGTCAACTTCAGTTCACAATATACTGTGGAATTAGCCATTTCAACATTAATAACTAAAAGATGTGCACTGAAAGATTATCTTGGCCCTCTTATGTTAGAAAAAAAAAAGTTGTGACTAGTTTGTTCAAGTTTTGAAATCCTATTTGGTACAAGTTGAGTGACAGGAACCTCCCTCATCTCCCTCTCTGTCTCTATAACTCTATCTAGTCTGTATCTCTCTGGATCTATATATTTTGTATGATGTCCTCTGTGCTTAGAATGCCTGACTCATTTAGGAGAAAGAAAGCAACCCGCCCATATTCTAAAGTAGCTTAAACACATTCTGCCAGGGCTGCTGCCTTAGCTAAAAGACTAAATACAACCCTGGAGAAAAGCCCCAAGTAAAAATGATAACATCCCCCAGACGATTAAAGCAGTTTAGAATTTTGTGTTTATTTCTTCTTCCTAAAAAATCTTGATGGCCAACCAGTTAGACATCAAAAATCCTTCCAGAACTTGGGTTACTACACATTTATAACTATACTCAGAACTCTGTGTTTACCCACCTCTCCACTACCCACAAACGTGGCACACATTTCTTCTGCTTTTTTCTTTTTTTTCTTTTTCACTCTGTTTGCCATTAAAGCCAGGAATTCAAAAATGAGGAAGTTCTGAAGGGCAGACTCTACAAAACTGACTAACTAGGCTTATATTCTTAAAACTTTTGGCCCAGGATTGCCTAATATATTCTAGTTATAATAGTTGTAAGATTTATGAGTTCAAATTCTATGAAACTCAAAATCAGGAATGATTTTTTTTTTCTTTCCTTTTCTAAGGAATGGGAATTTACCTTTCAGGATGAGGGAATTTACCTACATTTTTAGTTTACCATGCCTTTGGGGCATTTTGTTTCCTAATAGCTTTCTAAACTCATACATAACTTGGTTTTCAACAATATTTTAATGTTTATTTATTTTTGACAGAGAGAGAAAGAGAGCATGCGAGCTCAAGTCGGGGCGGGGCGGGGGGGGGGGAACAGAGAGAGAGAGGGAGACACAGAATCCGAAGCAGGCTCCAGGCTCTGAGCTGTCAGTACAGAGCCTGATGCAGGGCACAAACCCATGAACCGGGAGATCATGACCTGAGCCACGGGGGAGGGGTGGGGGAGGATTAACCTACTGAGCCACCCAGGCACTCCAATTATAGATAACTTTTAATTGACTCAAATTATTTTTAAAACCACTAGAGAGAGAAACTGCTGTTCCTCCATACTCAGTCCTCTCTTCTTCCTCTTGAATTTTAGGTGAGCACAAAACAGCATTAGCTAGAGACTAATTTCTCTCTGCCTCCCTTGCAAACCAAGTTTTACCATTGGCATGTGAGTGAATATGACTGTGGAATTTTCAGGTCAAATTAAAAAACTATTTGCCTTTACTTCCTCTTTCCCCATATATTTGTTACTCAATAATACTTGATAATTATTACCTACTCTATGAAAATTGATACCATCCTGGGAAGAGAAAAGCTAGTAAAAACTGTCCTCATGTTTAACTTGTTTCTAAACTAAGAAGAAGTAAATTCACAAATAAATAAAGTAAAACAAAACAAGTAATCATAATAGATAAACAAACAATGGTAAGGGTTCAAAAGAGAAAGGAGACTTGTGTTTACACTGGGCCCACCCACAGAATACAGGAAAATCTCCCTATCTCAAAGTCAGCTGATTAGCAATCTTAATTTTTTCTTGAATATTATATTCACAGATTCCAAAGATTAGTATGTGGATATCTTTGGGATGCCATTATTCTGCCTATCACATATAATCTCATTTAATCCTTGTAACAGATTTATGATTTTGGTACTAGTGTTACTCTATAGATAAGGAATGAAGGAATAGAAAGATTAAGTGATTTACTCATGATTATTACCAAGCCAGTAAGTGGCAGATCAGAAACGAGAACTCAAATATTTTTTACTCCAGGGCCCAAACTCTGACAAAGTGACCAAAAATCCAGTCACTTTAAAGTGACCAATAATTCAGTGTTAAAATCTGTCAGTCCCAAGGGCATCTGCCTGGCTCAGTTGGTTAAGCATACAACTTTGGCTCAGGTCATGATCTCATGGTTCAAGAATTCAAGCCCCACATGGAGTGCTCTGTGGTCAGCACAGAGCCTGCTTTGGATCCTCTGCCCTCCTCTCTCTCTGCCCCTCCCCTGCTTGTGTGCTCTCTCTCCTTTTCTCAACAATAAATAAACATTAAAAACAAATAAACAAAAACAACAAACCACCAAAAACCTGTCAATCCCAGGTTACTGACCAGTTTTAAAGCTGAATTTCCCAAGCCAGGAAAACCCCTCTGAGTCAGGCAAACCAGGATGGTTAATCACCACATCTGCACATTTAACCCAAGTCCCTATTACAATAGTTTAGTGAGAATTTTATATTAAAAGTCTGGTAATCATAGATGACAACTAAATTCTAGAGGGCTCCATCGTCGTGGGAGATGGTGCTTTATGAGGCACAGAGATGGCAAAGAAACTCTGCCTCTTCCTCCAGGTTAACTTTTCCCTGGTTTTGAAAGAGGACTTCAACTACCACTTTGACCTCAATATGTTCTTTCTAATTGATTAAGTTCTTCTTTCCAGTTTATATTTCACTCAAGCAAAAGACCCTGCAGGCAAAGAATCCCCAGTGGGAATTGAAACTATCCCCTCAACCAACAGGGACTTCCCTGAGCCAGCAAGACCCCGTCCAAGACAACGATGCCCTGATTTTTACTGCCCACCTGAATGTACCCACCAATCTTTGTCCCATTTCCCTTATGTAAACTTGGAATTTTACATTGGAAACTTTTGGCATTTTGAAGACAGTCTTTGAGAGGCTAGTCCATTGGCCTCACTGAAACAAATTCCTTTCTTGTGTCACCACCACTTGTTTCTCTGCCTTTGGATTGTGTCAGCAGTGAGTGGCCAAACCTGGTCTGTTTGGGACCCCTGGAGCCAGGTGCTCTTCTATGCCTACAACCCAGCTGTAGTTTGATAAAAAGATACATTTGCTGAAGATGGTCCAGATAATTTACTCTAAGAAGATTCACAAGTAGAACTTTGAAAGGAGATGGGAAAACACACTTGAGGTGGAAATGCAGTCTTGCTGTATATGTAACAAAACAAAAAAAATCCTAAAAATATTACCTATTAAAGGTCCTATGGCTCACAGTAATTAATTATTTATAATTCACTAAAATTAGTGTCTTTGAACTTTTTTTAATGTTTTCTCTATTTTTGAGAGAGAGACAGACAGACACAGGGCACGCATGGGGAGTGGCAGAGAGAAAGGGAGACGCAGAATCTGAAGCAGGCTCCGAGCTGTCAGTATAGAGCTGACAGGGGGCTCAAACTCACAAACCATGAGATTGTGATCTGAGCCAAAGTTGGCCGCTTACCCGACTGAACTACCCAGATGCCTCTACCAAAATTATTGTCTTAAATTGAGTTCCCAGAGAAACTGACCCTGGGACAGGGATTGGAGTGCACTTTATTTAGGGGGTGATTCCAAGAGGTATTTGTAGGGACCGGGAAAGAGAAGGAAGGGAGGAAGATAGTGGATGATGATGATGAGCAGGTTACTGATAAGGACAGCTGGATTGCTGATAATGGACAAGGTTACTGATAATGGACAGATCCAATTGGGGCCTTTGAGAAGATGGTATAGGACATACATCAGGGTTGTTCTCCACTGCAAAGGTGAGGAAGTTGGGATGCTTATCTTCCAGCTCCCTAGCATTCTAGCCAGGAAGTAGAAAACCTTCAGCATGAACTGAAGCAGTGAATGCCAAGGGGATATGGGCAGAGCCCAAACAGTTCTAATTCATCTATTCAAATCATTTCCTGAGTCTTAACCACTTCTCACAATTTCTGCAGTGACAACCCTAGTCCGAGCCACCACTGCGGCAGCTTCCTCATTGGTTTCCTTGCCTCCACTCTTCCTCCCCACCCAAACCCCTACAAAATAGCCCAAATGCCTTTTCCAAAGCATAAATCCAATTATGTCACCCCCACCCTAGCAAAAACTCAGACCAGCTAGAATCTAGCTTCCTCATAGCCTCCAAAGCCTCACATGGTCTGACTCCCCCATCTCTCTGATCTTACCTCCTAAGTAAAGCTTGTTCACTACTCAGCTATCTACTCTTCTTTTTGTTGATGAGACTTGTCTCAGTCTTTGCTCTTTGGTTCCTCTGTTTACAATGCTTTTCCCAGTGGATCACCTTCCCACAATTCAGGTGTAACTCAAATATCACCTCCACACAAAGGCCCTTTCTTATTTATTACCTTAGGCCCTGTCATTCTTTTCACTGACTTTCTTAGAGCAATTATTGGTCCCTCAAAATATCGTTTTATATGTTTTCAAATTTATTGTCTCTCTCTGAACACTAGAATGTAAACTCCTAAAGGGCAGTGATGTGTATGTCTTGTTCAAAGCTATATTCCCAGTACCTAGGAATTTCAGAAATATTTTTTACTAAAAAAAAAAAAAAAAAAAGTTTCCAAGATGGATGAGATTGAATGGAAAAGCTTATCTGTCTTAAATACTGTAAATGTAACTTCAATATACCATGTTTATTATTGGTTTACAACAGCCATGAAGAAATGGTTTGCTAAGCAAAAGCAAAATTCATGAGATTATGAAAAATTTTTTCATCAGTGGAGTCCCAATTAAGGAAGTTCTACTTTCAACGAGGTTTCAAAGGATAATGTTCCAGCTATTTTTAGAATGGAAATAAAATGACAACTTGCAATTTTCTTTTTCCCCTTAAGTAAATGTATTTATAGCTTTTGGATTAAAATTATTCTCTTCCAGGACTTAGCCATTGTGTTAAAAAATAGCTAAAACTAACAGTATCAAAAACCACATTAACCAACTTCCAGGAAGTAAATCATTGCTCTCTGAAAACCTAGACAGCTCTACTTTATCTAAATCTTTAAATTAAGGCTGTTATTTTTTATTTGCTATATTGTGGTTCCTGCTTTTCTGTCCTATTGTTGACTAATTTGGATATTGTATCACATCTCATCTTATAAAGACCCAATTAATAACTTGGAATGAAGTCGGCAAACTTTAAAAATAGAAAAAAATAAACGCACACCATCAGAGTTCAATAGGACACTGATAACAGAACACAATACTCTACAGTCTCAAAGTCCTTCAAATACAGCCCAACCCACATTCCAGCCTTCTTCCTTCCGTTCCCTTCCCCCTGCTCCCCACCAGCTACCCCATTTTGTCTACACTTGTTACACAAGCAGGCTTCCTCCTTCCTGTCTGCCTTTGCCTGGGTTGTTCCCCAGCATGTCTCCCATCTTGCCCACATCCTCTACACTCACACCTTTCTTCCCAGCTCAAGTCTCCTTCTTTTAGGAAGCTCTTTCCAAACTCAGACACTTGCTGGGTCTTTATTCCTATGCTCAGTGTTCAGATTATACTTGGTAAAATATGCCTAACATTCCTATTTTCAAGCTGCAGTGTAATGATTTATGTCCAAATCATCATCCATCCTGCTGGGCAATCTCTGAAGGCAAGAATGGCATCTATCCTGGAATCCTCAACTCTTACCATACTCACTACAGGTAATGCCCTCTCAGTGGTTGATGAATATTCTACTCATTTCAACATACCTCAGGGTTCTAAGAGGGTATGTTCTGCATGTTATTTTGCTCTGCAGTGATAATTGGTAATGGAGATGGGGGTGAGGGAGGGATTGGAGGAGGGACTTGTTATGTCCATGTCTCCTCTTTTTCCCTCTGTTCTCCCTTCTGGAGTCAAGATGGGACAGCGGCTAGATGAAGAGACTGGACTGAGGTTCTGACATCTTATGTGTCATTTTATGTGACACCTTTGACCCCAGGACTCAGGTATCATCTTGCAGGGTTTTTCTCAGACTTATCTCTTTTTACAAATTCCTCTCTCATCTACTCTCCCTTTCAAGAGCCATTGTACCCTCAAGCTTTCTAAGTTCCCTAATAGGGCTTTCCCATTTTCCTTGACTCTTCTATACATACATCTAGACCCCAAAATTACTTAAATATATGAATATAGGATCCTTTCTATTTTAAAAGCATGTTATCTCCAATGAAATTCTAATAAGTAAACTATTTTTAACATAAAAGCTAGCTGTTTTTTACTAATTCCAGCAACCCTGCATCTAAGCTTTACATATAAAATAACTTTTTATAAAAAGTATACATATTTATTAACTATTCACTAATACTAACTTGCATATTATGACCTTTAAATTTTTTTTAGTGTTTATTTTTGAGAGAGAGAGAGAGACAGAGCGTGAGTAGGGGAGGGCAGAGAAAGAGGGAGACACAGAATCTGAAGTAGGCTCCAGGCACCAAGGTGTCCACACAGAGCCTGATGCAGGGCTCAAACTCGTGAACCATGAGATCATGAGCTGAGCTGAAGTCAGATGTTCAGCTGACTGAGCCACCCAGGCGCCCCTTATGACCTTTAATTTTAAGTGTCAACTTGACTCTGGTGTCCAGATTAAACATTCTGGGTATGTCTGAGAAGGGTGTTTCCAGAAGAGATTAGCATTTGAATGATGAACTCAATAGGTTGCCTCCCCCAGGTAGGTAGGCCTCATCCAATCCACAATCAGCAGACAAAGAAGGAATTCACCCCTTTTTCCTGCCTCACTGAATGAACTGGGACATCTCACATTTTCTCCAGCTTGGGGACTGGGATTTACACTATCTGCTCCGTGGGTCTCAGGCCTTCAGATTCAGACTAAAGTACACCACTGGCTTTCCCAGGTCTCTAGTTTGTAGATAGTAGATCATGGGACTTCTCAGCTTCCATAATCACATGAAGCAATTCATCAAAATAAATCTCCATATGCATATCTACATCTATATCTACCTCCTATTAATTGTTTCCCTGAAGAACACTAACACAGATTTTAAAAATATACTTTCATAACAGAAATAGAAATAAATCCCCAAGGTCAATTGAGCTAGAAGCTCAATTTTTAAAGCAATACTCCACAATACAGAACTTCACCTCAATAAATTAAGTTTGACTGCGTTTCAGCTGTTTTAAATAATTCTCTAACCTAATATTGGGCTTACCACAGAGACTTCAGGGGAAAAAAAAAAAAAGTCTTAATCACCTTGAACTCAATATCACATTTTGAGCAAATGTTTTTGCTTCAACTTTTGAATACCAATCCAAAATTTTTCAAAGCAAATGTGTTAGTTTGTATTGTTTTCTTCTTTTGAGTGAATACTAAACTCTGTATTTGACCAAGTAAAGTCCAATTGTTTCATCATTGTATGAGAGGGTTTTCTTTAATGTTTGTTTAAAAAAATATTTTAAATTCAAAGTGTAAAAGTCAGGGGCGTCTGGGTGGCTCAGTTGGTGAGTGTCCAACTCTAGATCTTGGCTCAGATCATTA
Organism: Neofelis nebulosa; assembly: GCF_028018385.1. NCBI lineage: Eukaryota > Metazoa > Chordata > Mammalia > Carnivora > Felidae > Neofelis > Neofelis nebulosa. The sequence continues at coordinate 108,401,912 of NC_080787.1, read as the reverse complement.
TCTCATGGCTGGTGGGTCTCTCTCTCTCTCTCTCTCTCTGCCCCTCCCTTGCTCCTGTTCTCTCAAAATAAATTAATAAACTTAAAAAGAAATATTTTTTTAAAGAGACAGGTGGAGCACAAGCGGGGGAGGGGCAGAGAAAGAGGGAGACACAGAATCTGAAGCAGGCTCTAGGCTCTGAGCTGTCAGCACAGAGCCCCACACAGGCCTCAAACTCGTGAACTGCGAGATCATAACCTGACCTGAAGTTAGAAGCTTAACTGACTGAGCCACCCAGGCACCCCTAAAAAAATTTTTCTTAAAGTGTAAAATTCATTTTAATGTAAACAGCTCTCTAAAATTGTAGTCAACAAAAAGTTAAAGCCTTCTTCCTCTTCCCCATCTCCAATACCCTGGAGACCAGTTTTGCTGGGCACACATATTTATCCCAGTAAATAGGGGACTTCCTTCAACCCCACTTCTCCTTACAAACTTTTTTCCTTCAACTCAACATCTCCCTGAATATATCCCCTAGTCAGTCTCCCTTTCTGAACTGCCAATTATGAAAGAACTTGCTTATGCTATTTATACTTTCTTCATTTCTCATTCATTCTTCAACTCTGGAACCATCTCTCCTTCTACTCTTCTGAAACTGCTCTCACTAAAGACACCATGCCCACACAGCTACCCAATTCAGGAACTTTTCTTCCCAGTCTTCGTCTCATTTGACATGGCTGCATCCCCTGAACCCTAGGGTCATGAAGTCCATTCCTCCCTTGCCTTCTGGGACAACACTCTTCTGGTTCTTCCATTGTTACAGGTGGGTGGGAGAGACGCTGGTCCTTCCTTCACAGAGTCGAAGAATGAAATCTCAGGAACAGCAGAGAGTGAGCAAAGTGACAGAGTTTATTGAGTGAAAGTACAAAGCTCCCCAGAGTGAGAGGGGTCCCAACTGGGTTGCCACCAAGGATTTCTGTTCCTGACCTTCTACTGGGAACTTATCAGGAACTGAATAATAGTTTATGAGACTCTATTTATGGCGCCTAGAATGGGCAGGTTCTGGAATGGGTTTACCCTTTTTTTTCCCAAAACCCATCTGCAGCAATAGCTTCACACCTGCATTTGCAGCTGGGGGGGGGGGGGGAGGGGGTTGTTGGGTGGACTCCTCAAGGAGTAGGATGGCCAAGGACCTCTTCATGAGCCTTGAATTGAAGCCTAGGGGGTGGCCAGGTGGAGCCATCATAGGCACAATCAGCCTCCCCAAAGGTCCTTTACCTATCCCTGCCTACTGTTAACTCTTTCCCTAATCACTATCACTAATGGCTACTTTTCAATTCCTCTGTTTGTCCCACTTCACCTGTCTCTCTCATGTCAGTGTTCCACAGATTTCTACTCTTGGGTCTCCTTTCTTCTCTTCTGTCTTTCTGGGTACTCATCCACTATGATAGCTTCAACTATCACCTACACCTTAATGACTTCCAAATCTATCTGTAGACCCTTGTGTCAATGAGACTAATGCCATCGTGGACAAATTTGCCATGATGACTATTCTGTTACTGGAAACCTTCTTGAGCACACTCCCCTCTCCCTTCTTTTGTTCGGTCACACCCTTAATTATACTGTCACAGCAGAACATTCCTGATCTGCCCTGGAGATATGACTATTCTAAACTGTTCTCCTCTTGAGTAGTCCCTCAATCTGTACTCCCAGGCTCCAGGGCTATAAAAGCAGGTCTCAAGGGAGGTGGGATTGTGGAGATCTTCTCGTCTTGTAGCAGCCCAAGACATGCTTCTATCCATATGTCCCTTTAACAAACCACATCCTGTCAAGCTGGACTTGTCAGCTTTTTTCTTTGGTCTTCTGGTTCCTTTGGCCTTTGGAGGTTATTTGCATATATCTTTTACAGAACAACCCTACTCTTCTCCTGATCTACAAAGGCCCAAATTTATTTTCCAATATTTCTAATGGGCTGCCCCAGATTCACAATGAAACTCTCCTTGGGACGCCTGGGTGGCTCAGTAGGTTGAGCATCTGACTCTTGATCCGAGGGTCATCATGGAGCCCTGTGTCAGGCTCCACGCTGAGGGTGAAGTCTGCTTAAGATTCTCTCTCTCTCTTCTCTCTGTCCCAAAAATAAATAAAAAATGTTGAAAAAAAAAATTTAAAAAAAATAGGGGCGCCTGGGTGGCGCAGTCGGTTAAGCGTCCGACTTCAGCCAGGTCACGATCTCGCGGTCCGTGAGTTCGAGCCCCGCGTCGGGCTCTGGGCCGATGGCTCAGAGCCTGGAGCCTGTTTCCGATTCTGTGTCTCCCTCTCTCTCTGCCCCTCCCCCGTTCATGCTCTGTCTCTCTCTGTCCCAAAAATAAATTAAAAATGTTGAAAAAAAAATTAAAAAAAAAAAGATTCTCTCTCTCTCTTTCTACCTCTGCCTCTCTCCCCTGCTCATTGTTCTCTTTCTCCCTCTCTTAAAAAAAAAAAAAAAAAATTAAGAAAAAACAAAAAGAAACTCTCCTTGCCTATAATTGAACTTATGATCTCTTCCCTCCCATAACCAGACTGTAACCTGATCTTTTTCCTATATTCCATAGCTCACTCACATTTCCACCCATCCCTGTTGGCCAGACTGAAACAAATCAATCTTCCTCAACTCTTCTCCAATATTCATAACTAGTATTTCAATAAATACTTCTCTGAAACATTCTGTTCTGTCAATACCACATTTCTAAAGATACTTTCATCAACCTTTGCTTGAATTATTACAACACTCAAAACTAATTTCCTAGTCTTTATTCATACAACCTTCAAGCCATTTTTCATATTGCAATCAATTAATGTCATTTTCTGACACATCCATGTCAGTCCCATTTTAATACCTCCAATATCCTCTAATATAGGATTTTAAAATGCATATATAATTACATATTAAACACCTAAAATAATAACTCTTTCACACACATAAGGCCCTTAGACATCAGATTCGATTTTATCTAACCATCACCGCCCACTAATTGTTCTTTTAGCCATTCCTCAAGCTGTCTGGGCTCCTGCTTGCCATCTGGGTCTTTGCTCAGGGTGTTTCATCAGCATTTAATCAGCAATTTCACTGGGGTTGAACTGTGAAAATTTTCTCTCTTCCGGAGAGAAGTAAGCAGTTAAGATGATCCTTCTGTTTTTTAAATCAGGGAAGTTTCCAATATGGGTAGATGATATGTTAAATGGGAAGGATGCAGATTTCCTCTCTCTTCTTAGGATGAGTTAGAAACAAATATTTCCAAATTGGACTTAATGTATTTCATGATAACAAACTTTTTATTTTCAAAATTTCCTCCTGAGTATAGAACAGTAAAATCTAGTGAAATATTTATTGGCTAGAGCTCTTTTATCCTTGAGTTCATTCATCACCAACTGAAATCTCTGAACCCCAAGTGTAAGAATCTGGAAATGCTGTTAAGTTAGAAATATTAGCAGTAGTAGGAGGTATTTTTTCTTAAATCTGTCTCACATTTAATAAATGCTTCCACTGAGGGCACTTGTCTCCTAAAAGCCATAAGTTCTGTTTAGATTAATATACTGAAGTTCCCACGGCTGTATAAGTTAGCCTTCAATGTGGAATCATTCAATCAATGTAGCCAATGTTGCATAAGAATCCTTTGGGTGCTACTGAATACACAAACCCTGGAAAAAGAAGTTATCAGGAGTCCTTGAGTTCCCTGGTTACTGTCAAAGATTTCAAGAAATCAAAAGGCAACATGGCATAGTAGAGAGAGCTTTGAAGTTAGGCAAATTGGGTTTATATCCACACTCCATTAATTACTAGCTATGTAACTTTCAGCAAGTCACTTGACCTCTCTGAGATTCCCTCATCTGTATAATAAGGTGAATTCTACCTATGTCATAGAGGGGATGAGAAAATTTCTATTAATGGCCAAATGAATGAATCATGGTCTCTTTCCAAATCAACTTTTCACATTTTAAAAACAGACATGCATAGAATAGCTTGCTTCCAAACCAAAGGAAATTGTAATATAGTATTAGAGCCAAGGAAGTCACAAATCAGAGTTCTCAGCCTAACAGATGAAGTGTTATAACAATCAAATATCAAGTTAGATACTATAATATGAATTTTTCACATTGAATTAATTTTTATGTGGAAAGTGGTAAATGACTTAGATGAAACCTGTTTTAAAACAAGAGGGCTGGTTTTTGTTTTTGTTTTTATCATGAGAGTCTGACTATTGTAAAAATGTTTTTGACCTTGGGACTGTACCAAAAACAAAATTACTAATATTTTTGTAAGATTACATATGAATTCCAGAGTTCTAATGAATAGGGCAACACAAATTCATGGGAACAATATTTAAAGGATTTAACTATTTATCTAAACTTCATACTATCTATAAAATGCACAGAAATATTTTCCCTTGGATGAGATTTCTTAACCTTAGGATTTTGAGATGCTTCCAAATATAAAATTAAATGGACATTAAGTGGCTTGATTGTCCACTTTTGGTATTGTACTAAACAATCACTATGACTCACAGTGATGTAAAAGTCTATGAAATTACTTTCATTAATTGTTTCACATTTGTTATTTTCATTTATAAATTTTTTCACTTTACTAAAAGTACAGTAGGGGTTTGTCCCACCAAGCATACATTTTATTGGTTATTTAAATGACTAACATAGGGGTGCCTGGATGGCTCAGTTGGTTAAGCGTCAGACTTTGGCTCAGGTCATGATCTCATGGTCGTGGGTTCAAGCCCTGTGTCAGGCTCTGTGCTGGCAGCTCAGACAGCACAGAACCTGGAGCCTGCTTTGGATTCTGTGTGTCTCTCTCTCCCCTCCCCTGCTCATGATCTGTCTCTCTCTGTCTCTGAAAAATAAACGTTAAAAAAAAAATTGTTTTAAATGACTAACCTAATTACACAAGTTACTTAACTAATGCTTCCTGCATTCGATTTAGCTTCATTCTTCTCTCTGAAGTAATGGCTCACTTTTGTAAATAATTTTAATCAATAAGTTTTATAGTGAAGTAACATAATATTTAGATTGTCTTTTTGATATCACATGAGCCAGCAGATAAATACTTCTAGTGAAAATACTAACTCCCATTGTAAATGCACACAATTTTTGCTCCAAAAAATGCTAACTGAATACATGAATTTTAATAATCGATTTTCTTTTACCCTTAAGACCTTTATAAAATATAGGCCTGCAATCTCTCTGGTATGGCATTTTAGTTCTAACAAGCCTCCAAGATTCTGTATGTCTCATATGTTAGTGTTGTCTAATAGAACTTTCTGCCATGCATGGTCCAATAGAGTGGCTACTAGCCAGATGTTGCTACTGAGCTCTTACAATGTGGTTAGTTCATTAGACTGATGAACTGAATTTTTAATTTTAATTAATTTAAATTCAAATAGCCATATGTGGCTGTAATGGACAGTGCAGGTCTAGAATGTATGTTGAAATAGCTGGAACAGTAAACAAGTGTGATCACTATACCCTCATCCCGACTTCTTTTTCATGTTGTTCCATTATTACATATAGTAGGACACAAAACAAGTGTCGTTTCCTGGATGAAGCTTTTATTGACCACTCTAATACACACGGATGTCTTTCTTGTCTGAATCCTAAACACAACTGCTTTATAAATGGATTTAGTGCCTGACTGTAACTTGCACAATAGTTTAATTTTCATATATGTAAGTTTTAGTATAAAACATTACAAATAATACTATCAGCTTTTATTCATTGACAGCTAACAGTGCTAAACATTTTACACATATCTTATTTCATCTTCATAAGAGGCTGGTATAGTGTGTATTATAGTCTCTAACATATGAGGAAACTGGCTCAGAGAGTAGAAGCGACTTGTCTGGGTTAAACAGCTAGTGAGTGGCCTAGGTGGAACTTGAAACCAGGTCCATGACTCTAGTCTACAGAGGTAGAGACCTTGTTGGGAGTAGGCGGGGTCATATGAGATATTTAGGCTTGATTTGATTATTGGAAGCCATCATAACAAATCTAAGCCCCATATGAGAAAACTACTTTGCCACAATTACAGCTTAATAGGAGTAAAAATTTCAATTCAATTTAAATTACAAGAGTATTTCATTTATAGTGAAAGAAAATTCCAAAGACATGTCATTTTCTTAAAGACCAGTTGCTCCCTCTAGTGAAAAATCAATGGTAATTCCATAACCACTAAGTAACAGATTCTAAGTAGATGTACCTTCCTTTGGCATGCCTTAGAAATCTGTGCAGGTGGATTTTGGTTATTAAAAAGAATGTTATTGACTTCCATTAGGTAGGGTCAGGAATGCTATATACCTACAGTCCTCAACAATAAAAAAATTGTCCCACTTCAGAGAGGGAAAACTACCTATATTTACTTATGTAAGCCTTCAGTTTAACATCATTTTACATGCAAAAACAAAATATGTTTGCACTATTTTACTGTGCAATGGATTTTCCAGGAAGTAAACTATGGCATTTCATCTAACTCAAGACATTATAAATTATAAAACACAGTATTACTTAAATATCATGAAGAAAAGACAGAAAAAAACTACTGCTGCTAAAATTATGACACAATGCAGTTATACATAATTTTTACTTTATCTTTAAAAAGCTCTTTTTTTTAAGTTTTATTTATTTAAGTGATCTCCACACCCAATGTGGGGCTTGAAGTCATGACCCTGAGATCAAGACTCAGTTGCTCTACCAACTGAGCCAGCCAGGAGCACCTAAAAGCTCTTTTAGACTTATTTAGACATAATCAAACATCACACTTGGATATATATATATATATATATATATATATATATATATATATATATAAAAGAAAAAACAAAAACAAAATAAATTGTTCAGATATTTCTAAAATGTCTTCATATTCAGAAAGCTTTCTGCAACAGTTTTTGACTCAGAATTGTCAGTATCCGTGTTTTTCCAAACAATATTATTCTCTCTTCTCTCAACTATGTTGATGATGCTATATTTCTTAAAGGAGTGCTCAACTCTTGTATCTAGGATTTTCTTTAAAGCCACAGACACCAGTTATTAGGTTTTGATGTTGGCACTTTTTTGAGCCTTCCAAAGATACTGATGGAAAGTTTTCAAACAACAACCAGTGGCTGTAACCCTTCTTCAGATGGTTTTGAAAGTTGTCCAAAATGAAATCAGTAACAACAACCAAGTTCTCACGTGCTCAGGCAATGACAGTTAACATGTCATGAATGACACCTGGCTCACAGTGCTTATGACCCATTCTGATTACAGAAATGTGAAAATATATTTCTTACAATGGAAGAAATGTGAAGCCAGGGCAATCAAGGAGAACTCACACAGCTCATAAAACATTTGTAGGAATTCAGAGCAGGAAGATTAATGAGTCCATGTACAGGAAAGTTGCCCTTAGGAGAAGGGAGGGGAAATGTAGCAGTTTTTATGCATGACCTTGGTTAAGTTAGTTAACCTCTCAGAATTATTGTTTCCTCTTTTATAAAATTTGACAATTTAATGCACGTAAAATGCCTGGCACATTCTAAAGCAAGATAGGTTTGTGATGGGGTCTTAGAGAATGAACAGTATCTGCCTAAAAAGAGAATATTTCAGTTAGCAAGATAACTCTGTCATGTAAAAGAGATACATAGTCCTTTTGAGACTGTAGATTCAAAAAGATAAGGAAAAACTTCCACAAGTAATAGCCACAAGTAATATTATTAATATATTAAGTACAATTTTCTGTAGCAAATAGTAAGCATGAAGCACATGAGGCTTGATGCAGACTGAAATCATAGAGTTCCTTCTTCTGTGTAAAGATTCTTTCTAAAAAACAAAAGTGGCACAAAATACATAAATCTGCTTTTCCCTCTTAATCCTTGTTTCTCACTAGACCTTCTCTTATTCAAAAGTGATCATAACCTGGACTCTCCATCTTCTATAATGATCATCACAATCATTTCTGTACTGTGACTTTCAGACAAGTAAAAGAAATTTAAGTTTTTCCTCATTTTCTGTATATTTTCAATCAAATATCCCATACTATGGCTTTTCCAGATGTACTAACCGTAAGAGAAGGAAAGGTTCCTCCACAGTGTCTCAACACTATCTGGAGAAATTACACTCACTAGAATCCTTATTACATTACATGCACCATCTCTGATTGGAGGCTTTCCTAACATTATCAGAGCACTAATTAAATACACTTGCAGAAATCATAACAGTGCCTTTGACAAATAAAGCACATCTAGTACTGGTGAAAGCCTGGCAATAGTCTTCTGCTTAAAAACAGAAGTTTTCACTTAGTATAAGTTTTCACTTTAGGGGGTGCCAGCATGGCTCAGTCGGTTAAGCATCTTGACTTTTGATTTCAGCTCAGGTTATGATCTCACAGTAGTGAAATGGAGCCCCATGTAGGGCTCTTCTGGACAACGTGGAGCCTGCTTAGGGTTCTCTCTCTGTCTCTTTGTCCCTCTCCCCCGCTCGTGCACTCACTCTCTCACAAAAATAAATAGATGAACATTAAAAAAAAAATTTCCACTTAGGCTGGAGAAACTGTATTCTGTCCATTGGTTCCTCTATTCAACATTCTAGTAGTGTAACACTGTGCAAGGCAGTGTGCTAGGCACTAGGTAAACAGTAGTAAACAAAACTCTGACTGTCCTTGGAGTTCACAGTCTTCTCAAATATCTTCTGTGGTAGGTTTTAGCTTTAATTTTCTTTCTGGGTGTTGCCTAATTCTGGTCTCAATAACCAAAAAGAGGCTCAGGATATGATACATCACAGCTGTTGGGCAGGAGGCAGGACCTCAGAGGAAGCGATGGGCAAGGTTGAAGGAGCTGCTGCTAGGAAAAACAGGACACACACAGAGATGCAACCAAACCTCAATCCAAGGAGTATTCATTTCATATTGCTTTAGTAACAAATTACCACAGAGTTAATAGCTGAAAACCACACAAATTAATTTTTGCATAGTTCTGGAGGTGAGACATCATCAAGATATTGGCAGAGCTGCATTCCTTTGAAGGCTCTACAGGAGAATCTATTTCCTTACCTTTCCAGCTTCTGGACGCTGCCTTTATTCCTTGGATCCTGGTTCCTTCTGCCATCTTCAAAGCCAGCAGCAGAGCATCTTCACATCTCTTTCTTTTTTTCTCACTTCTGATTTGATTGTCACATATTCTCAGACTGATACTCCTAACTCCTTTTTATGAGGACTCTTGTAATTCCATGGCACCCACCTGGATAATTCAGTGTAATCATCCCATCTGCAGATCCTCAACCTAATCATATCTGCAAAGTCCTTTTTGCCACATAAGATAACATACCCATAGGTTCTGAAGATTAGGAAGTAAACATCTTTGGGGGCTATTATTAGGCAAAGCAACAAGGAAAAAATGTTTGCCTTCTTTACACCTTGAGTTAACTAACTGCACACAGGCATTCTGCAAGTTTGTTTTCTACTTCAAGACCATCTTGATTATCCATTTTAATGAGCTTTTCTTTATAAAAATGTTGGTGGGTAGTCCCCCACTGGTATTTCTCTGAAGCCTTGTAGCTCTCTAACACATTTTCCTCACAAGTCAACAAACTAAAAACTAGAGACACTGACATCCCTCTTAAATCAAGTCTATGAACTGACTGCCATGAATACATACTTCATTAGGGCCTTTTGCGGAACTAAATTCGTTAACAGATTAATAGTTTATGGGGCTGAAAACAGCTTTTCTAATTTTCTGCAGTGAGGGGTCATGGAGCAAGAGACAGCTAATTGACCCTGGCTTAATTCCTGCAGACATTATGTATCACAGACTCTTCTTTGATGCATATTATAAATTTAGAACTACCAAGGAATACTATGCATCACTTTGGTGGTAAAACGCTGAGTAGTTTTCTCCCACTAATGTTAGAGGTTGGAGTTGATACTTTCATGTCATTTCTACTGGAGAAAAGAGAAACAAATTGCTATTCATCTCAGTTTAAAAATAAAAAGATTTTTGTTTCTGCCCACTATGGGGTAACAGTGAAGAGATCTATCTTCCTGTCTAAAAAATACATATGCAGACGCGGTAAAACGTCATGTTTTCAGACAACAGTGTAGTGCTGTGATCGCTACCAGTACCCCAGCTTACATGCTGCAGGCAGTTTCCAGATGCCTGGAGTGCCCTCACTGCCTTCAGTCTCTGAGTCCGAAATACATTTATGCACATAAGTCAAATTACTGCTTCACCCTCCTAAATCCATACAAGTAAAACTAAAGGCAACAAGCTGGGACCGCAAGCAGGGGCGGAGCAAGCAGCCAGTTCTCGCGTTCTGGCGAGATCCACGGCCCTGACGTCACCCTCGCAGAGGCTCTCGCGGGACTTCAGGGTGGGTGGTGCGAGCCGCCGGCTTAGGAGGGGGCGTTGTCTGTGAGCAAAACAGCCGTTAATCTGTTGTTGGTCAGGCTGCTGCTAACATGAGCGGCCAGGATGGAGCTGAGACGTCCCCTTTTCCGCAAACCCGCAGTCTCACGACTCTCGGCCTTACCCCAGGAGACCCCGACCCACACCAGTGCCTGAAGCTCCGTGAGGCAACCGAGGCGTCACAGGTGATGGCGGAGCCGGGTGAGGGAAGCTTGGAGACTGTCGCGCTCCCACCGCCTCAGCTTCCAGAGGAAGCCTTCCACGCCTCCGCGGGCTGTGGCCAAACTCCCCAGATCCGAGGCGGTGGGGATCGAGGTTTCGTAGAGACCGAAGCCGGTCGGGCGGAGGCCCCGCCTCTAACGGAAGGCCTGGAAGCTGGGTCTGTGTCCGTGGCAACGGACCACAGCTTGAAAAATGGCTGTCGGAGTGGAGAGCCGGGCGGCCCAGGTGGGGAGAAGCCCCCAGGAACCTGTGTTGCAGAGAGGTCGGGGTCTGAGGTGTTGGAAGAGGTGAAGGCCAGTGAAGTGGAGACAGAAAAGTGCACCGTTTTCTCGGTAGCAGTGGATGAAGCGGTGGAGAAGAAGGGAGTGAAGGAAGAGGACACGGTGGAGAAGGAAGGAGTGAAGGAGGAGGAGGTGGTGGAGCAGAAGATGGAGATAGAGAAGCAAGTAGGGGAAGAAATAGAAATGATGGAGGAAAATAGAGTGGTAGAGGAGGTGAAGGAGGAAGCGGGGCTCCGACCCTTGAATATGGATCTTCGCATGAACCCCCTGGAAGCCATCCAGCTGGAACTGGACACTGTGAATGCTCAGGCTGACAGAGCCTTTCAACAACTGGAGCAGAAATTTGGGCGCATGCGTCGTCACTACCTGGAGAGGAGGAACTACATCATTCAGAATATCCCGGGCTTCTGGGTGACTGCCTTTCGGAACCACCCCCAGTTGTCCCCCATGATTAGGGGCCAAGATGCCGAGATGTTAAGATACATAACCAATTTGGAGGTGAAGGAGCTCAGACACCCCAGAACTGGCTGCAAGTTCAAGTTCTTCTTTCGAAGAAACCCCTACTTCAGAAACAAGCTTATTGTCAAAGAATATGAGGTCAGAGCCTCTGGCCGAGTGGTGTCTCTTTCCACTCCAATCATATGGCGCCGGGGCCATGAACCCCAGTCCTTCATTCGCAGGAACCAAGATGTCGTCTGCAATTTCTTCACCTGGTTTTCAGACCATAGCCTTCCAGAGTCTGACAAGATTGCTGAAATTATCAAAGAGGACTTGTGGCCCAATCCACTGCAGTATTACCTGTTGCGTGAAGGAGTCCGTAGAGCCAGACGTCGCCCAATAAGAGAGCCTGTAGAGATCCCCAGGCCCTTTGGATTCCAGTCTGGTTAATCTCTGCCTTTGGAATTACTGCACAAGGTCCCTACTACCCCTTGCTGGACTTGTGCTTGGACAACAAGAAATGGGTATGCCTTCTACCTTTTTTTTTTTTTTTCTTTTTTCCCCCTGACATTTTTACAACCTCTTCCTCTGGACAGTTTTCTCAACCTCGAGATTGAGACTTTCAAGACTTGCTCCTCCATTTCCACATGGCCTTCATGCTATTCTGCATTACTGTCACATGCTGCATGGTCATGATTCACATCACTCCTAAGCCAAGCAAATGATGCTGTAAATTGCACTGCCTTTATCTGCACTGCATGGACCCTGTTTGTTCCTAGGGCTTTTTGACTCTTTCCACCTGGAATTCTAACTTTGCCTAGGAGCCCATTCTACCCATTTTGCTCTGCAGTATAGGCAGACAATCGTGGGGCGTTAATGATATCAAGAGAGCAGCAGTGGGCCAGTTGGTCTGATTTATGTGACTCTGTGGCTCTTCTTGTACCTCTAGTCACCTACTGCTTACTACTGGCTATGCCCACCCACCTTGGGCTACTACCTACTGGATGAATACCTTGCAGATCACTGTCAGCCCCACTGTGGTCTCCTTTCTTTTAAACAAGAATCCCTAGAGCTGGTGATGGACCCAGATTTCTTGCCAGCACACAAGACCCTTCCATTCCTTTCCCAAAAGACATCCTTGATTCCTCACCCCCTCTCTCCTCTCCCTTCATGATCCAGAACCCGACTGTCAGGCAAGTAGTTAAGGTGACAAGTTAAGACTTTATTCTTATGGCAAGAGTAAGGATGGTGTCCATTCCAAGTACCAGGCTTTCTCAGCCTCAACTAGTAAATTCACACAAAACCTAGGTATACCTCTTTGTGCCTCTTCTCCTTGCCCTGAACATGGTTAAGTGCCAGGGTGGTAGTACACTTTCTCCCTATCTGCCTCTTGTCTCTTAAAGAAAAAAAAAAATGATAGCTCAAAAGTAGGCCTTCTGGTTTAATTTAGCTTTAGCTCTTCATGATTTCCAGGGACAGGTTGTCCTGTAAAAGACTGCTAGAGCTCTTATTTCCCTCTGCATTCTTCCCCATCCTCCACTCCCTTTAGCGACACCTAGAGGGTTTAAAAGGAGATGGATGTAGATGAAATGAAGTGATACCTAGTTCATAGTCATGGAAGAACTAGAGCTTTTGATGGGTGCTCTAAGCGGGGGAAACAGCAGACGACCACAAGTGAAAATGAGCAAGATAAAAATTGGGCCTAAGATTAAGACTGGCTTGGCAGAGCCTTCAAGGAAAAGGTTCTTTTTCTATCAGTGGTAATGGAAGGAGGAATACTTTTTCTCAGGATTTCCATGGGAGAATTGAGTGTTAAATGTGTTGCTTAGAGAAGAATACTTTAAAGAAACAAAGCAACTTTGGGTGCTTTCTGTTCTTTTCATTTTGTTGTTTCATTTTCTGTTGTTTTCATTTACGTGGAAGATTCGTACTGTGGTTTTTTTGTCACTAGTGTTTAGTAAAATAACATTTTCTGTTTCTGCTTAATGGGAAAACTGAGCTGTACAGGCTTTCTTTTTGCTTTCAATTGGGAACATTTGGAAAAATAACAATTTTATTTTCCTGTAATATATAGAGACTTAACTGAATATGAGTTTCAACTTCTTGTTTCTGTTAAAAATGTATTCTTAGAAATATAATTTGAGTAACTTGGTTTTGTCAGATTCTGAAGACTGGAAATTGTTGTCTTCATGGAAAAATAACCTACAAAAAATGTTTGACTTGATTGTCTTTCTTGGTAACTTACCCTGGTAACAACTTGGTAAATGATGTGTCTCTTTTCCTAAATATCATAAATACTTGTGAGATTGCTCTTTCAAACTGGAAATGTACCATTGGGATATTTGTCTTTCTGTATATGCATCATGGTAAAATAAAAGCATGTTACTGTGCTAGATTTCTTTTTTTTCCACCCTGCCCATAAACGAGTGAAGAAATTGTTCAAAATAATAACAGATTATGGAATTATTAAAATTCTAAAAATGGATACAACAGACATTATCCCAGAAGTAAGAAACTAGGGCACACTGCTCTGTACCTTGCAAGGTTGGGAGGGTTGTTGCTGTTGTTTTGCTTTAGTTCACAATTGCAAGTGCTTACTCATGATGTCACTTTTTTCCATATAGCTTGTGCAGCACCACCACTCCCTTCACTTCCTTAAAGCTTCCATTTCTATATCTGTCAATGATATTCTCGTGTCATTCGGGTTCTTTTTATTTGCTTGTGCATTTAATAAGCAAACAGAGTTTCTGTCATAAGTGATAAACCCTTCTCATACTTTCTCAGCTGTAAAAACTTGTTCTTTTCTTCAAACCTCCCCACCTTCTATTTGTGTCAAAAATTTCAAGGCCTGATAACTCTTCTGCCTTAACAGTTCTTCTGTTCCCTTTAGGGTAGATGAAATATTTCAAGTACTTGGTGTACTTACAGGGACTTACTGTTCTAGAAAATAACACATAATTTGTTAACAGTGAATTCCACAAATATTTATCAAGGCATTCTGTCAGGCCTTCAGAAGGTAACAAAAAGAAGATAAAGTCATTCCCTTTATTGTTAAAAATTGGGGGAAGGGGAGCCTAGGTGGCTCAGTTAGTTAAGCATCTGACTTTGGCTCAGGTCATGATCTTATGGTTCATGAGTTCAAGCCCTGCTTTGGGCTCTGTGCTGACAGCTCAGGGCCCGGAGCCTGCTTTGGATTCTGTGTCTCCCTCTTTCTCTGCTCTTCCCCCCGCTCATGCTCTGTCCCTCTCCTTCAAAAATAAATAAACATTAAAAAAAATAATAAAGTAGTCCCCTTGGGTTGCCTGGGTGGCTCAGATGGTTACGTGTCTGACTCTTGATTTCACCTCAGGTCTTTATCTCAGGGTTGTGAGTTCAAGCCCTGCATTATGCTCTGCTGGATGTGAAGCCTACTTAAAAAAAAAAAAAAAAAAAAAAAAAAAAAAAAATTAATAAAGAATAAAGTAGTCCCTTAACAAAAAAGAAAAAAAAAAGTAAACCCTTAACATTTGCGACCTATAGCTTCATATTCTTCTAGAATAAAATGTTTTGTATTTTTGGTTTACAGATGTACATGAAGCTCAGAAAATAAAATTCAGTCATCAGCTATACCATTTTGTGTATGTTAACATAGGCTCTAAATTTTAACAATTGGCCAGGCAACAGAAAAAAAAATCTGAATATAGCATTGTACCAAGTCAATTCAATGCTCACCACTTGAAGCATATTTTATTTTTGAAAATTAGTGTAGCCTTGCAGTACAATCTTGCAGCAATTATTATTTTGTATTGGCTATTACATTAAGGGCTATATGGGATAGTAAAGTGAAGGTTGTCCTTGCAATTGAGGAAATTAAGTCTCATTGAGGAGGGAGTATCTTTTCTTGAATGTTTCCTCTTCAGCAAATTCACATACTCAAACTAGTCATGTGCACAAGAAAACTCAGGATTAACGTGGCAAAGAGAAGGTGTCAGAGATGATCAGGATTGTCCCTTCAGGACCAACTTTCCCTCCCTCAGTGTTAAATATTTAATTGAAGTCCTAGACTATGGATGTGACAGATAATATTTATGCATTCACTATATATATGGGAGCTATTTCATTTGTGAGCAGTACTTTCTCCATGTTTGCTTGAAGTGCTTTGTTTTAGCTCTGAAGGGCCACTTTAATCCATTTCCTCTGACCTCAGGGGTTCTCAAGACTTACAGAAGAGTTTCTGTCAGGCCACATTAGGAAAAAATGTCTACTTTTTGGCTTCACTTTTTCAGGATTTATAGTTAATGTCATTTTTTTTGAGACCAGGTCAGGAAGAGATTTCTTCTTCTATTAAAATAAAATTCTATTAAAATAAAAAGGGCCACTTAGGTAGGCTGCTAATTTTTTTAATAAATCCACAGATGTCTTACTAGTGGCCAAAATAAATACCTTCTCTGAGTCTTGGTTTCCTTGTCCATCATGCAGGGATGATAATACCTATATTATAAGCTAGTATTCTCCCAGGATGTATTTGGAGAATGTCAATATAAGGTTGTAGAGAGGATAACAGCATACATTTGGGAGTTTACTATTTGCCAGGCACTGTGCTAAAAGATTCCAAGCATTAACATAGTTAATACAGGTTAGAGTGTGAAAATGCCAAGCACAATGCCTGGCATATAATATGTGGTAAATATTAATTCCCATTTACCTTCCTCTCCATTTTAACTTCACATTTAATTTACATCCAGACAACTATCTAGCCTAATATTTCTCAAAGTTGACTGTCCATTATAAATGGCTGGGGAGCTTGGTAAAAAATTCCAGGCTCTACCCCCAAACCAGTTAAATTAGACACTAAGGTACAGACATATTTGAGAATCATGGATAACCTTTCCTTGGACTCAAGGGAGGGAATACCCACTCCCTTCCCAGTTTTGTTAAATTTATTCAGAAATATATTGCCTTATAACATTCAGGTATTATAAAGGACTGGGCATATAGTAGGGTCTCAGCACCTCTGCTCCATATTTTGACCCCTGGAGTCTTGCAGGATGTAATTAGCCTGATTCCACAAATGAATTAAGTACTTGAAGGTCATCATCCTATCCCTCCCCTCAACACCCTCCCCTCCCCCACCAACCTGGCTATATACATATTCCTTCAATGTTCCTTATCCATTGTGAATGCAAATAAACAAGATTCATTATGCTTATATTTTTCCTAAAGTCAGGTGCTCCAAACTGAACACTGTAACGTCCAAATAACAGAATAGAAAGAACAGAATGGGATTTTTTTTTTTTTTTTAAGAGAGAGAGCACATGATTAGGGGAAAGGGGCAGAGAGAGAATCTCAAGCAGGATCCATGCTCCGTGAGGAGCCTGATGCAGGGCTTGATCTCATGACCATGAGATCATGACCTGAGTGGAAATCAAGAGTCAGATGCTCAACCGACTGAGCCACCCAGGTGCCCTGAATAGGATTATTACTGCTTATATTCTGCATAGTATATTTCTTTGAATGGATCTTAAGAGAACATTAGCTTTTGGGGCAGCAATATTACCCTTTCACTCCTAATAAGATTAAAATTTACCAAACCCTTAAATTTTAAAGTATTCCTGTGCTGCTGAATTAGGTTTTTTCATGTTACACTTTATTTTTTATTTTATTTTTTTTTAAGTTTATTTATTTTGAGAATGAGAGAAAGCGCAAGCAGGGGAAGGGCAGAGAAAGAGGAAAGAACAAGAATCCCAAGCTCCACGCTATCAGCACAGAGCCTGACGCACCAAACCCATGAACCACGAGAACATGACCTGAGCTGAATTCGGACGCCTAACTGACTGAGCCACCCAGGCACCCCATTCATGTTACGCTTTATTGAAGTTTGTTTCCAACAGTTTACATGTATCTATATTAATTTTTATTCTATTAAATTAGTCTAATTCTTTTAACCTATTTGCATTTGGAGGATCATTAATTATTTCTAATGAGTAATTTTACCCCCTAATTTCACGTCATTTACAAATCTGGTCTGTAGCCAGGTCACTGTTGAAGTTCTCCCAGAAAGCTTCCTTTCAGAGTGAGGCAGTATCTTTAGGATCTTTGTACAAACTATGGATCTACCTACTCCCTTCTCCCCCTCCCCCCCCCCCCCCCCCCACCGCCCACCACACATACATTTTAACTTTCTCCTAGGGCATCAGCAAGCACACTTGGTACCTCTTCAGAAATCAGGTAATTAATTAGCCCCCTCCATGCTTAGGGATGAGAAAGTGTGCCATTCCTCCCAGATGCAGTCCTAATAACTGATACACTTTGTCTTTCAAATTCCCCTGTCAAAAAAGGAAACAACTTCTTAGTAATCTTTTTACTTTCACTCTTTTTTTTTTTAATGGCAGTATTACTATTTTGATATTACTGTTTCAACTGTGGGTTTGAAACTTTTCAAATCAAAAAGCTGGAGAAATATTTAAAATGTTGTACAGCTTATTTTCATCAGTTGTCAAAAATAGAAAAAATATATTACAAAAGTACACAAATAAAAGTAAAATTGATAATCTTGATCAATTTCCATCAAGGTAATAATAATACTCATATTTAAAGATTGTTTTCTAATTGGAGACTATAGGAGGCAAGTAGGAAGCACATATTATTGTGAAGAGTTACCAGTGATGTTGGGTTACTTCCTACAGCTCTGGATAGACCCAATTAGGATGCTGCCCCAAAATAACCACTTAACCTAGAAACTTAAAACTTATTTTGAGATTCATGAACTCCTCTACAAAATTCTAGAAATATGAGCCTTCTTATTCAGGGCTTGATTTCAGCACACATTTCTTGAGGTCCACTAATAGAGTAAAGGTTTGCATTGCAGAATCAGCCACGGCAACTGGATGCATGATTCCATACATGTAAGCCTTTGAATGTGTGACAGTAACTTCATTTCCAAGTCTTCATGTCTTTAAGATTCAACCTCTGATTCTAGAATTCATGGCAGTTTAGTATTGGGAAATGAGTGTGTTCTCCATTTGCTTTCTAGTCAGCATACATATCCAGCTTGAATCCATTTGCGTTTTCTTGACCATATTAATAGTGGCTAACATTGAGTGACAGATATTTAATCTTTACCACCTCACTATTGTTTTTGCCTTAGCCCTCTCTCTTTGCTCATTTAAGTCACCAAAGATGTTACCTAAAAGTAGTTTTCTTCTGTTTTTGGAATTTGTCATTGTTTTCTTTATTAAAGTATAATTTACATACAGCACAAGAATGTTCATAGCAGTTTTATAACAGCTCAAAACTAGACACAAACCAATGTCCATCACAAGTGAATGAATAAATTATGGTGTATTCATACAATGGAACATGACTCAGCAACAAGAAGGAACAAACTACTGATCATGCAACAATTTCAGAATCATTGGTCAATGAAAGATGTTAGACAAGAGAGTGCATACTATGTAATTCCATATATGTGAAGTTGGATAGCATGGAAAACTTATCTATGGTGGTAGAAATCCAAAGAGTGGTTGCCTCAGGGTTAGTAATGAGAAAGAAACATGAGCCAACTGTTGGGTGATAGTAATGCTGGATTCGGCTGATGATAACACAGATGTATCTATTTGTCAAAACTTGTCAAGTTGTACAATCAAGATCCATGCATTTTAGTGTAAGTTATAACCTCATTAAATAACAGACTTAAAATTATTGTCATCAATTCAAAAAATGGAATTCTATTTGCCCATTTCTGCTATTTTTACTTTTCTTCAGTGCTTAAATACAAGTTGTTGACTCTACTTGTATGACTTTGTTTGCAAGTTCTTTTTTTTTTTTTTTCAACGTTTTTTATTTATTTTTGGGACAGAGAGAGACAGAGCATGAACGGGGGAGGGGCAGAGAGAGAGGGAGACACAGAATCGGAAACAGGCTCCAGGCTCCGAGCCATCAGCCCAGAGCCTGACGCGGGGCTCGAACTCACGGACCGCGAGATCGTGACCTGGCTGAAGTCGGACGCTTAACCGACTGCGCCATCCAGGCGCCCCCCTTGTTTGCAAGTTCTTATTGCTGTATAATTTCATTTCTAATCCCAATTTTAGGATTACTTTTTTTTTTTTTTTTTTTTTTTTTTGGTTACTTTACACCTTCAATTCTGGGCAAAAGTTGATCTCTCTAGAGATTTCCTTAACATACAAACTAAGAGGTTGTCATCCTCTAGTCACTGAAGAAGTTGAATCTGCTCATATTGACCTGTAAGTAGTACTCATATACTTATTCAATAATAATCTCCGTTTTTCCCTTTTCATTTCTGCAAATTTAGATGTCTACAAGATGATTCTCTGACCTTCTTTACTTGGACCCTTCTCTCTGACTCCAGCTTCAACTTACCAGTCTCTATTACCCTAACACAGCAGATTGTGAAGGGTGGCCCCCAGAAAAGCAGCGTGAGACTCACCTGAATCTTGTTAGAAATGCAAATACAAGAACCCCACTCCTTCTTTATAGACTCAAACTCTGGAAGTAGAGTCTAGCAACTGTAGTTTAACTAGCAATCCAGGTAATTCTGATGCATACTAATGTTTGGGAATCATTGCCCTAAACCCCATTGCTGTTCTTGCTTTATCTCTTAGTTTCCTGAATTCAGTTCTCATTATAAAAACAAAACAAGGGGGGCGTGGGTGGTTCAGTTGGTTCCACGACTGACTCTGGCTCAGGTCATGGTCTCGCAGTTTGAGTTTGAGCCCCGTGTTGGACTCTGTGCTGCCAATTCAGAGCCTGAAGCCTGCTTCAAATTCTGTCTCTCCTTCTCTCTCTGCCCTCTCCCTCTCACACACTCTCTCTTGCTTTCAAAAAATAAACAAACATTAAAAAAGTTTAAAAACAAAACAAGATATTTACCTATATTCTTAATGACATTTGAGTTCTCTACCCTACGGAGTCACAATTTGAGCCTCAGGTATCTAATTCTGCTCCAAGTACACACCTCTGTCTTCAAAGTCTTCTCAGCAGATTGTTAGAAATATCAGAAATTTCCATGTATGCTCTCATTTTACATGTGTAATCCTACAGTTTTTGTATCACTATCCCCATATGATAGGGAAATAGAAGCTTAGCAAATTTAAGTGTATTAATTTAGATATAAGTAACACAGGTTGTATTCAGTTAGGATTCCTTATTTCAAGCTAGGGCACATCTCACCATATTGCAGCAACCTGTAATTTTAGCATAAATACATTTAAATCCTAATTAAGTATAAATAGGTTAGCTTTAATATTCCCAATCTATTCATGAATGGCTTTCAAAAGGGATGCATTTATTTACCTTTATATATCTGTTCATTTATCTTTGTATATGTTAAATAATACAGGTTTTCTAAGCTCCATCAGATTATAACTGTTTCCTGTATTTAAAAATACAATTCTTGATACTTACTGTCTGAATTAAACTGCTTGGTTTTACTTTCCTTCAGAAGAACAGAGTTAGCCAAAGTAGTTCAAACGTTTTAATATCTTTCTGGAACTTGTTGAGATGTAGACAGAACTGTCATTATCACTATGAAACGCAAAGAATGTGTATTTATTGAGGTTTGAGTCAATTGGGTGATTACTTATAACAGCACTTCATACTTAATTGTTATCCTCTTAACCAAGCTCTAACTTCTCTTAGCACAATAAGGAGTTGTGTTTAGAGGAGTCTAGTACATGGTAGTCTAGGTGCTTGTTGTAATCAATCATTTTAAGTAATGGTCAAACTTCTTCAAGTTTACTCTGAGGTCAATTTTGATGAATTCTCTCCAATTAGCTATTAAAAGCATAGATTTCATGTAACTAATTTTTAAAAATTATTTTATAAAGTCTTTAAAATAATATTATGTGAAAAAAAATGTGGTGAAGCATCTTATTTTAGTGCCAGCAAAACATTTTTTTCCTATGAACTGGAAATACCATATATCTAAAATCATTTAGAAGTAACTGGAACAAAGGCACCTGGCTGGCTGAGTCAGAAGAGCATGTGATTCTTGATCTCAGGGTTGTGAGTTCGAGCCCCACAGTGGGTGTACAGATTACTCAAAAATAAAATCTTTTAAAAAAAGTAACTGGAACATAGTGGTCAAGTATTATTACTATGTCCCATTGTTTTGTATCTTTTTCATGTTATTCAAATTGTATCCTACACGGTCCAATTCAACTCTCCTTTCTTTCACTTACTGCTCCATTATTTATGGATGTCTTTCATCTTTGAACTTCTATACACTTACAGTTTTATAACAGAATTTGACATTGATTTTATGTTGTCTGCACTACAGTCTATTTCATGTAGGTAAATCTTAGCATAAAAATAATAAAAATTATCAAGTCAGCTTTTATTTACTGAAAGCCATTGGGATGAACACTTTGCAAATATTTCATCTTCCTAACAGTTCTGTAACTTAAGTTTTATTATATTCATTCCATATTTGAGGAGCTTATGGCTCAGAGAAGACAAGTGACCTGCTCAAACTGAACTGCCTGTATGTGGCACAACTGAGACATGAAGCCAGAACTGTCCGATTCCAATGTATGCTCTTTACCCAGTATACTACAGAAATATAGTTTCCCAGTTCTCTACAGAAATAGGGTCAATAGGAAGAGATTTATATGAGGAAATGGCTCATGTGATTAGGGAGGTCTACTGAGCAGTGTCACAATCTGCCACATGCAAGCTGGAAACCCAGGAAAGCTGAGTGATGTAGTATAATTCCAGTCTGAGTCCTAAGGCCTAAGAACCAAGTGAGCTGATGGTGTAAAGACCAGTCAAAGGCAGTAGAAGACTCATGTCCTAGCTCAAGTACTCAGGGAGGAAGCAAAAGAGGCAAATTCCTCCTTTTCTCTACCTTTTTGTTCTATCTAGGCCCTCAACGGACTGGATGATGCCCACCCATGTTGGGAAGGGCAATCTACTTTCTTGAGTCCACCAATTCAAATGCTAATTCCACAAACACCCTCACAGACACATTCAGAAATAATATTTAGTCTGGGCACCCCCTGGCCCAGTCAAATCGACACATAAAATTACCTATCACACTCAGCATACAAAGGTATGAGGTCATTCAGGTCACAGACTTTGTCTCTGATTTCTCTAATGATTGAGGAAAGCAACACTATATAATCTTGTTTTTTGGCTAAATATTATCATGGGAGGCATCATAACTAAATGAGCTTGTCTGAGAAAATTTTAATTTTGTAACAGTGATAGCTTAAGTATAATAAAGATTATGATTCAATTCTAATAGTATACACAGCATAAAACATACGTTGAAAATTCATGCCACAGTTGTTTTATGAATGTATGGTATATAAAATTATGATAAATATTCTCTTCAGAGCAGTTTAAATTTTTTTTTTCCAGGGCAGTTTTAACTTTAACCTAAAAGGCTGACAAACTAGTCAGATTATCATTAAAATTTTTTTTTTAACGTTTTTTTTTTTTTTTATTTTTGGGACAGAGAGAGACAGAGCACGAACTGGGGAGGGGCAGAGAGAGAGGGAGACACAGAATCGGAAGCAGGCTCCAGGCTCTGAGCCATCAGCCCAGAGCCCAACGTGGGGCTCGAACTCACGGAGCATGAGATCGTGACCTGAGCTGAAGTCGGACGCTTAACCAACTGAGCCACCCAGGCGCCCCCAGATTATCATTTTAAAGACTACTTTCTCCCTCTAGTGACCAGGAATGAGAATACCATGTCGTATTCACAGGCATTTAAAAAACTGATTATTAATGTATATGTGTACTTCCCCCTATGGTGTCTGGGAAATTTGCCAGCTATTTTGATTATTACAATGGATGCAGGTGAGATTGGTATTCATTAGGGACAATAGGGATGCTAGATCCTGCAGTGTGGAGAACAGTGCCCCATATAAAGTAATTATCCAGTGTTAAACATATAGATGAAAAATATATTAATTATTATTTAAGCCTAGAGCCTAGTACCATTTTACATATGAAGACATTTTGCACTGTTTTATTTTTATTTATTTATTGTTATTTTTTAAGTAAACTCTATCCCCCACATGGGGCTTGAACTCAAGACCCTGAGATCAAGAGTTGCATATTCTACTAGCTGAGCCAGCCAGGCACACCCCTCACCTCCCTGCACTGTGTTAAACACTGCATTTTTTGAAAGCAACTTATTTCATCTACTCTTAAACACTGCTTGTAAGATACATCGTTATCTAACACTAAGAATGAAAACAATTGCCAGTTAAACTCTGACACAAAGCTTTCTAATGCTTATAATTTTTATTTTATCCACAATCAACAGAGTGAAAAGGCAACCTATAGAATGGGAGAAAATATTTGCAAACCATGTATCTGAAAAGGTTAATCTCCAAAATATATAAGGAACTAGTGATTCTATAGGTATAGCCACCTAACTACTTCATCATGTCATTTAGTACAGGCATGCCCAACCATTTATAAATTAAAATAGATATTTTAAGAATTATTTCCCTTTTGTTTTTCCTTGATATTACAACCAAGATGTTATATTAATTTTAAAAAAATTGGGGTTCCTGGCTGGCCCAGTCAGAAGAGTATGTGACTGACTGTTGATCTAGGGGGTCATGAGTTTGAGTCCCACGTTGGGTGTAGAGATGACTTAAACTAAAAAAATAAATTTAAATGATGGTACACTATTTGTGAATTTCAAGAAAGAAAAAAGGAGTTATAAAATATTCATTATAAGGAATGTTTTTCTTCTAATTTTTTTTAAAGTTTATTCACTTTTGAGAGATAGAGACAGGGTATGAGTGGTGGAGGGGCAAAGAGGGAGACACAGAATCCGAAGCAGGCTCCAGGCTCTGAGCTGTCAGCATAGAGCCTGATGCGGGGCTCAAACTCATGAACCATGAGATCATGAGCTGAGCCAAAGTTGGATGCTCAACCAACTGAGCCACCCAGGCACCCCAGAATGTTTTCTATTCTTCTAGAAAGTTTCCTACAAGCTCAATTTGGTTGCCCCTGTCTCAATAATTCTGCTGTTCCCATGGCTGGGTTCATGGGTCCCATACCTGGTGTAATGCTCTGCTGTGCCATCTTCAAAGTCTCAATAAATTTTGAACAAGGAGCCCCACATTTGTACTTTGCACCAGGCTTGCATATGACATAGTGGTCTTGACCGCAACCAACAGAAATAATCATCTCTGGCTTTGAAGTAACACATCTTTACATTTTCAAAGTGCTTTCACATCTGTTATCTTTTTTGATCTTCACAATTAAGCAGTTAGAAAAGGAGAGAAAGTGGTAGAGAAGATACACCTTGAAGTCAGAATAGGCTTCAGCACAAATCTAGACTCTGCAGTAATCTTAAACTAGTGATATAATTTCTCTCATCTTCCCCTTCCTTTTCTGTAAAATAGCAGTACCACCTGTCATATGAAAGTTGATGTGATAATTATGTAAAATAACATAAAGCACATGGTAGACACTGAATAAGTTTTTCTCCTTTTAGCTCTTCTCTGTCCCCCAACTCCCAATTTGCAAAATACAAAAATTGAAACTAAGAAGTTTAAATGATCTGTTAAACGTGTTAATCTGGGTCCTCTGAAGAGCAGAGGTCAAGCTGGGATTAAATGTGCAAAGATATTACTAGGGGAAATGACTGTGAGTGAAATGGGGAGGGGCCCAGAAAAAAGATGGAAGAAACTTTTGACCAGGAAGCAAGTCTGACTGAATGAAAAGAAGAGCAAGAGAAAGTTGGGTGAAGTGGTCTAGACTCCTGTCATCCAGGGAAGATTCACGAGGCCATTGAGGAGTCCTTGAGTCAGCCCGGGTCAGTGGTCAGCTGAGTCCCGCAGTTTTTAGGAATGGTTTTACCTTATGTATTCTAGCCACACTCAGTCTTGGCTGGAGCAGCTCATAGGAGGTATGGCCTGAATGCAAGCAAAGCAGGCTACAGATTTCAGGGTACAGCATTCAGGCCCTTGGACGTTATTCTTCCTGTATTTGGAGGGCTGTAAGGTGCATCTTCATGGCCACCACATTAATCTCCACACTGAGATGGTGCCAGAGCCAGAGGCAATTTGCCAATTAATATATGTCTTACCACGAGTGAGTTAACTTTCTGTGATTCCTGTGTCCTTGTTTATGAAGTTAAATGTATTAAAATGCCTAATGCAACCTTGACTCTTACCTGCAAGAAATTCAATTAGCTCGGCATCTTCTTTGAATGTGAAGTTAGTTGTTCTTCAGCCATTGTTTTCCCAAAAAGTAGGACGGCTTTCTGTTGGAATTGGCAAGTCTACCTGGCTCTGGACACATGGAGTCTGTCTGCTAAGGATGCCTTCGTCCTGTCTGAGGAAGAGAAACATTTCCATAGAATGCCTCTGTTGCTGCTCAACTCAACTCTGGGCTTTGGAGCCCAGGAGAGGTGACCCATTCAGTCAGAGAGCCATAACTCCTTCCATACATTAAGGGTCATTTAGGGGAAATTGTTTGAAAATCAAGTATCTTTTGGCCGTAATGGTCCATGAAATAATTATTTTTTTATTTTTAATTTTTCCATGAAATAAGTTTTAAAGACAAGAAGGAAAAAACACATGGAGATGGGGGTGAGGGTGGAGGAAAGAAAGCAACTTATAAGGAACGTTCACCTATGTAGAGTGTTGACCCACTACTCTGAGAAGTGAATAAAGATGGGTTGGGTGATCTTATTATTCCCATTTTTTTTTAAAGTAGGCTCTACAACCAACGTGAGGCTTGAGCTCACTACCCCGAGACCAAGAGTTACGTGCTCCTCTGGCTGAGCCAGCCAGGTGCCCCTTATTCTTCCCATTTACGAAATGTGGAAATGAGATTTTAAAAAGTCAAACCACTTGCCCAAATTTCCATTGCTCGTTAAGGCAGAGCTGGAACTCCAGCCCATATCTTTTGCCCTCCTCTAGTAAGACTAGGTCTACACAATACCAATAAAAAAAACAAATGAACACAGGGAATGTTACATTTGATGGATGGAGAACTGCTGACGTAGGGCACTGAATCGTGAATTCCTGTTTCTCCTTTTATTTTTATTTTTTATTTTTTTTAATAATTTTTTTTTAACGTTTATTTATTTTTGAGACAGGGAGAGACAGCATGAACGGGGGAGGGTCAGAGAGAGAGGGAGACACAGAATCTGCAACAGGCTCTGAGCTGTCAGCACAGAGCCTGATGCAGGGCTCGAACTCACGGACCGCGAGATCATGACCTGAGCCGAAGTCGGATGCTTAACCGACTGAGCCACCCAGGGGCCCCCCTGTTTCTCCTTTTAGTAACTGGGTGCTTCCCCAACAATTGTTAGTATTTTTCTGGATGGGCAGAGGGGAATAGGAAGATAAGATTTAACACTAAATTGAGATGGTCATATGGTCTTATTTCTAAGAAAGTACCTTTGCATTTTATACATTGTGTAGAACTGCAGGACGATATAATGAATGAGTGCACGGTTCTTGAGTCAGATTACCTGGTTTCAGCTTGTGGCTCTATATTGCTGCTGTATGACCTTGGATAAGCAACTCAGTTTCTCTTTGCTTGAGTTCCTTCTGAGGTAATGTAAAATGGAGGTCATAATATTATTACCTCACAGGGTTGTTCTGAGGATTAAAAGAGATAGCACATTTAGAAGACACTAAATAAATGTAGGCCAAAATGAATATAGAACCAGAAACCATGTCGCTCTGAAAAAAGAAAAAAACTTGCTGTTCAAGAGCAATAACAGTTGATGTTTCCTAAGTTTTCCAGTGTTTACTATATACTTTAGTAAAGTCATTCCTGTTTGACTATATTAATTTATTTTTTAACTTTTGTTAAAGTCCGTGTCCTGTGGCAAATGTACCTTCTAGTTTTTCACGACATTTTCTACAAATGCTTTTTCATACAATCATGTTACTGATATATCTTTTTCTCTGTAGTGAGGTTTATTGCCAATTGCCATTAGGACAGTCTCTGTTGTGTACCAAAAAATCCTATATTCTAATATGCAAATCAAATGATTCCTATTTATAATACATATATCTACTCAACTCAAAATGAAATGCTAGCAGAGTCATATTATTCACTTTGGTAAAACCTTTTAAAATTTACATTTAAATCAAATCATCACAGGGGCGCCTGGGTGGCTCAGTCGGTTAAGCATCCGACTTCAGCTCAGGTCACGATCTCACGCTCTGTGAGTTCGAGCCCCGCGTTGGGCTCTGGGCTGATGGCTCAGAGCCTGGAGCCTGCTTCCGATTCTGTGTCTCCCTCTCTCTCTGCTCCTCCCCCGTTCATGCTCTGTCTCTCTGTGTCTCAAAAATAAAAAAAAAACGTTAAAAAAATTTTAAATAAAAAAAAATAAAAATAAAAAAAATAAATCAAATCATCACATTTCATTAAAATGTTCAATGAGATAGTCACTGTAGATGCCAAGGATGAAGCCACTATACAGCCATCCTTGTCCAGCTGGGATGAGGAGACTGATCTGCATAAAGCAACCAAGAGAGTCAAAGACAGAAGGTAAGTACTAAATTGGGTGGCAAAGGTCACAGAGCTATAGGACTGTCAGAATGATAAGGGAAGGTTATGCGTAGGAGATAGGAGGAGGCAATTTGCCAATTAATATATGTCTTACCACGAGTGAGTTAACTTTCTGTGATTCCTGTGTCCTTGTTTATGAAATTAAATGCATTAAAATGCCTAATGCAATCTTCCTGAGATAGGCTTGAATGGAGTTTCAAGAATGGGCAGGCTATTATTAGTGGAAAATGATCGCAATGACAAGAACAATCAAAGCTATGGACAGGGACGTTTCAAGTAGTGGAGGTAAAAATCTTTCTAAAAATTTGGTATATACAACAAGAGAAAAAAGTTCACAGGTAGTAGCCTCAGGTAATTTTATAATTTTCTGTTGCAAATAGCAAATTCTTTCTTCTATGGCAAAGGAACTTTCATTCAGCATTTGCTCTTCTCTGCTTCTTGGCTCAGGTTATAATCCTAAAGAATTAATCCTCCCACAGTACAAAGACTCTTTAAGAAAGGAAACAAGGCAGAATAGTGTCAAAGAGTGACTCAAAGTCACAAAGTCACTTAATGACAGCACATTGCTTACTAATTGATTTCACCCCACAGAGGCAAAATAGGATTTATTAAAAGAGGAAAAAAAAGGAGAGAAAAATCATTGTAGTCTGAGAAGAGTGAATCTTGTTTGCACAATTTTTGTGGGATATCTGATTAGTTGACAGCAGTCAATTTGGACAGTCTGTCCTTGAGTAGGCTGACTAGGGGTACAAAAATATCTTAATTGTTTAAGAATTCTCTTGCAAACCTTTGTGAGCTAAACTATGAAGCTGCAGGGCAAGCTGTTTCCCTTTAATGTCAGTGTCTTTTCCATCAACACCTCATTCTTAGTTGTACTGGGTCTGCACTACTTCCCTCCAGTCTCCTACCTGCTGCTGCTTGTTTCTAAATCCGTTTCCCCACATGCTTCCTTTTCACTGGATCCTCTTCTGAGTCCTAATTTCAAAGTGATCATAATCTGGGGGTTCTGTAGTGGAGTTTCTATTACAAAGAATTATAATCAGGGGCGCCTGGGTGGCTCGGTCGGTTAAGCGTCCGACTTCCGCTCAGGTCATGATCTCCTGGTCCGTGAGTTCGAGCCCCGCGTCGGGCTCTGTGCTGACAGCTCAGAGCCTGGAGCCTGTTTCAGATTCTGTGTCTCCCTCTCTCTCTGCCCCTTCCCTGTTCACGCGCTCTCTCTGTCTCAAAAATAAATAAACGTTAAAAAAATAAAAAAAAAAGAATTATAATCATTTTTTTAATATGAATTTAAGATGTTAAACAAAACTATGCAAAATTTAAGTTTTCCTTCACTCTTGCATTTTTCTAAGGACTAACACCAGTGTTTTCATACTCCAACAAACAAAACAACACATAGCACAGTATCCACATCACTAGCAGATGAATTGTATGAGTTGACTTGAATAGACAAATTTTAAGTAAATACTTTAACATTAACATTTTAAATGTTACTTGAAATATTTTAATTTGGATAAGTAATAGTTTCAGTGCCTGCAAACAGTTGATTATTGCTTCTGCCCTGCAGTAAATTATAACAGAGGCATATTTTGGCAAGTATTTGCTGGCTTCATGCCCACATGCATTATAAAGCAGGAACTCCTTTTAGATTAGGATTACAGCCTAAGGATAAGCAACATATATTATGTACAATTGTGGAAATTAAAATCTCCTGAGATCACATCTTTTTCAGAAATGCTTAACGGCTAAATTTGCATGCTCACGCGATGTCATTTCTAAGTAAGGAAAATACATTTGCTACTTATATTAGTTAAAAGGGATGAGGAAATATTGTCCAATCACTTCATAGGTATTGGCCAAAGTACATAAACAAATTGAAATAATCATTTTGTCTTGTTAGGATGAGAGAAACTTCCCTTACAATTGCTCCTAATTTTTTAAATCATCGCTTAACAGAGCAACACTTTTCTTAAAAATCAAACTCTGCTCATATTAATTCTTTGATAATAGTCACGAATCTGTACATTAAAAAAGGCAGGCAGGCGCCTCGTTAGCGCAGTAGGTAGCACTCAGTCTCATAAAAAAGGCACGCAGGTGAATTGCTGACTCCTCCTTACCATCCACGAACGGCCCTCTGAGCTGATGAACTTGGACCATAACCTTTCTTACCTTTTAAGTAAATATTTTAAGAGAAAAATTAATAGCATAGGTGTCTTAGAAATACATACAGAGCCTTAGAAATGCACACTGACACAGTTCTCACATGTTCGAGTTTGGTCTGCACCCAATCACGTAAATCAAATCTTTTCCAGAGAGACGAAATTCATCTATTTTATAACACAAAGACAAAGGCATACCCTTGACTGACGTAATCATTAGGTTCAGCGAATTCTCGCGCGACGTGAAGATGCTGCCGCCGTGACGTCACCAGTTGCCATAGCAGCATCCTCCAGAGTGGAAAAGAGGGGTGGTGCGACAAGCGGATTGGGGCGGAGCGCGGCTTCTGCAGAGGACAAGGGACGCTCTGCTCCTGCGGATCTGACTTCTACCAAAATGAGCACCCTGGATGAGGGCAGCAACCCTCCTGTCGCTAAAGACTGCGGCGTAGCTACTGCCGACGATGCCCCAGGACATCCGGACCTAAACCAGTGCCGGGGCGAGGAAACCGAGGCGACCCAGGTGATGGCGGACACAGGTGAGGAGGGCAACT
This sequence comes from Neofelis nebulosa, assembly GCF_028018385.1. Taxonomy (NCBI): domain Eukaryota; kingdom Metazoa; phylum Chordata; class Mammalia; order Carnivora; family Felidae; genus Neofelis; species Neofelis nebulosa. The sequence goes on along the minus strand of NC_080787.1, from coordinate 108,371,373 downwards.
CGGAGACCGCCGCGGAGGCAGGCGCCCCCGAGAGCCCCGCGAGCTGTGCCCCCGTGTTCCGCGTTCGAGTTTTTGGGAGCCGCAGCCGTGTAGCGACCAAATCGGGCCAGAAAGAGGGTCTCCCTCCGACGGAAGGCTTGGCAGCAGCCTCTGCTTCAGCCTCCCCCGCGGTAGCAACCGACAATAGCCAGGAAAATGGCTGTCAGCGTAGAGAGCCGCGGGGCCCTGCTGGGGAGAAAGCTCTAGAAGCCTGTGGCGCAGGGGGGTTGGGGTCTCAGATGATGCCTGGGGCGAAGGCCAAGGAAATGACGACAAAAAAGTGCGCCGTTTCAGCGGCAACGGAAAAGGAGGGAGTAGCGGAGGAGGTGGTGGAGGAAAAGAAGGTGATGCAGAAGGAAAAAAAGGTGGTAGGAGGAGTGAAAGAGGAGTCACGGGCCAAGGCCCCGAAGATCAATAACTGCATGGATTCCCTGGAGGCCATCGATCAGGAGCTGTCAAATGTAAATGCCCAGGCTGACAGGGCCTTCCTTCAGCTGGAGCGCAAGTTTGGCCGGATGCGAAGGCTCCATATGCAGCGCAGAAGTTTCATTATCCAAAATATCCCAGGTTTCTGGGTCACTGCCTTTCGGAACCACCCCCAGCTGTCACCTATGATCAGTGGCCAAGATGAAGACATGATGAGGTACATGATCAATTTGGAGGTGGAGGAGCTTAAACACCCCAGAGCAGGCTGCAAATTCAAGTTCATCTTTCAGAGCAACCCCTATTTCCGAAATGAGGGGCTCGTCAAAGAATATGAGCGCAGATCCTCTGGCCGGGTGGTGTCTCTTTCCACTCCAATCCGCTGGCACAGGGGCCAAGACCCCCAGTCACATATCCACAGGAATCGGGAAGGAAACACTATCCCCAGTTTCTTCAACTGGTTCTCAGATCACAGCCTTCTAGAATTCGACAGGATTGCTGAGATTATCAAAGCAGAACTGTGGCCCAATCCCCTACAGTACTACCTGATGGGCGAAGGGCCTCGCCGAGGAATTCGAGACCCAGCAAGGCAGCCCGTGGAGAGCCCCAGGTCCTTCAGGTTCCAGTCTGGCTAAGCGCTGCCCTTGTGAGAAGCTCCTGCACAAGTCTCCCACCACCTCCCCTTGAACCTTTGCTTAGCCAACAGCATGCAGTCTTCTATCTGCTTTCTCTTCACACTGAACTATTTTGTCCTTTGGTTCTCCTAAATCTTCAACAGTCATTTGCAAGATTGACTCTTACATGTTTGTGTCCCTCTTCCTCTGGACCTTCATGCTCTTCTGTATCCTGTTACATGTTCAAGTGCATGGCGTTGCACTGCTTCTGTGCCAAGCACATGATGCTGTAGATAGGCACTGCCTTCCTTTGCATGCCTTGGGTCCTGTCTATGACCATGGTCTTCTCCTAGTTTTTTAAGTGGTTCTCCACCACAAAGAAGCTTGCAGTACCTTTGCAAATAACTAGCTGGACTTCATACTTTATGCTGACTGTCCTCCTGATAACCATGTATTCTATGGCAAATTCTTTGAGTTTCACCGCTGCAAGATGAAACTACTCTAGATGATGCCAACCATCAACACAAACTGGACATTTCTAGCTACCACTAACTGGTTCCCAGCTGCCTTCCTGGGCCTGTGCTATCCACCCTGCTGGCTATCTGGCAGAATAAGGGGGCTAGTGGGTGGCTACAAGGCATGAGTGAGGTAACAGATGAGAGGTTTTCAGTGTTATTGCATCTTCTTTTCACTCTGCTTTGTGACCAGGTACTGGTGAGTATGAGGGTTGGTGCTATGGCCCACACAAACCTGTTCTCACCCTTCTGGATGAGCTTTGCATAGGCACCATTGCCTGCCTCCTCAGCAACTGACCGTGGACTTAAGCTCCCAGGCAGCACACAGGGAACTCTGCCTCAATCCCCTTGTGCCATCAAATGGTTACCTATAAACCTAATTGGCTGTGGGGCAGGTTGCACAGTCATATGTGATAGTGCCCAAAGCAAGGCTGGAAGGGGTTCACTTCCAGCAGTTAGCCTTTCTGAGCTGGAGTCAACAAACCACCCTTAATCAGATAGTTTTGTTAGGTATCCCCTTCTCTAACTCCTGCACTCATTCTGAGCATGATAAAGTTGCCAGGGTGGGGGCACCGAGGGAAAGGTGTTCCTGGTGTGTGTGGCCTGTTCTGCATCTTTTTGTCTCTTTCCACCCCCACCCCCTTGTTCTCTCCCCCACTTCCCTCTCCTCTGAAGCAGACAGGAAACAAAACTGGCAAAGCGGGCTTTTTGTTTAATTTTCTCTACCCTTGATGGTGTCCAAAGAGAGAAAGGTACTGTACAATAGACTCCACATGTCTTCTTGTGTTCTTCTGCCCTCAAGCCTCCACCCTACTTCCTTTAGTAAGGTCTAAAAGTTTCAAAGGGAGACCTGTAGGTTATTTAGTTATGAGCAGTGTTCTTTTGGGCCAATTTGACAACCCCACCTTTTCCCTGTCCACTTACCAAAATCTGTGTGTTTCTTGAGTTTAGTTAGAGAAGCAGGGAGGAAAGACAGAAGGGCCTCACAGTGATGGATTCAAGGCAGATGCAGAGAAGGTTGTGATGTAAAGCGGCCAAACTTAGTTTCACTCCACTTTCCTAAACATGGAAATTTTGGTGGGAGTGGCCTTGACCACTTAGAAATAACCCCAAGGCAGCATTTTGAGGGTCACCTCTATTCTCTGTACTATTTTATTACTGCTCGCATGGCCCAGGGGCCTCCATCCTGTTGTCTGGCCTTCTTGGCTTTCAGGCTTCAGTTTCCCTATTTCCTTCCCTGCTTCTCTCCCAACAGATGAGGGAGCAGGCTGCAGTGTACATTGTGGGAGATGCCAAAGTTCCTCCCTGGGGATGTGTGGAGTTTGTTTGGATTTCCAGGACAGGTTCCAGTAGGTGGGACAGCAGTGTATCAGGGCTGTTACTTGGGTGGTATATGGCAATGGTAAGGACTACCTGCTTTCTCCTTTTTGAAGGCCTTGCCCTAAGTTCCATGAGTGCTTGGGAGGTCTGGGTACAGCAGTGGGGAGGGTGCTCTAGGCTGCGGGAAGTGAGAGCCCAGAAACCAAAATGAACCAAGTAGTCTCGGAACGGCACAGGAAGGATGAACCCTGCAGCTTTGGGAATGGAGGGAGAGGCCCCCGAAGCTTTTCCTAGGAGAGGTGGGAGAATCAAAGTGGTTGATGTTTAAAAAGGATACTTAGAGGAGTTTTCCCTAACTCCCTTGAATTCACCAGTAGATTTTTGTCTAAAATGCAAAAATGCAAGTCTGGATGTTTTCTCTCTGTTATTATAGGAGTGATCTTTTCTGTATAGAAGATTAATGGTATATGCTCATTATTTCACTGTGTTTGAGTAAAATCCTATTAATTCCTTTCTCTATTTTTGCTTGCTGGCGAAATTGACATTTACAGGCCTGCTTTTTGCTTATAATTGAGAATATGTGCAAAAATATCAAACTTGTTTCCTGTGCAGTATGAAACCTGTGAATATTCGTTAATATATCAGCTTGTTCTGGTCTGTCTTCATATATAGCTCTATTCTTAGAAATATAATTTGAATGTGATCCTTGAAATTTTGCAAATTGTTGCTGTGTCTTGTGAAAATAATTTCAAAAAGAAAACCAATTCTTTTGTCTTGATATTTCTTGCCCTAATAGTAATGTTGTACTTGAATTTTATGTTCCTAACCAGTGTAAGTATTTGTAGAATTGCTCTGTCAAAGTAAACAAGGATCGTTAAGTACTTTATTAGTCTTCTTCTGTGTGCTCAAAGGAAAAATAAAAGTCTGTCACTCTGCTGTATTTCTTATTTTCACCAAAAAAATAACAATAAAGTTCTGTGTGTCTAGGCTAATGAAAGGTTGGGAAATGATTAAAGTTATCAAGTTGTCACCATAAGCATTGTCCTGAAGCTTTATAAAAAAAAAAGCCACAGAATTTCTAAGATTTTTTTTACTAGGAAAATGGTAAATAAGAAGCCTAACTAACTGGATGCTCATGGACTTAATTTTTCCTTGTTCAAGCAGTGTGGTTTTGGAGGGTAATTGAAGCACCACTGAATTTTCAGTGGAAAGCTTTTTTTTTTTTTTTTTTTTTTTTTTGCTTTTTAAGTTTTTAATTCCAGTTAACATACAGTGTTATATTAGTTTCAGGTATGCACTATATTGTATATGTATGTGATTGAACAACTCCATATATCACCCAGTGCTGATCACAAGTGCAGTACTTAATTTCCATCATTTATTTAACCCATCCTCCCACCCACCATTGGTAATCATCACTTGTTCTCTATAAGAGTCTGTTTCTTGATTTGTCTCTTTTTTTTTACCCCCTTTGCTTGTTTTATTCCTTAAATTTCACATATGAGTGAAATAATGGTATTTGTCTTTCTCTGACTCAATTTCACTTACTGTAAAACTATTTTTTTTAATTTTTTTTTTAATGTTTTATTTATTCTTGAAAGAGAGAGAGAGAGACAGCATGAGTGAGGGAGGGGCAGAGAGAGAGAGGGACACAGAATCCAAAGCAGACTCCAGGCTCTGAGCTGTCAACACAGAGCCCGATGTGGGGCTCAAACTCACGAGCCGTCAGATCATGACCTGAGCCGAAGTTAGATGCTCAACCAACTGAGCCGCCCTGGTGTCCCATGGAAAGCTATTCTTAATACACCATTCTTATTTGCTATATTTATGTTAACCGATTCTTAGTGAGCTTAAGATAGACTTTGGAAAAATTAATCATTGTGTATTCTGTTAGGTGCTTCTTAATTTCTTTGCTACTACAGTGTGGTGCTTTAAAAAGAAAGAATAACAAAATTGTTACTGACATATAGTGTCTAGAAACAAATGATCTCAGACATCCCAATCTCAATTACCAGTAATGTTTCGCTGTTCAGCAGCTATTACATGAAGGTTTGGGAAATAAATACTTCTGCATTCTCTGGAGTTGAGAGGGCTATGGATATTGCAAGGTTTGTGAAAATGAATGACCAAATATTTTTAGCCATCTAAACAAAAATTTGACATAAATGGCCCAGAATTACTACTAAATAGACTTGCTAATTCTTGGTGCAATTCATACTTGGAAGTTTTACTTGATATAGTTTTTCTAGGCCTGGAGGAGTTTTAAGTTTTAGAGAGCTAACTCTATATCCATCTTAAACCTAAATTTTCCTTTAGTGTGTTCATTTTATCTTTAATTCAGTGATTGATTTTTTTTCTGCATTGTCAATCACCTCTTTTCAAGCATTATCTCTTTTATCCTGTTCTGGACATAGTTGGAAAATAGTATTTTTGTTGCTCTTGGTTTATTATCAGCTTTAACCAGTAGTATTCCTCTTGCCAGTAGGTTGGTGCCACTCATTTGTTAGATTATCATGATTTCTGTTCTGTTTAATAAAATTAGACTCAATTAGACATTATGTAGGTTTCACTTACCAGGTAACTGGTTTGCTCCTATATCACTGCTCCATTTCTTTTCACTGCCTTTTCTTTCTCAGTTCTAAACCCAAATTGTCCCTTATGCAGACCTCCACATCAGTTGAGAGGTTTTCTTGTCCTCTCTTCACCGAAGAAGTATCATTTGGTCTGCTCAGGCCATATTGCCCTGATCGTAAGGTCATACTTCATAATTTCCCTGCACCCCACATAACAGAATCTCCTTGGGCATTCTTGTCCATTTCTGGGTATTCAGCTTAGACCAGACAATAACAAAAGGCTTCTCTAACTTTCCTTACTCAGGGTCCCTTCACATTACTCCTGTTGCTACCGCTTCTTTATCTCTAGTTTCTGTAATCAGTTTTAAATAAAAACAAACAAAAATTACCTGGATTCTTATTGAATTCCCTGCTCCACAGAGTCACAGTTTGAGGCTTGGATACCGGATTTGCATCAGATACACCTCCTCTGGTTTGACAATCTCAAGAAATCTGAGTTCTGTCAGGTACATACATTTGTGTTCTCATGTTACTTTCATAATCCTGACACAAGTTTTACTATCTTTAGAGTAAAGAAAAGTTGAAGTAACAACAACAAAATGAAGTAAGTGTGCCTAAAATGCAAGTCATACAGACGTATTTTTTATTTCTAGCCTAGAGTATCTTTCACTGTTACCACAGCCATCTAAATTTGGCATAAAACAAAACAAAACCTGATTTACATGAATAATCAGGACTTGTTAAACGTTATTCTTAATCCATTCGTGAATGGTCCTTTGAAAAGGGGTACTTTATTCAGATTAAAACCCTACTGAAATTTACATATGCAATCTTGGTGATTGCTGCAAAAATGAATGAAATTAGGTTTGTTGCCTTCCTTAAAGGGAGTAAATGCACCAGAAGGATTTTAAATATTATACTTCTGGAATTTAGTTGCTAGGAACTCTAAAGAAATGTTACATTTTTATTAAATTTAGAGAATGAGTATTTTTTAATTGATCCAACACGGTGATTGGTTTTAACAGGAATTTTGTAATTTATTTCTTCTTTAATTTTTAAGATTTTGTTTTTAATTTTAAAAACATGGGCTCACATGGCCCCAAGATCAAGAATCTCATGCTCTACCCACTGGGCCAGCCAGGCGCCCCATTCTTCTCTTTATTAAACTTTATTAAGCCTTTTTTTAAACCAAGAAAGTGCCAAGGCCAAACTACCAAGAAAGTAAAATAAAGTGTTTTTTTATTTAAGACTCTGGGAACAGGTGCATGGTAAAAGAACCTATCAAGCAGACTATGTGATATAATTGCCATTCCAAGTAATGACCCAGCTTCTCTCAGTAGGCATAGAGATCTCATGTCCCGTTAAGTTTACTTGGAGCAGTTTTCATGATTCCTTTTCCATTTTGGTTTCCTCAGCACCAGAGGGAAATTTGTTAAGTATTCAAAGTGAACATTTGAACTTGAATATAAAGAAAGGGTAGACCCGCTTACTGATGACTTTAGTGTATGTGGCTTCCAAGAAGAGTAGACTTCATTATACATTTTAGGACTCCTGTGATTCTTGGTTCTCTACTCTCCCAGGTAAGTTCTATGTTATAGATCTTTGCTTTTGTTTGTTTTGTTTTGAAAGTGAACATGAGCAGGGGAATGGCGGAGGAAGAGTGAAAGAGAATCTTAAGTAAGCTTCATACCCAGTGTGGAGCCTGATGCTGGACTCGATCTCACGACCTTGAGATCAGGGCCTGAGCTGAAATCTAGAGTCAGATGCTTCACTGACTGGGCCAGCTGGTACCCCACAGATCTTGTTTTAATATTTTTTACTAGCTTATGTTACTTTAGGCCAGAGTCTGTGTTCTTCATTTCTAATCCCAGCATGGTGTGACTGTGAAATTGAAGTGTGATTTTAGACTAAGAATTTGTCCCAATCTACATCTAATGTTGGAAGACTTTTGTCAGTCAACTAAAGGCATGAATTTTGGGGTGAAAGTTGGGCTCATGTACAGACTGTTCCTTAGTAACAAAATTTTTGAGCAAGTATGTTAATTTAACCTCTGTCAATTTCAATGTCCTTATCTATAAAATTTTAATAATTATACACCTTGTATGGTTGCTGTAAGGAATAAATAACGAAGATGAAGTAACCTGCTGAAGAGTTAGCACTCATTACCATTATTTTTTTTTTTAACCATTATTTCTGAGGATGACTCTAGAGACCAACAAGAGACACCTTTTTGCATTCACCCTATGGACTAGACCAGGCCCAAGGATTTTCAAGGGCAGCACAGGGGGTGAGTTAACTCTTGAAAATATCCCAGTCTTTAACTAATCTGGAAGTCAATTCTTACGATAACCTTGTTCTCAAGAGCCTGAGAAGAGGTAAGGGAATGTCATTGTAACATTTAAGGAGAAGCTATCTATCCATGTGATTCTAACGTAGAGTCAAGGTTATTATTTCCAAAGAGATAGTCTGACATTCCATTTTATGGTTATATAAAATAACCATATAGATTTGATTTTCATTCAAGCCAGTTCAATTGTGTGTATACATGTGTTTATACATGTATGTATGTATATATATGTATGTATTTGCTTTAAATACATACATTTAAAGTTGTTGGATATGAAAACTGGTGGGGAAATAATACCTGATTACAAGTTAAAAAAACTCAGAAGTACAATTGGTCCTTGAACAATGGGGATTAGGGCCCCCTCCCCCATGCATGGTCAAAAATCCATGTGTAATGTTTGATTCCCCCCAAACTTCACTACTAATAGCCTACTGTTAACTGGAAGCCTTACTGATAACATTAACACATATTTTATATATGTGTTATACACTATATTTTTATAATAAAGCAAGCTAGGAAAAGTTAAAATCATAAGGAAAATACATTTACAGTACTGTATCAAGAAAAATTTGCTGTAAGTGGACCTATACAGTTCAGACCCATGTATTTCAAGAGTCAACTTTAGTTAATTTTAGATTGCAATTCACTGTTTAGTTGAAGTCTCTGTTACCTCAGTATTTCACACGCCAAATTCTGACAAACTGTGACCACTGTGTCATTCAGATCTTTCTTCTGCTGATGAGGTCAACAGTTGCCAGGAAAGAAAATCTCCAATCCCTTGCATTTATTCATAGTCATTAAAAAAATTTTTTTTTAAGTATACTTATTTATTTTGAGAGAGAGAGAGAGAGAGAGAGAGAGAATGAATGAATGAAAGAGTGTGTGAGCCAGGGAGGGACAGGGAGAGAGAATCCCAAGCAGGCTTTGTACTGTAGCATGGAGCCTGACGCTGGACTCAAACTCATGAACCAGGAGATCATGACCTGAGCCGAAATCAAGAGTTGGACACTTAACTGACTGAGCCACACAGGCACCCCTGTAATTATCTTTTTAGATGAATAATGTTGGCCTGTATGCTAACATTAAACTTAAGTCCTCTGCCCATTTACACAACTTTCTTGCTTTCTTCATTTGACTTTATTAAAAATATACAGCTTTTCTTCTCTCATATCTTCAACTTTTATAGTGCCATTTTTTACTATTTTTACTTTTCTTACCTATTAGAAACACTGGCATTATTTATTTATTTATTTAAAAAAATTTTTTTAATCTTTATTTATTTTTGAGAGAGAGAAAAGAGCAAGTGGGGGAGGAACAGAGAGAGAGGGAGACACAGAATCCGAAGCAGGCTCCAGGCTCTGAGCTGTCAGCACAGAGCCCGACTGTGGGCTCGAACTCACAAACTGTAAGGTCATGACCTGAACTGAAGTCGGACGCTTAACCGACTGAGCCCCTAGATGCCCCAACACTAGCACTAGCATTGTTTTTGGAAACAATGAAATAAAAAATCTGAAAGTAATTATAGTCCAAGAGAAAGACAACACTCATAAGAAGCACTGACTCTGCTAGAAAGGTAAAAGGAAACTTGGAAATAAACTCTAATCTCTTTTGACAAGATGAAAGAAACTAAGGTCAGATTAGGTGGTAATTTGTTCTGATTCCTTAGGTAAGTCCTGGTAAAAGTAGAATGACAACTTCTGATTTGAGTCAATTTTTTTTCACTCCATAAATGGCCAAAAAAGTGCAATTAACTTATTTTGGGGTTTTCATTTTTCACATTAACACTAGCAGTTTATAAGCATTTAAAGATACATTATATTTTGCTCTTGACAAAATAAATCCACATAAGGAAAAATAGCTTTATTTTTAAAGAAATTAAATATCTATTTGTATACATGAGACAGCTCTCATTTAGCCCTAAGCTGATTGTGTGTGTTTATTATTGTCCTCCAATAAGATTTTGGAAGCCAATTTCAAATACATTACCATATACTTATTAGTTGATATCAAACAGAGCTACTGACATTGAGGAAAAAATTTCAGTAACTGTTTATCTACCCTGAGATACTCATTCCCACAATACATTTGGAATTATTTGAGCACTTAAAAATTTAACGAAATTATTTCTTTTCATTGCATGCATCAATATGCTAAGTTCTTTGCTACAACATAGGTAAAATAATGATAGTGACCAGTGTGTTTTCTGATACTGTCCATGATAGACAGAATGAAATTACAGCATAAAGAGTAGCCAGGAATTTATTGTAAACATCTGGCTCCAAATACTTTGCCCCAAGTAACTACTATAATAGGACTATACAAAGCACATAGAACACAGTAATCCTAAATTGCAGTATAACTATAAAACCTCTTAAAGTGTTTTTCTCAACCTTTTTTTTTTCATTACCACACTCCACCCTGAGAAAAATTAAATTTAACCAAATTAAATTTAATTAATAAATTTAGCTTTGTATTTCTCCCTCGTGAGAGAAATTAATACCAAAGAATAAAATTTTATTGGGTAGGGTTCAGCTTTGGAGGGCCACTATACATTGCATTATCTAATTTTTTTTTCATCCCAAGAACCAATTTTTGTCTCTTTGAGAATATATGTCTTAAAGTGAATGAAAATTCTATAGGTTTTAACATTATTAGGGGGAAAAAAAACTTTATGAGTAACACTGGAGGTTGAATTAGTTGGCTTCTTATCTCATTTCTGTCCCATACTAGCTGTGTGGTCTCAGAAGAAATCTGCTTTACCTCCTTGTTTTGGAAAACATAAGAATAGCATGAAACCTGATAGCTTGGAAAAATCATTTATTCTCACTGGACTCAGCGTTCTTAGCTATAGATGGAAGAAACAGATATAGTTCAGTTGTTCCCAATTCTGGCTACCTTTTCCTGGGGCAAGTAAAAGACATCAGTGCTCATCTCTATTCCCAGACCAATTAAACCAATCTGGAGGTTATGGTCTAGCTAGTGATTTTTGAACTTTAGTATATGAATCACACTAATATTAAACACAGGTTGCTGGGATACATTCCCAGAGTTTGATTCTGCAGGTCTGGGGTGGGGCCTGCAAATCTGTATTTCTATCAAATTCTCAGGTGATGCTATGTTAGTGGTTTGGGGACAACACTTTGAGAACCATTGGTCTAGGCACATATGTAAATATGTGTATGTATATGTGTATGTACAAGTGTGTGTGTGTGTGTGTGTATTTATACACACACACACACACACACACACGCCCAGGTGAATCGTAATCTCAGAATTACTAGTATAGAAAATATTAATAAGGTTCCTTTCCATTCTAAGACACTGAGATTTTAACATAATGAGAGTTGTTGGGCATCAAGATGATCTATACAGAAAGGAGACTTATGGAAAAGCATCTAATTCTTGGTTAGTTATCATTAGGAATTTGTTCCTAGAAAGCATTTTACAGTATTTTTCAAAAATTAACATTTTTTACAGTATATTTGCTGCATATATGGTTCTTCACTTCATTTTTCAGTAAAGACAGTTTATTTGGCTGTCAGTGTCTCATTATTTGATAAGATCGATGGAGGGTTTGGATAGTAGCCAGCTGTTTTTGAATTGCTTGAAGAGAACCTTGAAAATTTGTAGTCCAGGGGTAATTCTGGGGAAAAAAACAGTATTATTATTATTCTGCAGATCTTAAAAGGCTGTTCATAAACATAAACAAATCAAAACTCATTTTTTAGCTTCATGATTTTAATTTCTTCTGTCACTTGGATAGGTTGCAGCTAACATATAGATATCTTTCTTTATAAAATTTAAGTCAAAATACATTTAGATGTATTATAAATCATCCTCAGAGATCTAACTATATATAACATTCTCTGTACAAAAGTTAGCACATAAAACAGGAATGCTCATCTGATTTTTTATTCTGAAATTTAAAACTCTCTCAGGCCCTACTCAGAGCATCATGTAACAGGTAAGTGGGAACTAATAATCTTCATGGCCCTTAGTAATAAGAGAATTACTAAGAGTAATCTTTGAATGCTTAGATAAATAAGGATTGTAATGCACACAATGTGGCAACTTTCGCCACATAAGCATTACACACACAGCCAGAAGGGAAACTGGGAGAGAAAACATAAAATGCACATTTTATTGATGGTGAGACATTGTGACATCTACATAGAAGTTTCTCAAAAGCTAGACTTCAGATATCTTCTTCCCCAATTTCTTCCAAGGAAACATAACTAGAAATATTACAAGTGAAATATTATGACATATGCCATGTTACAATACTCATTCCATGGGCACATACTAGGCGATAATCCTTATTTTACAAATTTCACAAGTAAAACATCATTTGGAAGTACTATTCTGAAAATGACACTAGCATAAAAATCATACTTCACATTAAGTGCCATTGAGAATCATCAAGGCCCAAGTAGTTAATAACCCTTATGAGGAAAAAACTAATGCTAGAGATTGGGAAGAAGGAACACTGCCTAGCTTTGTTTGGCTGTTGTTAAGTCCTTCTTAATATTTTCTCCTGAGGAAAGTTAGAAGACAGGCCCTGTACCAAGTTTTTTCCCGGGGTGCTGTGGAAGAAAGCTCTTGGAAAATGAAAAAGCAGATGCACTAATGTTACTGCTTCTTTAAGGAGAAGTTATTACCGTAGAAGACAGAGAAGGGGTTATTTTCCAATTCTTTGGAGAACTATTTAAATCCTAGAATAATGAAGATTCACTTTTTTTTTTTTTTTTTTTTTTTTTTACTTTCTTACTATTTCATAACCATATCCCATTGAACCAGTTTCCATCCAGGTACTATATACTAATTCATTGGCTTCCAGTATCACATTACTTCATTCTCTCACTATAAATTTGAATCACTTTGAAATAAAATAAACATCTTGCTTTACTGTTTCTCACGTCTATCCTGTGAGGGAAGAAATGCAGCCTGGTATTATCCCCAATTTAAAAAAGAAGAAGCTAAGGTTCAAAAACAAACAAACAAACAAACAAACAAAAAACTGAAGCAGACTTCACTTTTAAACTAGAGGTAGGACAACAAGGAAAGATGGATAGAATATAAACATCCAGGGGCGCCTGGGTGGCGCAGTCGGTTAAGCGTCCGACTTCAGCCAGGTCACGATCTCGCGGTCCGTGAGTTCGAGCCCCGCGTCAGGCTCTGGGCCGATGGCTCGGAGCCTGGAGCCTGTTTCCGATTCTGTGTCTCCCTCTCTCTCTGCCCCTCCCCCGTTCATGCTCTGTCTCTCTCTCTGTCCCAAAAATAAAAATTTAAAAAAAAAAAAAAATGTAAATAAAAAAAAAAAGAATATAAACATCCATATAAACTGGACAGTCAACTAAGACCTGAGGACCCATTTCCTGGGAAGGTGTAACAAGCAGAGAGTGAGCTGACATTTTTTCCTTTAGGTCCCTGAATTCCTGCTGGGGGCAAGTGCAGTTGCTAGCAGTGGAAAAACTCGTAGAGCTTTTGGCAGTCTTGAAGGGCTGCAGTCAGAAACCGAAGGGCTAGGAATATACTGTGAAGGAATGGAAACCGGGGGGCTAGGAATCTGCTGTGAAGGAATGGCTGGAGAACTGGAGTCTACTGGTTTGCTCCTCAGGCCCATTGGCAAATTCTGAGGGCAACTCAAGGAAACTAATAAGCAAGCATAAGCATATACCTCTGCAAAGCAGAGTGGATTTTTCAGCAGTTTCTCAGTTTTAAGAAAACAGGGAAGGATTAAGTTCTGCCCTCAGAGAGAAGAAGGACCCTGGTGAATATCTCATACTTCAGATATATATTTCTGAAAACAGAATTTACTATTATGAAGTAATTCTCTTTTGTGTTAATAATGGATTTTTCCCTTAAGGTCTACTTTGTTTCACATTAATATATCTAACTCTTGATTATGATTAACACGGTATTATCTGTCACCATCTTCTGATATTCAAACTGTGTCCTCATATTTCAGAGATGTCTTTTATGAACAGTTCATAGTTGGTTTTGTTATTTCATTCAGGCCTTTAACCGGAGAATTTTGCCATCCATACTTAATACCATTACTTAGCTTTAAACTCATCATCTTAGTGAATACTCTCCATTTGTATTGTTTCTTTTTCATACTCTCTTTTCTTCCTATTTTTGTTTTCCCTTAGATTTTAAGTTATTTTACATAATTAGCTCAGTATATATCTCATTACAGTTTCTTTGGTAGTTATCTTAGAGATTACACATACATTTTGTATGTTACCAATACCTAATATACTCTTATGCCTTACCATATAATACAAGGACGTTAGAACATTTTAATTCCAGCTGTCCCATGCCCATGTCCAACATGCCATTGACAGCATGTTTTAAAATTCTTTCTTTAAATGTCTTAGGACTTTTTTTTTAAATTGTTCCAATAGTAAGTGTTCATTTAATTGATTCACATATCTGTCCCTTTGTTGCTGTATATTCCTTCTTGCATCTTCAGTCTTCTAACAGGGGTCAGGCTGGCTATTTTTCATTATGTGCTGAACCTTATAATGATGCTTTTAGAAAAAATTTGAGTCCTAGAATGATGTTACCTTCCTCAAAAGAGAATATTCTCAATCCAGTTTTAGGGACTTAGCTGATCTAACACTGAGCTTCAGTTATCTTTTTTTTTTTTTAATGTTTTTTTAATGTTTATTATTGAGAGATAGAGAGACACAGAGTGTGAGCAGGGGGGGACAGAGAGAGAGGAAGACACAGAATCTGAAGCAGGCTCCAGGCTCTGAGCTGTCAACACAGAGCCCGACGCGGGGCTTGAACCCACGAACTGTGAGATCGTGACCTGAGCTGAAGTCGGACGCTTAACTGACTGAGCCACCCAGGTGCCCCTGAGCTTCAGTTATCTTTAAGGTAAATTCAGGGTCTCCATGCAGATTAAGAGAGCCTATCAGGCCCACCTCTCCTCTTGTAGACCCTACCTTCTACTTCCTGTCCCTGAAGGCTGGCTCATTAGCTTCAGCTAATGAAAGGCCCACTCACGTTCTCTGGTGCCGTCTCTAGAATTAGCCAACAGTGAGGGAAAGGGGGCTCCCAAAGTCAGGTTCATCTTACTTGGCCTTTAGCATCCTGTCCTGGCAATTTTTCCTTTTATCCTATGACTCCAAGCAGACTTAAAAAAAAAAAGATCCAGCTTTTATGGGTGGCCCCAGGAGATAGGCAGGTCCTAATTCCCTAGGTTGCCATAACTAGGTGTATCCCAAGAAAAATAAATACCATGGGAAAATTTTCTTCTTTTGAAGGCAAGAAATCTAGTACTTACAGTCATTAATATCTAGTAACAGCTAAAGCTTTATAAGTATTTTCCTGCTTACCTGCTATTGCTTCAATACTTGGAATTGCAATAGTGCTGTAAGTACTGATTCTCTTACAAGACCATGTATAAAATAATGAGTCTTCCGTATTTTCCAGTCCTGAAACTGAATCAATAAAAAAAGAGCCCCATTTTTTAGATAACGTATTTAGAGGCTTTGCCTTTGGTCCCTGAAACAAGAGAACAGAACAATGAAAAAAATAATTAATTTTCAATGTCATAAGTTGTTCCTCCATTGAGTAAATCAAAATAAAAAACTCTAGGAATTTCAGTTGTTTACCTTTAACTAAACTGTATACTACCTAAAAAGGGAAACCAAGCTTAGAAGTTCTTGCCTCCCCTGGTACAAGTATCTTCCTCTGGTTTTGTTTGGGAACCCTTTTTCTCATCCTTTGGGATCTGACCTGGATGCCACCCAGGACATTTTCCTTGACCTCCCACCCTCAGGTTAGTTTAGGTCTTCCATTTTCCTTAGTTTATCCCTAATATACGACTTCTCATGCTACCTTTATTTATCATACTATTTACTTTTCACCTTTGACAGATAATGAAGTACCTAAGGTTAGGAACTTCCTTATGTATTAGTGTTACTTTAAGGCTTGGTGTCTGGGTCAGAGCAGGGACGTAACAATTGTAGACTAAATAAAAGATTATTAAAAAAATACTCCTCAGTGTTTTATGGATAAAGTTAAAACTGTAAAAAATCCCACTGTATCCATATAATCTGGAATATAAAATCTCATCATTTTCTGATGAAAATTTCATTTTGGAACACCACAGAGTCTTAAATCATGCCTCTAGATTCATAATTCTTTGTGCTGTAACTCATTTGATGAAGATGAGAATGTTTTCAAATGATGATGTTTAGAAAGCAGTCAGCAAGAACCTATTTGGATTTCACCAAAGATATTTAAAAGCAGTATAGAGTATGAATATCCTTGATTCTGTATATACATTTAAGGTGTATTTGAATTTCCCAATGTTTATTAAGCAATTCATAAAGTAGTAAGATTCATTATTTAGTTCACTATCTTTTCCAAAATAATGAATCTGAAAAGAGATGATTCGCATCACGTATACTGTATGTAGATAATAGTTCTGCAAACACAGAGTGGTAAAATGTAGGCTGTTCCCTATTCCTATGAAAACAGGAAAACAGATTTATCTACCCTTTCTGGCTTAATGTAATATTGGTGCTGTTATGGTCTAAATGTCTGTGCCTCCCCAAAATTCAGATGTTGAAGTCTTAACCCCCAAGGTGATGGTATTAGGAGGTGAGGCCTTTGGGAGGTTGCTTAGCTCATGAGGGTGGAGCCCTCATGAATGGGATTAAAGCTCTTACAAAACAAGCTATCTTCCCTCTTCTGGCATGTGAGGGTACAGTGAAAAGATGATGGTCTATGAGGAAGTAGATCTTCACCAGATACCAAATTGGCTAGCACCATCATCTTGAGCTTAACAACCTCCAGAACTATGAGAAATAAATGTTTGTTGTGTATAAGCCAGGAAAAAAAATGTATATATATATATATATATATATATATATATACACAATATGTATTAATATTATATATATATAATACACACAAATATATATACACACACACACACATATATATACAACTAATCAAAAGAATCATTCCATTCTTGAACATATCAACAAGGAGCACTCCTATTTTTGTTTGAGCTTTAGATCTTGTAGGTATCATCCTTTACTGGTAAGTGTTCTCATCAAGTTTCTAGCCTCTTCTCTTTTCTCTAGTCTCCCTTGGACATTTATCTATATCCCAATTTTCTTCACTAGTCCCGACCTATCTCCCAAGCCAGTTTGATCTCCTCCAAATACTTCAAGGAAATAAGATATAACATGAAATCAGTCATATCTTTCTCCTCACAAAACCAGCTCTTTCTCTTGACTTGCATTTTTATATGGATAAAATCCATTATTTCCAGTTGCCTGTGTTTGAAAAGAAGCTATGTTTCGAGTCCCAACCCCTTCCAGAAGCACCAGGCTTATCACCTGTCCCACCACCCAAGTCCGCCCTTACACAGCTACATGAAAGCTTCAATCCTGTTAGCCTCCACCTGCAAAACTGTTTTTCTGGCTGACACATCTACACAATTTGCTATTTTATGGACAAGACCGTGCATTGTAGCCTGTACAATTGCCATACATTCACTCATTATTTCCTGAGCCAAGAATATGTTACTATTTCCATCAGTTGAAAATATACTGATGCTTTAATGTCTACCTCAAATTCTACATTCTTTATGGAGTTTTCTGTAATCTTCCTCAATGAAGTATGGATCCTTCGTTGTCTGAAACTCTTTTATAACTTGTATTCCCTCCAGACAGTTATGTTTTATTTGCATACTCAAGCTTCCCTTCTCCTCTATCCTTGGACTGTAATACACTCTGTAAAAAGGAACTGTGTGTAACTTAACCACAAGTTTCTGGATATTCTTAACAAAGAGGCTTGTGTAAATTAAAAACTCAGTGTATGTATGTGCTGAACAAGAGAATGGTGTTAGACTTTAATAATGAGTGATCTTACTAAGATCTTATTAAGAGCTAATCCAATAAGCTCTTATGTTTGACACTTGTGATAAAAATTTTGAGTACTGCTCTGAAGTACGTGTAGTATATGTAAACACATACACAGAACTACCAATTACAGTGAGGTGATTTAATTAAGGATGTACCTATATAGGGAAGAGTGTTATACATATGTAAACTAAGTTACATTGGATTTCTCTCTCCATACTTCCATGAATTAGAAATGATTCATTTATAGTCTCGAAAATGAAAAACAGTGTATGAATAATCATGTCAGGTCACCGATCACAATGGAAAAGTAAGAAGTTTTAAAGAAGGACAAAAAGTCATGAATATAACCAGTTTCCTCTAACTCCTAACTTATTTTTATTGACAAGACTAACTGCAAAAGAGCCCCTTGGGGCGGGCGGGGGGTGGGGGGGTGGGGAGGGGAACCTAACCAGCTTAAGGTATCTCATAGAAAGGAATTTGAAAGAATGTAACTCCAAACTCATTGTATCTTTTATGAGACTAAAAGGGAAAATTTTTTCAAAGCAGTGATATTCAAATATTTACTATCACTATACATAAAACTCAAAAATACTCAAATCGCCAAGATTAAATAACATTTGCATTACATGGCAAATAGGCTTTAGGTATACCACATTTATGGAAAAGGAATGATATTTCTTTATTATGAAATATCATTCATCTTAAGTGAGAATTGGCTTAAAAAAATAGTCTGTTGGTTTTAATCTAAAAACTAACCCAAACACAGCAATCTAGAAGGGTAAATTTTTTTCTCCATGATTAACTCCCTAAATTTATTATTATTTTGTCTAGTAAATAGTTAAAAAACAACTTGGTCTAATTTTCTTATTTGGTATTTATTTTGGGGGGAAGGTTTTTTTAGAAGAGAATGAGGACACAATTATTATTCATTGTTTTCAATGTATCTGGAACATAAAGCCAATAAACTGATACAAAGTTTCAAATTATCAGTTCTTTCTAACAAATATCTTTCATTTTTTAGTTACCCAATGGGAGTACTGAGAGATAAGTAGGTCTCTTAGATGTACTCCTAGGTCCTACCACAGATATACTCTTCGTTTTGAGAATTTCTAAAGGGTAGTGGTTATATTGCAGGCATGATTCTTTTTCTTTCTTTCTTTTTTTTTAATTTAAGAGAGAGAAAGCGCATGTGCACTTGTGCACACATGAGTGGGAGAGGGGCAGAGAGGGAGAGCAAATCCCAAGCAGGGCTCAATCTCACAACCCTGGAATCATGGCCTGAACCGAAATCAGGAGTGGATGCTTAACTGGCTGAGCCGCTGAGGTTCCCCCCCTATCCAGGCATAATTCTTAATAAAACAGTGTTTACGACTGAAACGCCAAATAACTGTTTACTAAAATAAGATTAAAATTTATTTTCATTCTAGTACAGAATTGTCAGATGTAATGAAGTGAAGCTTTAGTGAATAATACTGGTCCCGCTTTATGTTTTCTTAGTCTAACTCATATAAGTGTAATTCAGACTATTTTATTAGTAAATCAGTTTAAAGATTCAGACTCAATTTTATCAGTTTGAATGTTTTCAGGTGGTATCAATATCACCATTGTTTTAATGTGTGCTTCATGGATTACTAGGGAGAATAGGTATCTCCTCCTATGTAAGCCTTCCCCTGCAGTCAACTGCTGGATACCAATTTCCTACTTGACTAGATATGAATTCACTGTTGGTTTTATCAGGTTCAACCACAGGAAAGTGCTGATATTCAACTATTTTTGACATACATAAAAGGGCAATTTCATAAATTCCCACCTAAATGGATGCTGTGAGACCCTTTTCCCTATCTTTTGCTCACTGGTTAACACTATTCCAGGGGTCTTGAACAAAAGTATTTATTAATTTTTTAAAAGTTTATTTATGTATTTTGAGAGAAAGAGAGTGGGGGAGGGGCAAAGAGAGAGGGAGAGTGAGGATCCCAAGCAGGCTCTGCATTGTCAGCACAGAGCCCAACATGGGGCTCAATCCCACTAACTGTGAAATCATGACCTGAGCCAAAATCAAGAGTCAGATGTTCAGCCAACTAAGCCACCCAGGTGCCCAGAACAAAAATATTCAATATTGATACAAAGTTGTCATTTTTTCTACTTATTGTTGCCTCTCTGGATTTTTTTTTTTTTTAAAGTAATCTCTACACCCAAGATGGGACTTGAATTTATAATCCCATGATCAAGAGTTGCATGCACTACTGACTGAGCCAGCTGGACACCCTGGCTTCATCTTTGTTCATCTTTGTCCATCACCACCATCTGGATTCTAACTTGAGAAATTCTTCCCCACTCTGAGGCCAGAAAAATATTTTCATAAATTTTCTTCAATTAATTTTACAAATCTATTTCTTATTTTCAGATCTATAATCCATTCGGAATTTACATCAGGGGGGAAAAGGGACTCATTTTTCTCCATATATTGAGTCTACTTATTCAGTGCTACTTAGTGAACCATCTATCTTTTCCTGCTGATTGATAATCCTCTAACATATATCACATTTACATAGTAACTTGTGATAGAGGGCCTTTGTCTGGGTTCTTCTTTCTCTGTTCACTGACCTTTTTAGTTTGTTATTAGTACTATACTAAAAAATGACTGTAGCTTCCAAACATGGTTAGTATCTGATAGGATGAAATTCCTTCCCTCTATTATCCTTTTTTAATGAAATTGTCTTAGCTAATTGTGGGTTTTCAGTTTTCTGCCTAAATGCAGAATCAGTTTGTGAAGGGCCACTCAAAATCCTCCTGGGATTTTGCGTAACATTACATTGACTATAAATAAAGGAAAATAGGTCAATATAATCTTAAAATATGGTATATCTCTCCCCTTTGTTCATCTGTATTTAGAATCTTGTTTTAAATTGAGGTATAACTGACATATAACATTATATTAGTTTTAGATGCAGAACATAATAATTCCATATTTGTGTACATTACAAATTGATCACAGTAAGTCTATACATCGTTACAAAGATTTTTTTGTGTGTGATTAGAACTTTAAAAATCTACTATCCTAGCAACTTTCAAATATGCAATACAATATTATTAACTATAGTTACCACACTGTACATTAAGTCCCCAAGACTTATTTATTTTATAACTAGAAATCTGTACTTTTGATTCCTTACTAAAGGAATCCAGAATCCTTACTAAAGACTTAAAAATTTCTCTGTTAAGTCTTATGGGATGTATTAAGTTAATTCCTACATAGTGATTCATTTTCATTGCTTTTTAAATGATTTATTTCTCATTATACTTTGTTAAGTGGTTACTGAGGGTACATAGAAAAGCTATTGATTTTTGAATGCTGATTTGGATCCAGCATTTTGACAACTCTATTCATAGTTATAATAGTTTGTTGATTCCCTATGGTCTTCTATGCTAATGACCATATAACTCTGAAATAATCACAATTTGGTGTCTTCTAATCCTAATTTGTATTTTTTTTTCTCTTCTTGTGGTTTTGGCCAGCTCTGTTACACAATATAATTAATAACAGATATCCTTTGTCTAGCTCAGAACCTTAAAGAGCATGTGTCTCCATTAAGTATGGCTTTTTTCCCCATTAAAGTTTTCCATTATACATTATATTCTCACTGGGTTTTTTTGTCGGATAGCCTTTCTCTAATAAAAGGGTGGCCCCTTCTTATTTGTTGAGAATTTTCATCATTAAAATGAATTGTTTTGGCACCTAAATTTCATAATATGTTATTCTAAAAAGCTGAAGAATATATTTTCATTTGTTTGGAGTTAAAATGAAGAAACAGATGAGAACAGTAATGCAGGAAGCTAAAGAGGAGAGCTCCCTTTGGAGGCTAATCTTATGAAATTAAGACTAAGTAATTGCAAGATTAATGAAGTGACTTTTGATTTATTTCTGGAAACAAAGATGAACAAAAACAAATTATTTTCCCCTAGTCTCCTTAACTGGATTTACTTTAATCATTAAAATGGGCCATTTTCCCTTATCTGCCATGCTCCAATATAGTGCACTAGAAAATCAACAGATGCAATAAGATTCTAGAAAAAGTTTTTTATAGCGCTCAGTCAGTTGAGTCTCTGACTTCAGCTCAGGTCATGATCTCACGGTGTCTCCCTCTCTCTCTGACCCTCCCCTGATCATGTAGGCTCACATGCTCTCTCTCTCTCTAAAATAAACAAACATTAAAAAAAAAAAGCACCTTTGAAAAAGCCTTGCTTATCTAAGCCTTTGAAGTGCCATTTGAGATGTTCTCTGTCCTTATCTTGAGCTTGTTGTCACAAATGAAGGGAAGTAAAATCTTCACATTCCAGATGGTTTTATCTAGGGTAGAAATTACTGTAAATATCTCAGAAACTGAATTCAAGCCTAAGTGAAACAAAATGCTAATCTCCACAGAATATAGTAAATGTTAATGTTTTGGTTCAGTGAGTGCATCAATCCTGAGTGATCTTGTTGATTTGTTTTTAAATTATACTGTGAAAAGTTTACTTACGCTGAATAAAGTTAACTAGAAATAAGAAACTAAATCCTTTTGCATTCAGGCTTTGTACTTAATAAAAGACTGCGTGTTACATATGTTGTGTTTGACATCTGATTAGGAAAATGAAACTACATTTTTCTTAATAATCACAAAATCAACAGATGAACCCTCATGTGATGCTTAATGGATGATTTCCTCCTCCTGTAACAATTGAGGGTATCTATATTCTTGTTTCCTTCACAGGGAAGCAGGAAAGCAACTGAATTCTCATGACATGCTGTGCTTACACCAGGCTTTGATGTGCTGATGGAAGAAGTGTGCTGTGAATAGGAATACAGGTGAACTTAAATATGAAAGCAGTCTTTTAGAAGTTTTTAGAAGTCTTTTAGAAGCTCCTAGATTTGTGTTACAAGATAATTTTTAAAAACCCACATAATTGTGTTTAAATTAAAATTTAAATCTGCCTTTAAATATAAGCAGAAAGATGTATGATAAGAGGATTTTCCTTAGGTAGATAAAACTTCTAAGTTGGCCTGAAACCTCTACTAAGAATGGGCCCGTCAATACAAATACGGCCTCAAAACTGGTGGTGTCAGCATGACCAGAAAAACTTTGGAGTCAAGGAGTACGAGGATACTTGGGAGTTTTCAACAAAATGCTCTGGGCCACAACTGGGAATCCCGCACCAAAACACCTGCCTCAGCCCCCAACGGGACAGGGAATCTATCTTCCACAACTCCCTTTTCCTGGAACCTCAATAGCATGAGATGGAAAAAGAGTTAAGGGCTAACTCTGAAACCTTCTGAGGGCTTTATCCTTACCCCGTCACTAGGCCAAACCTTCCCATTCCTTGCTTCCTTGTCTATGTTCAGTGGGGCAGGGTCGGTTGGGGAGGTAGAGTTTGATAGGAAAGGAACATTATTTCAATTTTGTCTTATGAAGTAAAATTTTCAAAAAAACCTTCAAATCTTCAAATAAAACTCACTATTTCCTGTCTAAAAGCCAATTATGAGCTCTTTGTTTATGGTGTGTTTGTAACTAATTAACAAGAAGAAAGGGGTCTGTGGGGAAAAGATTGGGCTACTGTTTATTGTAATGCTGGAGGAAACTTTCCCAAGGATTCTTCATTTTCTTAACATAGTACCTGCATTCTCAAATCATTCTGAAGAAACCAAAGCTCCTAATTTCTCTTTAGTGAAAACCTCCAAAGTCACTCAGGATAGAAGGCCTACACCTCCTGCAAGATTGCTTTAAAGCTCTTCTTTACTCAGCCCAAAAAACTTCCAACGTCATGTTGAAGACTAAATGGCACTCAATGGAAACCTCATAAAAACATGACATTTAAAAACATTAAAAATTTTTTAAATGTTTATTTATCTTTAAGAAAGAGACAGAGACAGAGCATGAGTGGGGGAAGGGCAGAGAGAGGAAAACACAGAATCTGAAGCAGGCTCCAGGCTCTGAGCTGTCAGCACAGAGCCCCACGATGGGCTTGAACTCACAAACTGCAAGATCATGACCTGAGCCCAAGTCAGATGCTCAAATGACTGAGCCACCCAGGTGCCCCTATTAATGTTTTTTACTAATGTTTTTTTATTTATTTTTGAGAGAAAGAGAGAGAGAGAGAGAGAGAGAGTCAGAGTGTAAGCTGGAGAGGAGCAGAGAGAGAGGAGACACAGGATCTGAAGCAGGCTCCAGGCTCTGAGCTGTCAGCACAGAGCCTGAAGCAGGCCTCAGATGCTTAACCGACTTAGCCACCCAGGTATCCCCTTTTTGCTTTTTTATACTATTTTCCCTTTCTAGATTTATTTTACTTTTCTAGACATATTTTATTTTTCTTTGCCTCCAGTCTTCACCTAAGTTTATTCTCGGCAGCTCAGGAATAAGTCTAAAGGAGTTACCAGTTTCGTTAATGTAAACTCATGAAGAAAGCGCAGAAGAACTTTCATGACCAAGCAGAAGAGACATAGGGTATGACTACAGTGAGTCTGGATCTAGCCATCTCAGCATCAGCCAAAATCACCCAGGGTGTCACAGCATTGGATGAGAGCAGACGGCCAGGAAGACAGATGGTCAGGGTCATCTTGGCATCATTTAAAAATTATCAACAAAATAAACAATAGAGCTGAGATGGCAGGAAGATCACCATAAATGCCAACAGATTTCATCACTCTTGGCACAAACAAGCTCTTTCTAAGATACATCGACATAAAGGTTTTTCTTTCTAGGAGAGAGCTGAAGGGAATCCTTACCTCATATTTTCCTTTCTTCTCTAGAGGCTCTGATTCTTCAGGCTTCCCGTCTCTGTCCCCTCTGAGCTCTTCCAGAATGAGAACTGTCTCCCAGTTACTATAATGACGGGCTGGGAAAATGTCTGAATGCATGCTGTCACCAAAGTAAACGACCTGTAAGACAGCAAATTCCGTTTGAGGGATGAGAACTGTGCAAGAAAGTGTTCACTTCATGGAAGCAGAAAAAAATTCGTCAACAGGTATCAGAGTAAGACAAAAGTTACACAAACATCCTTGAGTAACGTCACAGGTGACTGTAAACTGGCCGCATTTGGTTTGCAGGACACCAGTCTGTTGTAAGAAGTTACACGATACATTTGCAGGTAGAAGAAAGGCAGAGGCTAACTGATTTTATTCAATTTTCTGAAGAAGTCAGAGTCCATATGTGTGCAGATGAACCTGCCCTCAGGAATGAAGAACTGATGACATATTACAGATGACCTGTTCTTGTTACAGTGGGTTAGATTAACAGGAGCACACATCACAGCCCTTGCCCAGGAGTTGCTGGTACCCACCCAAACCTGCCGAAACAGAATCTTGGACAGGGGGTTGGGGCGGGTGGACTCTGGGAGGCTCCCCAGGTATTCTGAGGCATTGCCCCACTGATCTAATCCATAACCCTCAATTTACACATGAGAAACGAGAGTAAGGGAAAATGAACTAGAACCTTCAAGTCAGGATGCTCTGTCTACTAAACCCCTCAAGAATTCCCAGGGGCTTATGGCAAAGTGGGAGCCAATGGAGCAGGTCTCAGTTACACACTGATCTCTCCAGTAAACGTTTTTCAGAAGAAAGGGTTCTGCTGTAAAAAATGCACCAATGTCCAACATCAACAATGTGACCAGAGTATCAAAAGCAAGTGGGTCTTTAGGCTAGTCTGTGCTGTATTTCACTTACTGCAAAATTTTTTTGAGAACTGTTATAGGGTATCATTCCTCAGGTACCCCATACACTTATCCAGCGTATCCCCTAGAACTGTGGCTCGCTGCTTGGAATCTCTGCTCTTTTCCGTTAGAGATGAAAACCCAGTCTAGATCAACAAAGAAAGGGCTCGTTTAAGCAGAAGAAATAAGAGACTGACAGATAGGCAGAGGTACATGATTTCCCCCTAGATAACTAAGCTGAATGCATTTAGAATTATGTTTTAATTTATAATGGTTTATGTCTGTAAGTGGGTATCAAGAACTCCACCTCAATCAGAAAATACCTTGGGTTCACTTTTGCCGGTCATTTTCTTCAGAAGTTCATAAAGGTGGACAGCGTTCCCTTGGGAGTACCAGCCAGGTTTATCCAGAGATGGCAATGCCTCCTGCTCCTCATCATTCTCTGAAAATAGAATTTGACAGTAATATGCTTTTTTTTTTTTTTAATAATCCTATACTTTTTAATCAAGTAAGAGCACCCATATGGGCAGACCACACCAAGCATGGCTGCAGGACATGTATAAGAAGGAACCATGTGGGAACGGGAGCTAGCATTCAGTGAACACCTATGCATTACAAGCCCTCCATGGATGTCTTTATCTCTCTGTATAGATATATGTTTTTTCATGTACATATAATAATATGTTTTTACCAAAAATAAGAGACTCTTAAAGACTGAGAATAAACTGAGGGTTGATGGGGGGGATGGAGAGGGGAAAGTGGGTGATGGGCATTGAGGAGGAAACCTGTTGGGATGAGCACTGGGTGTTGTATGGAAACCAGTTTGACAATAAATTTCATATTAAAAAATAATTTAAAAAATATGTTTTAAAAATAATTTATTTTTTAGAGCAGTTTTGGGTTCACAGCAAAACTGAAAGGTACGGAGATTTCTGATACACCCCACCGCCTCTGCACACGCATAGCCTCCCCCATTATTGGTGATAATGATGTGTCAAGGTAGGTTCATCAACTGAAACAAATGTACTACTCTCATGGGGGGAGGGGGCGGCGGGGAGAATACTGATAATGGGAGAGGTATGTATTTTTATTCCTCATAACAACCCTCTTAACTGAGCAGAAATCTCAGAGAAGTTATTTTGTTCAAGGTCTCAAAGCTGATAGCTGATTTATTATTAACCAAACTCCACAGTTTACATTAGGACTTCAAATGGAGGCTAGAAGTCAGACCCATAAACCATCTCTAAATTTGGATTCCTGGACCTGGATATGGCTCATGGAATTGCCACAAACAAGAAACAACTGTAGCACAAGAGAAATTTTTATCTGTCATATTCTGTAATATCCATATGGATTGCTGTTTACTGTCTTCTTTTTTTTTAATTATTATTATTTTTGAGAGAGAGAGAGAGATAGTGTGAGGTGGGGAGGGGCAGAGAGACAAGGAGACACAGAATCCAAAGAAGACTCCAGGCTCTGAGCTGTCAGCACAGAGCCAGACGCGGGGCTCGAACCCACAAACCGTGAGATCATGACCTGAGCCAAAGTCGGACGCTTAACTGACTGAGCCACCAGGCGCCCCTACTGTCCTCCATTATATTAAGAACAGGCCAGCAATTAATTAAAAAAAGGTGAACTTTAGATTGCATTTTGAACCTCATTTTGTAAAGTATTGTTTATACAATCTCCCTCATATTGACTCAGGAAACAGTTCTATATTATGAAAAATGTAAACCAGTATTATTTTCATAAAATTCAATTATGCCATGGTTTCAATTTAAAACATTCTTAAGAACTGGGCAAAATGCATTAATTTAAGAAATCTTCCCATGAAAATATATATTCAGAACAATTTTTTGTATCTGAGTATCGTAAGATGTCCAAATTATTCCTCAAATCTTTTAACTTAATGACTAATGGATTTTTTTACATTTCTTTTTAATGTTTATTTATTTCTGAGACAGAGAGAGACAGAGCATGAGTGGCGGAGGGGCAGAGAGAGACGGAGACACAGAATCTGAAGCAGGCTCCAGGCTCTGAGCTGTCAGCACAGAGCCCAACGCGGGGCTCGAACTCACAGACCGTGAAATCATGACCTGAGCGGAAGTCGGACGCTTAACCGACTGAGCCACCCAGGCACCCCAATGACTAATGGATGTTTAGGTGATAACCTTCAAGGAGAAAAACTCAGACCAAAGCTCAAAGTTGTTCCTATAACAGAGTTGGATAGAGCTGGAAGAGCAATCAATTAAAGCAAATAGTCAATCAAACAACATTTTTATTTTCTTATTGTTAAGAGCATATGGACAAGAAAAGTAAAAACAAAGTAGTAAAATTTTATTTTTATTTATTAAAAAAAATTTTTTTTACATTTATTTACTTTTGATAGAGAGACAGAGCACAAGTGGAGGAGGGGCAGAGAGAGAAGGAGACACAGAATCCAAAGCAGGCTCTAGGCTCCGAACTGACAGCACAGAGCCCGACACGGGGCTTGAACTCACAAACCGCGAGATCATGACCTGAGCCGAAGTCGGACGCTTAACTGACTGAGCCACCCAGGCGCCCCACAAAGTAGTAAAATTTTAGTCAGTAAAAGAGTCCCAAAATGAATATGGGGAAATGATACAGTCAAAGCTATGGCTAACAATCCTGAACAAAGATAAGTTCCATAACTTATCTTAGGTCAGAAAACCTTGCTATAGAGAGCAAGAGTTTTGTAAGAAGTTTTGTGTACCTGTGCCTGACCACTCACTTCAGCCCACAGCTGCCTGAATGTGGTTCATGTGGCAGCTCACACCTGTTCCCCCCAACTCCCAGTGTGCTTGGAGTTACTATCTTAATGTTTAAACAGTATGTATTTATGTGATTTATGTGATTTTCATCAGTAATACACTTACATATATTAAAAGTCCCATTTTTGAACTCTATCTGCTATGCACTCACCTCTTCTACAAAAGGTAACATATATTCTTTTCCTCTCCCTTTTAAAAACACATTTATTGAGGTATGAGTGATATACAATAAACTGCGCATATTGCAAACATACATTTTGAAGAGTCGGCATGTGTACATACTTGTTATGAGCTGAACTGTGTTCCCCTCAAATTCATATGTTGAAGCCCTTACCACCAACATCTCAGAATGTGACCGTATTTAAAGACAAGGCGTTGGAAGTGATTAAGTTAAAATTCAGTCATTAGGGTGAGTCTAATATAATACGGTTATTGTCCTCATTAGAGATTGAGACACAGAGAATTAGGAGATTACGACACAGAAGGAAGACTATATGTTATTGGAAAAAGATGCCCCTCCTAAGAAGAGAGGCCTCAGAAGAAACCAATCCTGCTGACACCTTGACCTCAGACTTCTAGCCCCCAGAACTGAGAGAAGATACACTTGTGTTGTTTAAGCCACTCAGTCAGCGGTATATTGTTACAGCAGCCTTGGCAATTAATACAATACCCACGAACCCTCCCATTTAAACAGAAGTATTAGCACATTCTTCTGCAATTTAATTTTTTAAAAAAACTCCTCTAGATACTACATTGTTATGTACCTAGTTTTTAAAATAGATGCATGTTCCATAATTTATTTAATAGTCATCTATTGGTAGCTATGTGAGATGTTGCCAATCTTTTGTTGTTATGAGGAAAAAGATACAAACATGAGAGAATCCTCACAGCTTGGTGGGATCAAATAGACTCTGAGATGGAAAAAGCTCATTTTCTTTTTTTTCTTTTGCTCTTTATTTCAACTGTCTTTTACAGAACACTTTAGGTACGAGGTATATAGCAATGAACTAGATGGCCCAAGTCCCTGTCCTCAGGATGCTAATATTCTGGTAGCAATCTCTGACTTGGTAGAGGTTTACTTAGCAATGATTTATAATTAAAAATATATCTCTAATTCTTTTGATTTCCTGAACTCCTTTCTATATAATGTGGACTTGACTGGACATTTAATATTTTCTCTTACATATCCCTTCTTCAATTTTGAGTTAGAAATTTTTTTTTCCCAATTGTGCATTTTTTTTTATACACAATTTCTCCATTTATTCTTTGGCATGGGCAATAAGACATTTAAAAAGTAAGCTTTTTTTTTAGTGATACCCACATGCAATGTGGGGCTTGAACTCATGACCCCCGGGATCAGAGTCATGCTCTTCTTAGCCAAGTGCCCCAAATATGTTGTAATAATTTTTATATTGGCTTAATATTGAAAATGCTGTATTTTAAAATTTATTTTTTCAAGTAAGCTCTAGGCCCAATGTAGGGCTTGAACTCATGACCTCGAGATCAAGAGTCACATGCTCTACCAACTGAGCCAGACAGGTGCCTCCCTTAAAAAGACACTTTTTAATGAAAATATCTGCTAAAATGCTTGTCTGTGTTGGGAGCCATAAAAGGAAAATTACATCTTAAGAGAAATAAATACCTTACCAGTGAGCAGGAGCAAATTTAATAGAATAGAAAGCAAAACCTTTATCTACTTTGGTTTGGGGTTATAATTCATAATTCTTTAATATTCATAATTCTTTAATAACTAGTAGCAGTTAATTCTTTAAAAGTCTTTTCCTTTAGTTTATTCTTTAACTATCTAGCTCATTTCCATACCTAATATGATGGGAAGTTTGTTTCTTTTCAGAATAACAATCTTCAATTAACAGCTCTAAGAACTTCTCTCTTAGGGTTACTAAAATCTGTCATTGGTGATCTGACCAGTAGTATCTGCTTCACCAGAAAATTTGTTTAGAATGCAGAATCTAGGGGCACCGGGGTGGCTCAGTCGGTTGAGCATCCGACTTCGGCTCAGGTCATGATCTCAGTATGTGAGTTCGAGCCCCGCGTCGGGTTCTGTGCTGACAGCTCAGAGCCTGGAGCCTGTTTCAGATTCTGTGTCTCCCTCTTTCTCTCTCCTCCCCCGCTCACGCTCTATATCTTTCTTCTCAAAAATAAATAAACGTTAAAAAAAATTTAGAATGCAGAATCTAAGGTTCTACACAGACTTACTGAATCAGAATCTCCATTCTAACAAGATCCCTAGGTGGTGTGAGTGTGCATTAAAATCTGGGAAACACTGATGTGGAGAGAACAGCAGGACTGAAAACCTGATAGAAGAACAGAAGGCATTCATTCTGGCAAGGCCACACTAATGGGCATCTGGAGGGATCAGACAGAGTGCAGATGAAAAGGTAACTTAGCAACCAGGTTCAGAATCGCCTTAGATGCTTCATGGGGTGGGGAGCCAATGAGATTGTGTGTGTATCTGATTAACTATACTGTATGCCTGACAGTAAGTAATAAGTGACTCATATAACATATGTTTAAAGTTATTAAAATATATCTAAAATTTATATTTAAATGAAAATATGTGCCAAGTATTTGAGGGCAACAGGCAAGAGATGGAAGAAAGGAGAGATATAAAGTAAGGGCAGGAGGATGAGGTAAGAGACTCACAGGGAAGAGAGTAATGAAGGCCTAATGGGAAGGAAACAGAGAGCAGAGAGGAGGTAGTTTAAACAGGACTTGATGTACAACATGCTGGATGTGAAAGGGCGAAGACACTGGAGGTTTATAGCTGGGGGGTAATTCACTAGATAGTCAAGTAATGAAGATAAAGATTATAAAGGGGCCAGCGTGTACAGTTGCACTTTCTAGGAGGAAGGAGAATATCAAGTCTCATTTCAGAATACTGAGCAGAGCTGTGAGCAGGAGGAAACGTGGTATGAGGCTCCAGGGAAGTCTCAGGGAAAGATTTCAGAGTGAACTGGTGACAGCTGAGGCCAAGAAACCAAAGATAGCAAGTTGGGAATCACGGTTTTCAAACTGAGGGCAGGAGGATG
The DNA here is from genome assembly GCF_028018385.1 of Neofelis nebulosa. NCBI lineage: Eukaryota > Metazoa > Chordata > Mammalia > Carnivora > Felidae > Neofelis > Neofelis nebulosa. The sequence goes on along the minus strand of NC_080787.1, from coordinate 108,340,124 downwards.
GGTAGCTGACAGCACAGGGGACACAGCAGTGAAAAAGATATCGTCACTCTCCTCAATGAAGTTACAATCTTGCAAGATGGACTCCTCTCCTCTCCACCTCTCCACCCCCTCCCCAGGCTTTTGCACTGGCAAAAAGCCGAATCACAGCGATGGGGCAGGATGCTGCATATTTTGCCTAGAAGGAGGCACTCAGCCCCCGCCAACTCGGATGCAACTCTCCCCCTTTCTTGTCCCCATGACAATGGATGACGTCAGGCCTGTGCGACAGCTGCAAGGACACGCTCACCCAGCGCCTTCCATCCCAGATGCGTCCTTTGCCTTATTTTACTTCTACTTTTAACCATTTGGAGCAGTGATTTGATTTACATGACACTGGAGGTTACGGGAACAGGCTGACATGACTTGCATGATACGATAACATTAACAGCCATATGGAGGATGGGTGGTTTGAGGGTTACAAGGCTGATGGGGGCGGGACATCAGTTATTAAGTACCGTCATACCCAGTAGTGATGTGAATGTATCAGTTCATACAAGGGATGATAAGGGCAGTGGCAGGAATATGGTAGGTGACCAATCTGAGAAAATTGAAGGCAGGTGTGATGTGAAGGGGAGAGAGTAACAGAAGATGACTGATTTTCCTGGTTGGGGTAAGATCTGTTGGAAAAGTTATAATGGAATTACAGAATATGGGAAGAGGAGCATGCCAAGATGCGGCGGGGGGGGGGGGGGGGAAATTAATGAGTTATTATAAGCACATCCCAAGTTTCCTGCAATGCTAGGGCTGTAGGCTGTGGAGAATTTAGAAGGCAGATAGAAATATGCCTCTGTAAGTCGGGGGAAAAGTGAGGTCTAGAGATAAGGAATTGGGAGTCACTCATATATAGGTACTAGCTGAAACCGTCAGAGTGGTAGCTGAAGACAGCAGGAGAAGAAAGGAAGGCTAAGATAGAATGCTGCCAAACATTAACCTTTAAAGAGAAATGTGATACCATGGATATTAGTTCCAAACTGACTAAAAACTCATGTAGACACTTTATAATATGAAATGTAGAATGCTTCGACATTAACATTAAGGAAAACTCCGTTTGAGAAATAGGTGTGAAGCTTGGAAAATATGCCATTTAACCAAAAAGTTCACTGAACTGCATATACAGGACTGAATCAGACTTTTCTCTGGTTACTCTTCAAAGGAATAAATTTATTTGTCTTAAACATATGGAAGACTTTTTTTGTTTAATGGAAATCAGTGAATTCAACAACGATGGTCAACAAATTTTTCCTTTACTATTGTTAGCAATCTTTAGAAGATTACATACTGATTTAGAGGCTACATTTGTGTTGCTGTTTACTCACAGCTATTATTAACTACATAGTTTCATTTGTTTAAAAAAATTTCTTTTAATGCTTATTTACTTGTGAGAGAGAGACAGACAGAGTGTGAGCGGGGGAGCGGCAGAGAGAGAGGGAGACACAGAATCTGAAGCTGGCTCCAGGCTTTGAGCTGTCAGCACAGAGCACGACGCGGGACTCGAACTCACGAACTGTGAGATCATGACCTGAGCCGAAGTCAGATGCTTAACCGACTGAGCCACCCAGGTGCCCCATAGTTTCATTTGTAAGAAGATAATTTTAATAACTTACTTTGTATTGATTTTGAGCACAATGAATATCTTACTGTAATAAAATATTTTGTTAAGAGAGAGAGAGAGAAAGATGAGGGGAAACCAGCAGTGGAAACAAAGTAGTTACAGGTAGGCAAAGACTCAGAATCAGCAGCAAAACAAACACTACAATACAGCATCATGAATTAGAGAATCTTTTTTTAAAAATTTATTTATTTTGAGGAAGACAGGGAGAGAGAGAGAGAGAGAGAAAGAGAGAGAGAGAGAGAGAGAGAGAGAGAGAGAGAGAGAGAGAGAGAGTGTGTGTGTGTGTGTGTGTGTGTGTGCAGGAGGGGCAGAGAGAGGGAGAGAGACAGAATCCCAAGCAGGCTCTGCACTGTCAGCATGGAGCTCTATGCCAGGCTCGAACTCATGAACCCTGAGATCATGACCTGAACTGAAGTCAAGAGTCAGACACTTAACTGACTGAGCCACCCAGGCACCCCAAGGGCATATTTTGTTCTTGTAAACTGAAGATATGAGAATATGCATATATGTCCATGAGAATGGTCTAGTACAGTTGTTTTCAATGATGGCAATTTTGGACCTCAGGGCAAATTTGACAATGTATGGAGACATTTCTGGTTGTCACAAATTGGGAGGTGAGATGATTAGAGGCTAAGGATGCTGCTAAGCAGCCTACAACATATAGGACGGCACCCCCACTCCCACTAACAAAGAAATATCTGGCCCCAAATCTCAGGAGTGCAACAGTTAAGAAACCCTGGTCTAGCAGAAAGTGAGAAAGTGATGGTGGTTTTTATATACTGGTTTAATGTCTCATATAAATCCTTGCTGTTAAGAAATAACATCAGGGATTCAAATAATACTCTTTCTGTTAAACAAACAAACAAACAAAAATTAAATGTTTCCCTCCTCTTCACAAATTTATATTTAAACACATAACTAAGTACTCAACAATGTTTATTTTTATCTGCAGGATTTTTGTATTTTCTTCCAAGAAAATCTATACCTGTTCTACACCTATTATAGTACGTACGTTGTTCTACAGAGACTTTTATTAAATTTTCACACACACCAGTAACAGAAAACAATGCACATTAAAAATACACCAAATTTTTTAATACACTGGGGACCACAAATGTATTAACTTATGCTAACAAGTTACTGCATTTTTGCACTATGTCTGTTTAATTGAAAAGTATCGAGAGACAGAAGGATGAATTGTTTAAAAACTATTATGTAGAAGAACCTATCTGCAGTCTGGTTTCTATCTCCATCATTCTCTCTGTATCTCACATATAAGCCCATGGCTTTAAAATATCCTTCTATGAGTTAAGGACTCTCCCAAATTTATACCCTGACCCTAAAGCTGATCCCCTTGGACTCCACGCTCATCCATACAATTTCCTAATTGTTAGTCCCCGCTGAAGAATTTGTAGGCATGTCAAAACATGATTTCTTAATCACCACACCACCCCATACAAACTTTTCTTCTGTAACCTTCCTCACGGCTACATGAGGATTCACTCCTTTGCTCAATTCAAAAAAAAAAGAAAAATCGACAAGTCATTTTTGATTATCTTTTCATCTGCTGCTTCTGAAAGCATCACCAAGTCCTACTGTCCATCTCCACAATGCATCTTAAATATGTCTCCTCTCCATCTCCAGTACTACCTCCTCAGACCAAACTACCACGGTGTCTTACTTGGGACACGCTTAGTGCCTGGTTTCTTCTTCCCTCTTCCCTCCCCCCCCTCCCTCCTCCCTCCCTCCCCCTCTCCCTCCGTTCCTTCCTCCCTCTTCCTTTCCTTTTCTCTTTTCTTTCTTTCTTTCTTTTCTTTCTTTCTTTCTTTCTTTCTTTCTTTCTTTCTTTCTTTCTTTCTTTCTTTCTAGTTTGTGGCTTAATGTGCCATTTTCTTCTTTCTTTCTTTCTTTCTTTCTTTCTTTCTTTCTTTCTTTCTTTCTTTCTTTTTCTTTCTCTATTTTTGAGAGTGAGAGAGAGAGACAAAGCGCAAACAGGGGAGGGGCAGAGAGTGGGAGACACAGAATCCGAAGCAGGCTCCAGGCTCTGAGCTGTCAGCACAGAGCCCAATGAGAGGCTTGAACTCAAACTGGGAGACTGTGATCTGAGCCTAAGTCAGGCACTTAACCGACTAAGCCACCTAGGCACCCCCATGGTTTTCCTCTTTCCATTCTTCCCACATTCAATCCATTCACCACCCTCAGCCAAAGAGCTCTCCAGATTACCCGTACACCTCAACTGAATGCTTCACATAGCTTGTGGAATAAAATTCAAACCCATTTTCACAGTGTATGAGGCTACGTGCTTCCCTAACTTCCCTGCCTCTCTCTTCCCATGAGTCGCTGGCCTCTTCTCCATCACTGGAACTGTCTCAAACTACTGGCACTCCTCCTCTGCTCTTCTCATTACCTGTCCCTCAGGTCCTGCCTGGTAAGTCATCTTTTCTGACTTTTTTGGACAGGCCTTCCCTGGTCAGCCCCTCTAAAGTGGCCTCCTGGTTTACTCAGCAGGCAGGCATTTCCTGTTGGTTTTTTTTTTTTTTTTCAGGCACATTCGCCATGACAGGTAACATGGCCTATGATCATCCCATGCATTTATTCACCTGCTAAGTAGCAGTGTTTGTTTATGCATTTCTGTGAGGGGGGAAGAAGACTTGGTATCACTTGTATACCCCTGATTGTATTTAACACAGAACTTTGCACCTGATTGTCAGCCAACAGGTACTTACGAAGTACCTGAATGAACAAATCTTAAATAAGGAAGAAAAAAAATGTTAACTCACCGAGCGTCCAGAAAGGTCTTTGACTTGGTAAATGGGAGAAGAAACCAGGCTTCAGTGCGTTTGTAATCACAATGTCAAAAAGATCTGTAAAATCATTCCTAAAAAGCAACAATATTTTTCATAATTTTAAGAAATTAGAAAAAGCCCATATAAAATAGAACTTCATTTTTACCTATCAGACCACAGAATCATTTCTTACCTTTTGATTAACTTTTGCATGCTTTCTATATATTTTATATACAGAAATAGGAAGTGGTTGAGCAAAACTTTTCCTGACGACACCTTGACGCATAAACGTAAGGGGAAAAATGCGTATTAACTCGTTAACTCTGGGTGCGAAGCTGGCTTTCTCATGATGGTAATAGTTACAGTGAGTGAATTCAATGGCTTCTAACAACAAAAATATTCATGAGCTGTATCTTCAAATGTGGGCCCTGAACTCTGTCTCGATTTATTAGCAGGAAAAGGTATTGATAATTTTGTGTGTTACATGGGTCCTACAGAAAGCTAGCATGATCAAGTCAGGTGATATCTTTTAGAGTGTTCACATATGAAGAAGGCATCTTCTTTTGAAAATCAGTGTGCTCTTATAATGTGGTAATTTTTAGATAACAACAATAATTGTTTTTTGGCCTGTATTTAATACTACATTAAGGATCATTTGGGATGGCAAAGGGTAGATGGGATTCATTATAGCAATGGGGAAGACAGTAACTACAAATCTAAACTATGCTAAAGAGACCGTAAGATAGGAAGAAAAACTTTGGTTATCTATGCTAATGACAAAGAAGGTAAGAGTGCTTATTCTGAAGCATGGTCCCACTATCAGGACAGCAAATAGTCTCACAGTCTGAGAGGCACTGGGCAAGGCATCCAGGATTTCCACCTTAATTCACTTCAAGGACCCCAGGTTTATGTATTATTAAAAAGCAGAAAATCTACTGGCAGATCTAAGTATACCACAGACCCATCTAAGCTCACATGTGCTGAGGAACATGGACACCAGGAGGCTAAACAAGTCAGCCAGAGGTCAGTTGTGAGGGTTAAACTTGCTTCATACTCCCAGCAATTCAGTATTTGCTGAAATCCTAGGAAACGTTAGGGAGATCTAGTAGCCCATTTTAGAATCTGGCTCTGAGCATGGATATTCCTGGTATTGCTCACAAGAATGACAGAAGTATTAAGACTTCCTGAAACTTATCAACTACTCTCATACTTCACCTGTGTTACGCTTATTTAAACTCCCCTCTCACACCTATGAGATATGATTGTCCCATTTTTAAGATGACGAAATCGAGGATGAGAGGTGCAAGAACATACCTCAGGTCTCAGAGCAAGTTGCAAGGTAGAGCCTTGAACCCATATGTGTCTTAAGTCTGTGCATTTGTACTGCCTCAATTTTCAAGGATGTCAGGCCCATTGCCGGCTGTGCAAAATGGTGAAGTACACGGCTCCCCACTCAAATGGCTAGAGGCGCTGTACTCCAGGTCTGTATGTACCTGGGAGTGAAACCTACAACTCCATGTCCCTCAACAGTCATCCAAAACTGAGAAACCAAATTCATGGAGCACTGCTTGAAGGATGTGTCGTTTATCAACCTTTCAGAACATCTAAAGCCCAGACCACCGGTGGGCTTTTAGCATCCTGGCCCCCGTAACACTGCTTTGCTAAACTGTACCTGGGTGGTGTTGCTGTTGACAGATATTGAGGGATGTTACGAGAAACAACTACGTCTCTCAGCATTGTCTAATATAAGGATACGGTCATGGTCGAGCACTTTTAAAACAGCATTAGCCTAATTTGTTATCCAGTATTGTAGAAGACCATGAAAATGGAATGACTCATTACTTACCCAAGAATATATTCACAGAGAAGTCGACAGTAATCACTGTGAGAACTTGTAATTAACAACAGAATTTTCCCAGCATTCTTTAGCTGTCGAAGCCACTTTTTCACAGATTCAGGACAAGTGTGTAAATATCTGCCTGGATCTCTCTTTATTTCTGGAAAATATATTCCACAGTTTTCTGAAAAATAAAAATGTCAAAGAGATTTTTCTTTAAAAAAATTGAGAGGAGGGGCCAACATGGCAGAGAAGTAGGGGGTTCCGAAGTTCCCTGGTCTCTCCAACAAAGCAGTGTTGAAGCCAAAGGACTTTGAACTCCAAAAGTCCAGGAGACAGACACAGATTCATTTCTAAAAAAATTGTTTGACTCTGTATATTCTTCAAACAAGTTCATCTCTCTCAAAGCTATAGATAAAAAGAGAAAAACTTGATTCAAACATAGCAATGATGCCATTGCTAACTGCTTCTTAAGAATACTTCCTGTTCTGGGGAGTCTGGGTGGCTCAGTCGGTTAAGCATCCGACTTCAGCTCAGGTCATGATCTTGCGGTTTGTGAGTTTGAGCTCTGCATCCGGCTCTGTGCTGACAGCTGGGAGCCTGGAACCTGCTTTGGTTTCTGTGTCTCCCTCTCTCTCTACCCCTCTCCTGCTCGTGCTCAGTCTCTCTCTCAAAAATAAATAAACATTAAAAAAAAAAGAGAATATTTCCTATTCTTTACTTAAGGACATGACGAATGAAAATGTCAACTGAGAATGTTGGATATTTGATAAGAACTGATAAACTATTGAAATAGATAACAGAGGTGCCTGGGTGGCTCAATCGGTTAAGTGACTGACTGTTGATTTCACCTCAGGTCATGACCTCATAGTTCTCAAGATTGAGCCCCGAGTCAGGCTCTGAGCTGACAGCATGGAACTTGCTTGGGATCCTCTCTTTCCCTCCCTCTCTCTGCGCCTCCCCCACTTGTGCACTCTCTCTCAAAAATAAATAAATAAAAACTTACTGACAGCAGAGAGCCCGATTTGGGGCTTGAATTCACGAATCATGAGAACATGACCTGAGCCGAAGTAGGACATTTAACCCATTGAGCCACCCAGGTGCCCCTAATCAGCAGTTTTGAGTCCGGAAAAAACCTTACTGCATTTGGAATGTCAATTAATAAATATTCTTTCAATCATTCAACAAATATTTGCTGAATACAAACGACAAATAAGTATTCAGATAATGCCCCAGAAAGGCATCTTTGGCATGAAGCCAGTGAGAGGGGAGCTGGGTTCTTCAGAGTCACAATTGTGTTGCAGATGGAATTCAGACTAGAAAGCCAGTCTAGTACAGCCTGTGAGAGGTGCTGAGATGTCAAATGGAAAAACCAGCTAGAAAAGGTCAGAAGGCACTGCAACTGACAGCAAAAGGACCTCAATCACTGAGCAGGGCCAGCAGGCGCTGACCCTTTGAGTCTTTAGGGAGTCCAAGGGGTCAGTCTGAGCTCTGGGACAGATGGTGCCAGTATCTCCAGAAGTTCTGGTCAGACCCACCCACAATGTTTGTCAGGGTGCCTTGAGAGTGGTGCATACTTAGCAGACACTTGTATGTTTGCCTGAAATGCTACTAGATTCATAAAGTACTTCAGAGATATTGTTCTGTGAGGGGTAGCATTAATAAACAGAAAAAGAGAACCCAACTTCTTTAACTACTAAGAAAAGGACACAAGCATAAACAAAACCACAGGAGAAAGAGCTTGTAACGAATGATAAACTCTGCCATGGATGTGGGCTATACCTTTAATTCTGTACAGTCTCACGCACTTAAAATAACAGATAATCAAAGTTACTATTTCAAGAATAGCAGGAGGAAGAAGAGTCTCTAAGCAAAAAGCCAAAATGAAACAAAGACCAGAAATGGTAGCAAACACTGTTGTCTGCCTGCCCAAATCCCACCGCTTCTCCTTGGCTGGAGACACTGCTTTTCTATGAGGCTGCACCCTCTTCTGAGGGGCTGGGTGCTCAGGGAGGTCATGGGTCTCTATCAGTTGAACCTGTCTTGGTGATTCCTTCCGCCTGCAGTGCAGTGAATTGTTTCGGAAGCGCTGGAGACCCGTGCCTGGTCAGTGGGACCTGAGAACTCTGAGACTCTCTGGAATCTTGAATACACCACCGAGAAGACATCTACATACGAGTATACGTCCCCTCTTCTACTCTGTGCTTTGCTAGGCTTGCACATTCCACCTAGAAGGGCAGCAGCTCTCCTCAACACAAAGCTCACGTCTGACATAACCAGGATGGCCAAGTGGAAATCTGAAAGGAACCGGGGTTCCTGATGACATCATCAGGTCTCTTGATTAAGACACTGAATGAACTAACCATTGCTGAAGGTACCAGCCAAACTGGGGACTTCCGGTCACATGACTCAATTTAACAACCGCTTAAATATCAAGTATATCTCTTATTTGTAGCCTACAGTCCCTCTACTTAGAAAATGATATACTGCAAGAATTAATCACAACCAGACCAAAAAATAAAAACCCCCACCCCCTCCCATGTTACAATATGAGAATAATATACAGACATAAAGAGACCCAGAACAAAAACAAAGTTCACACTCTTCTTGTGTTTTGCCGTACAGGAACACTACGTAAATCTCTGTGATCTCTTAATATTGTACAAACTATGTAATGACCCTTAAATAAAAGTCTACAGAGAAGAGAAGGCAGTAGTAAGAAAGGGCTAATTTAAGGCAGAGAAAATTAATAAAATGAAATAGCTAAGAATTTGTTTGGCGAATCATTATTGAAGTAAAGGGCAGAGGCAGTGTCTCTCTCAGAATTTCCCAGAAAAACAAAGCTTCTATAGCAATAGAACTATTACGGGATGGAAAACAAAAGGTATGTGTATATAATGCTGAAAACATTTACATACTTAAGCATCTATATTCAGAAACGACAGCTGAGGGGCTCCTGGGTGGCTCAGTCGGTTAAGTGGCAGACTTCAGCTCAGTTCATGATATCCTAGTTTGTGGGTTTGAGCCCCGCATCAGGCTCTGAGCTGACAGCTCCAAGCCTGGAGCTTCGGATTCTGTGTCCCCCCCCCCCCCCCCACCCCTCCTCTGTTCACTCTCTCTCTCAAAAATAAATAAACATTAAGAAAAAAGAAAGAAAGAAACGACAGCTAAGAAAAAAGTCTATTTTTTCCTTAGCTATATGTGCTCAGTGCCATCTAGTGATCAAAATATGAATTACTGCTACAAAACTATTCCATTTCCAAATGAGTAACAAAATAAAGCACGCACATTTAAATACTGTATTTGAAAATTCTTGCCTAAATTAGTTTTATTAGTTTTCTTTAGAGTTAATCCAAAAGAGTCCAAACATAATACTTTAGTTGGAGAAAATGACTCTCTGTGGCAATAATATGGGTGTCCTCATTTTGTTCACAAGACAGATTAAGGTGAACTAAAAAAGGTAAGTCCTGTACAAACAGTTGCCCAATAGTAGACTATGGGTCGCTATTATTATAAACAATCACTGGCTGCTGTTGGGGAATATACAGTTATTCCCGTAACCTCAAATCATTAAAGGAACAGGAGATATAACTACACAATACACATCCATCTTCTTTAAATTTTACTTTTATTGCAATCTAGCTGACATATAAGCATTGTGTAAGTTTAAGATGTACAATGTGTTGATTTTCTGTATTTCTATATTGCAATATGATTACTACCTTAGCGTCTGCTAGTACCTCTATCATGTCACATAATTATCTTTTCTTTTTTGTGGTGGGAACAATTAAGATCCAGTCTCTTAGCAATTTTGGAGTTTCTAATATAGTACTATCGTCTATAATACACACTCATATTTTTATTGAACTAAATCAAGGTATTAAACCAAAGGAAGTTAGGTTGAACACACTACATTGGATAATAATGGTCTATTAAATTATCTCCTTGAAGTGACTGTAACCTCCTAAGGGTAGGGAGCCTGACTTTCTGCTTAGCATGGAACAGTCATTCAATGAATGAATACTTAAATTAGTGCAGGGGCAGACCCAGGGATATTTATGTTTATTAAAAGTCAAAGTAATAATATGATTTGTAGCATATAATCTCACTGTGAATGACAAAAAATTGTCTTATTCATGTCCTGTCAAAGTCATTGTATCTAAATCACCTTCCATTTTTTTTACCCCTACTGAAAAAATCATGTTTAAATATAATTTTATCTTGATAAATTAACACTGACTGCACAAGATGGGGAATTTACACCTAAGGTAGAAGGAAAGGAATGGTCTTGTTTGTTCTCAACACACAAAGTCGCCTGTGTTTTTACTTAACTTTAAAGCAATTCTATTTCGCTGCCCCTTTATATAACTCATTTTCCTAGTCTTGGCATCCCTCTCACATCCTTAGATGCTGGTATTTTCTGTATACAGATGGGATTAAAAGTACATTTTTTAAAAAGCTAGTTCTAAAGAATAAAAGTTTACTAGCCCTCTTATATTAAGAATATTGGTTAATAAAGAGTCATGAAAATAATAGCAAAGTGTTGCAACAATCTGATATGCACATAAAATGTCCTGCTTGTATCAAACATGACTGAGGATTTGGGGACCTCTTGTGGTTAAAAAAAAAAAAAAAGCACAACTGGAACATTAAAAACACTTTTTTAGTTAAAAAAATGTTTTTTTAACGTTTATTTATTTTTTGAGACAGAGAGAGACAGAGCATGAACGGGGGAGGGTCAGAGAGAGAGGGAGACACAGAATCCGAAACAGGCCCCAGGCTCTGAGCTGTCAGCACAGCTCGAACTCACGGACCTTGAGATCATGACCTGAGCCGAAGTCGGACGCTTAACCAACCAAGCCACCCAGGCGCCCCAACACTTTTTTAGTTTAACAGACAACTGTGCCACATCACTATTTCTATTATCATGGAATAAGGAAGCATTTTTCTTGTTAACTGTGTCACTACTGTTCGTGTGATTTGTGGCTGGAGTTTTCAAAGCTCTTGGCCGAGGGGATTAGAGATGCTGGGATGCCAACACCTCCACCATCAGCCTCCACTTAAGGTCTGTTGCTCCCACTGCAGAGCATGATACAGGGGAGATTAAAATGTTTACAACCTTTACCAGTTACAGAACAGCATGTTAGTGAACAGCTGAAATGTTTAGCTCTAAACTGTTCAAATGAACCTGCTGCAAGAGATGATATAATTAATTTTCTGAAATTAATTACATTTCAGAAATGTACACTACATAAATTTGGGGCCAAGAGATGCTGAAATATTTTTTGAAGGTAACAGAGATAAGCAATCTCAGACCTTGTCTGATAAAGAGAAAGCTTTTATTTATAGAGGGCAAACGATGAAACAAATTTAATACTAGGACAGACCTCCTGTTTAGGGTCCCTTTATGGTTTTTTTCTATCTAATATATTTGTAAATAAAGAAATGCAGAATATCTAGGTTGAGTAAAGTGAAAATCTACATGCTAAATATAATGGTTGGTAAAGGACAACAAATAAGAATTGGAAAATGAAATATATAATGTAATGAAAAATCATTTATAAAATTTATACTTAAACAGTATTTGACTTCTATCTCTGTATCGTGACCTACTTGGAAGATTCTGATTTAATTGGTCAGGGCCGGGGTGATGACACTGGTATATATATTTTTAAGTTTATTTAGGTATTTTGAGAGAGAGAGAGAGAGAGAGAGAGAGAGAGCGAGCAAGTGGGGTAGGGGCAGAGAGAGATTCGGAGAAAGAGAATCCTCAGCAGGCTCTGTGCTGTCAGCTCAGAGCTTGATGTGGGGCTCAATTTCTTGAATTGTGAGATCATGACCTGAGCTGAAATCAAGAGACAGAAGCTTAACTGACTGAGCCACCCAGGTGCTCTGACACTGATATTTTTTTTTTAAAGCTCCCCAAGTAACTTTAATGTGCAGCTAGGATTAAGGATTATTACTCTAAGATCTAAGAACTAGGACTCTTGCTATTATTCTCTCTATATCCTGCCTTCCTCATTGTATATCATAGGCTCTCAGAGGACAGAGCTTCTTAATTTTACAGTGTCTTTATAAGTTAACATACAGCCTTATACCTAATAGGTAATCAATACATATTAATTGCTGTTGATGTGTGATGTCACACATAGGCACACTGAATGAAGGACCTTGTCTGATAAAGAGAAAGCTTATGCTGGAGACCAGTATGAAGAGAAGGGAAAGGATATGAGGGTTGAAAATTTATAAATTAAAAAAAAAATGCTATTTATTTTTGAGAAAGAGAGAAAGAGAGAGAGAGAGCGAGCAGAGGAGGGGCAGAGAGGGAAGAAGACACAGAATCGGAAGCAGGCTCCAGGTTCCCAGCTGTCAGCACAGAGCCTGACATGGGGCTCGAACCCACAAACTGTGAGATCATGACTTGAGCCCAAAGTTGGACGCTTAACCAACTAAGCCACCCCGGTGCCCCACAGAGGGTTGAACATTTAAATGCAAGAACACAGACAATGCTAAGGGAGACTGGCTTGATATGTTTGACCCAATAGAGGGGGTAGTAAATTATGCTGCTTGAATCTGTGATTCCCAAACCTGGGATCACAATGGTCTGTGTAGCACTTGCAACAAATATCCATTCCTGTGCCCCACTCCACAGATGTCTGATGGGGCTCCACAGATTCACAGGTGGCTGATTAGACATTTGCAAACCTGTAGATGGACCATTTTAATCTTAGTCTACACCAGTATCTACACCTCCATGGTGATGTCACAGCCAGATAACTTTAGTCAAAATGAACACCCACTGCCACAGCGTCTCCTCCTCTAATATTTATCTCTGCTTTATGCAGACAATCTTTAAAAATTGACCTCGAAGAATCTTTCAATTCTTTGAGAATTTCTGTAGATAAGTGGTTCTCAAACTTTATCATGATCAGAATCACCCAGAGAGCTTGTTAAAACACTCTTATTAGAGTTTCTGATTCAGTGTGTTTGGGTGGGGCTTGAAAATGTACATTTCTAACAATTTCTCAGGTCAGCTGATAGTGGGACCACACTTTTGAATATTACTGCTGTATTAAACCTTTATAAAACCAGAGAGTTTTTTTTTAATCCTTTTTCTCCTAGAAGAAAATCCTCACTATTTGGGCGAAAAGTGCAAAATCAGAGTAAGCATGTTTAATATTACCTGATGAAAATTCTCAAACTTGTGTCTTACATTAAAATGAATCTAAACAAACAAGGTTTTAAGTTTGTAAAAATGATTTTTATTTCTTATAATGGAAAGATATATTCAAGGGTAAATATCTGATGGGATTTTTTTCACAGTATTAATTTTACATTCTTTTTCACTTATCTATCATGAGAGTAGTAATTTTGTAGGTAAAGCAGAAAAGCCTGTGCTTTGGAGTTAGATTGGCCTAAGTTTGAATTCCAGGTTTGCCACCTGCTATACTGGTTGTATGATTTTTGAGGAAGTCTAGAAGCACAGTTAATTTTTACTAAAGCTCATTATAATTGGAGGGGTATTTGCATGTTCTTCTGTGTGTTCACTTTATTATACATATCACATCACAGGAAAACACGTGTAGTGGACTGAATACCCAAGGGGGCTACAACAGTCTCTCCCACCTCATGTGTGTCTAGAATTGGGGTTGAACTGTTCCATTCCTTTGAATGCCGACAGGCCCTTGTATTACTTCGACCAGTAGAATGGGGGCCAAGTAACACTGTGTTAGTTTCAGGAGTAGCCCTTAACTGGCCCGGGAACTTCAATTTTCTGTCTCTTGGAAGCCAGGGTCAGGTAAAAAGTGCAACCAAGCTCAGACCACCATGCTGTGAGGAGCAAGTCTGAAGAAGAGCTTAAGTGCACATGCTCTAACTGCCGGAACAATGAGTGAGCCCCCTCAGACATCCAGCCTAGTCAGGCCTTCAGATGACTGCAACTACGTGGGAGACCCCAAGTGCAAAGCACCCAACTCAGACCAGAATATCAGTGACAATAACAAAGCGTGGCTTTAAGCTACTAAGTTTTGTGGTGGTTTCTTATGGAACAATAGAAAACCAGAACAAGATACTTTGGAATAGTGTCATAATTCTAATTATTATCTCCATGCAATTCAAGATATATTAAGAAAACATTTGTTAATGTTTCTAGAAACATTTGAAATACAAGCAAACAGGCTCTAAATTGTTTTTGTTCACCTCCAAAGAATAACTCAAAGGTTCCTATTGTATACATATTTACAGAACATAAACACATGCATGGCTTATGTTAACATAAAATCTTTTGAACAGTTTAAATAAAACTAAAATTAGCAAGTGTTTAAGGCACATTCACATAGCACTTCTGACTTCTCACATACTTCAAATGTGAGCTACTTAGGAAACTGAGACAATAATCACCAGTTGCTGAAGTACATAGTGATTACAACAGGAAAAAAAAATAAATCTTTTGGGATGTTTATCCCCCATTAACCTCAAATCAAAAAGCATTTGAGGTTTCTTCAAAAAATAGGTTGGTCTTCAAACAAACGTGCATTGTAAAGATTGTATTTTATCACAAGGGTGCACTGTTTCCTTAATTACTTTAGCTGACACACCCTCAACATCTTCAGAAATATCTTTTCTTACTAATAAAGCCAAAAGTATGCAGAACTATGACTCACGAGGAGGAAATCAACTTCAGAACGCGCATAAAGATTACAGTCACTAAAGATGACTTATCCAGTATCTGGTCTCACAGTGTATTATACAAACAGTAAAGCCCTAAGAGCTAGTAAGTCTGTACCACTTCTGTACCTAGGACACACGGAACTTTGGGAAACAGTTCTTTTAATGAGGCATTAATCTGTTTTTCACCACACGTTTCCACCCAAATCTGTACTCCATCAGGTGTATCCTCTATATATTTTTGCAAAATGCCACCTGGCCAGTTACTCCAAGTTGATTAAAAAAGAAAAAAAGAAAAGGGCAACAATAATAATTTTTTAAATTAGATTTTAATTCACATCTTCTGGCAGAGGTTTTACTTTTATAATAGAAAACTTGAAATTGTAGACTTGATAAAATAGAAAAGTGTTAATATCTACTTCATATAGCAAACACAACTACATAGGATCTAAGTGTAATGCTCTACAATACTGCTTGAGGAGTAATAATGCCCTCGACCAGAATTCTTAACCCATGGTACGCACATGGCCTCCAGCGGGCGAATAAAATCCAAACACTGTTTGCAACGCTGTGCCTGTGACTATATTTGTGTGCATCTGGGGGAGCAGAGCAGGTGCTCTAGTCTACATCAGATTCCTGGGGCCAGGATCATGTGGTTCCCGAGAGGTTAAGAATCATAGATTTAGATTTCTAAGACAAGAACAGCCCAATGGAAAAAGCATTCCAATATGCCCTGTTTGTTACTGTCAAGAGAAATGTTATACATATGTCTTAGAAAAAATGAGATTCTCTGTAATAGGTGATAGATAATTCCTAGAGCACCCTGCACTTTTCTACATGTATAAAGTCCAATAAACTTCTATTTATTTAGGGTGGCTAAAGTATTGCTCTTGCTAATTTAATTTGTAGGTTGAAAATTACCAAATATACAACTTAAAAAATATACATAACACATAATATTGTTAAGGTTGAAACTACACTGACGTTGAAAATAAAAAAATGTTTAAAGAAATTTATGATTGAAGGAGATTAATGAGATTAAATGCTTACTTTTATTAAATGATATATTCTTGGGGCATCTGGGTGGCTCAGTCGGTTAAGCGCCCAACTTTGGCTCAGGTCATGATCTCACAGTCTGTGAGTTCAAGCCCCGCGTCGGGCTCTGTTGTGCTGACAGCTCAGAGCCTGGAGCCTGTTTCAGATTCTGTGTCTCCCTCTCTCTCTGACCCTCCCCCGTTCATGCTCTGTCTCTCTCTGTCTCAAAAATAAATAAACATCAGAAAAAAATTTTTTAAATGATATATTCTTGCTATACGAAATCCGTTATATTGGGTTTTCTACTGCCGTATAAAAAACTGCCTCAAACATAGTGGCTTAAAACAGCACTATATTATCCTATCTCATGGTTTTGAGGGTTGACAGAGTTCAGCATTCAGCTGGGTGGTTCTCACTTGGGGTGTGCCAGTCAAATGTCACTGGGTCTGGAATCACCTAAAGTTTCCTTCACTCACTGTCTGGCACCTGTCTGGAATGGCGGGAAGAGCGGGGCTGCCGAAACATCTTTCTCCTTAGCTAGCTTGGGCCTTACCGCAGCATTCCAGTCTCAGGATGGCTGGATTTCCGCCACAGCAAGTGTTCAAGACACTAAGGCAAAAGCTGCGAGGACTCTTATGACACAGCCTAAGAAGTCTAGTGGTGTCATTTCTGCTGCACTTTACTGATTATATGGCGCTGGCTCATTTTTAAGGAGAAGAAAACAAGGGTGTAAATTCTGGGCAGCATAGTTCATTAGGAGCTCTCTTTCAGACCAGCTACCAAACATGCTAATATTTGGGTGTGATTTCTGCCAGGATATTTTCTATTCATATGTAACTGTATGGCAATTTTAAGCACACCACATAGAGTTTTTTACCTGTGCTTTTTGCTCGCCATCACGTTTGAGCAATTTCCTACAGCATTCTCATTCATTTCAAAACATTTTAATGGTTTTAATACCAAACTTTCTACATGGATTTATATACAATTATCTTGTCTGTAAAAATAACTGACACACTTAGAGTGCTTATTTTTGCCCAACACAATTCTAAGAACTTTACAACTATTAATGTATTTAACACTTGCGATACCAACCCTGTGAGATGGGACCTATATTATTCCCACTTTGCAGGTGAGAAAACTGAGGAAGAGAGAGGCTAAGGAACCTGTCCAAAGTCACAAAGCCAGAATGTAGCAGAACCAGGATGTGAATGCAGCCAGTCTACTTTCAGAACTTGTGCAACAGTGCCTCTCCAGTGATATGGCATTTGGGCACTGTATAACTTTCAGGACACCAGAAATGCCCCCTTCTCCCTCTCCCTCTCCCTCTCCCTTTTTATGTGGTACACTATTACACAGTACCACAGTTCAAGGGTTTTGGGATTGATTGGAAATTGAGTAAGTGAGAGTTTGAGATTGGAGCAAATCAAGTTAGATTTCTCTAGAGGCAAAAAAAGTATCTACTGGCATGGATTCTAATTCTAATCACAGAATATAGAACTGGGAGGCGCCTTAGAAATCACCTACTTCCTCCCTGTCCTGTTAAAGATGAATTAGATTTTAATGAGTAAATTCTAAAGATGAGTACACACTACAGATTTGGCTCAAAACTAGTTACTGACAAATTTGGGAATGGAATAAATACAGTGCTCCAGACTAAACCTTAAGTAACCTTATCACTTACATAATGTTAAGTGTTACGTTACATAAGTTGCTTACATGTCTTGTTTTAGATCTAAATTATCTGGTGATCAGTGTCTGTGAAAGAAAAAATAACACATTCAGAAGAAGCAGAGGTCAAGCTCCTTAACCGATATACCGATTTTGCGGTGTAATTACTGAATAATGGGCTTTTCCTCAGAATTTCTATAGGAGTACTTTGTAGTTACTAAGCTGAAGTTATCTATGCAATTATCTAGAAACAGAGATCTTATACTGGGATAGGAAAAACAAAACAAAACAAAACAAGTGTATTACATTAAGGAAGAAATATTATTTCCCTTCCTGGAATGCACTGTCCTCCCTTTGCTGATCAGGAATGTCTGTGGCCTGTCACAAGGCCATGTTCTCTGTTTAAAAAAAAAAGGAAGGGGTGCCTAGGTGGCTCAGTCAGTTGAGCATCCCACTTTGGCTCAGGTCATGATCTCACAGTCATGAGTTCGAGCCCTGCCCTGCAATGGGCTCACTGTTGTCAGTGCAGAGCCCACTTGGGATCCCCCACTCTCTCTCTCTCTCTCTCAAAAACAAAATAAACATGAAAAAAAACCAAACCAAACAAAAAAACAAGGCAGTGTTCTCTGTGCAGCCTGTCCCAGGCACAAGGCCTCTGAACCGCAGTGATGACATTCATCACACTACACAGTAATAAACACTTGTAGTGTGTTTATGTAGTTTTCTTTCTGAGATTGAGATCTTTCAGAAAAGGAACCGTGTTTGCATTTTTTACATTCTTGATTGTCAGGCAAACAGTAAAGGATTACCAATTGCGGAAGTGTGTATGGGTGGAGAGCTACCACACAAAACTTACCAGTTGATCATAAAGACTGGAGTTGGCAAACCACAGCCTGCAAGCTAAGAAAGGCATTTCCATCTTAAAATGGTTATGTAAGTATCTATTTAAAGCCTGTAATTTTTATTTTCTAGCCCTTTGAGAAAACATTTGCTGATCCCTGATATAAATATAGTATTTCATAATTATAGGACAGGAATAATAAACAACAAATAGTTATAACTTAGTATTAGAAAATACCAAGAACAGGGGTGTCTGGATGGCTCAGTGGGTTAAGCACCCAACTTTGGCTCAGGTCATGATCTCATGGTTCCTGAGTTCGAGCCCTGCGTTGAGCTCTGTGCTGACAGCTCAGAGCCTGGAGCCAGCTTCAGATTCTGTGTCTCCCTCTCTCTCTGCCCCTCCCTGACTTGTGCTCTGTCTCTCTCTCTCAAAAATAAACATTAAGATAAATAAATAAATAAATAAATAAATACTTAAATAAATAAAATACCAAGAATAATAATTAATGAATTCATTGACAGACTGTTTAAAGGGTACGTAGTCTCTCAAGCAGAATGAATATTCACAAATCATCAGTGGTAAAACTGCTTTCTGGAATATCATATAAATATTTTTACATATTTTCTCATCACAGTAGATCCCCAGGCATGGTGTATTTGCCCCTCAATTTTTCTCTGGCCTGGGTCCTCTAAGTCTATTCTACTGAGCCAGAAGAGCGTTCTCCTCACTCTGCCATCTTGTTAAAACAAATCTAAATATGCCTTTGCCATTGTCTTTATGATTCTGGCAGACTTTATTTTTAGTCTCTGAATAAAATGTTTTCAGGCTCATTTGGTTTGCTTATTAATAGAGCAATACATGGGTCACAGCAGACACTGCAAGCCCAGGGCTGAAAGCTAACGGCTGGTAATATTTTCCTTGATAATGTCACAGGAAATAGCAAGATCCAAGAAATGCACATGATGACATGATGACATGATCAAAAGGACCTAAAGAGCCTGTGGCCTATGAATGAATAAAGGCACTATTGCCTAAATGTGGCCTTACAAATTAGCTGCACAAGGAACAGGAATATTTTCCTTGGGGAAGCAAAGTAAAGATGCCTCCAGGTACAACCTGCAACAAGTTTTAGGGGCTTGCTTCAAAGAGATATACTTTAAGTTTTGTCTCATATACTTTTTAAATGTTATTTGCTAGGCACAAAACCACCTTGGAAGGTTTTGTTTTCACCGGAGGAAGCAAGCCCACTGATGACTCTGACTTGAAACATTTAGCCTCCTCCAGAAGAAAGAAGCTGGAAAAAAAAAAAAATGAGAATATAGGATACCTTGGGGTAAAGCAGCCTCAGAGAGGTGCTAGGGTTTATTGCTTTTAAAAAGTTACCATGGACTTCTCTA
Organism: Neofelis nebulosa; assembly: GCF_028018385.1. Classification (NCBI taxonomy): domain Eukaryota; kingdom Metazoa; phylum Chordata; class Mammalia; order Carnivora; family Felidae; genus Neofelis; species Neofelis nebulosa. The sequence goes on along the minus strand of NC_080787.1, from coordinate 108,320,239 downwards.
GCTTTGAGCTTCTCAGAAACAATAAGAGGAACAAAGGAGTCGTAAGGTAGACTTTGGGGTGCACTCAGTACAAACGTCTCTAAAAACCCTCCTTCTCATCGAGGACTCAAGTGCTCAAATAGAACTTTCATTGTGTTTCTTTTAACCCGGTTTTGCTCCTGGAGTATGCAGCCTAACAGACTGTCCAGACGGCCGTTTAGTATATACACACTGCACTGGATTCAGCTCCCAAATAAACATAAATAATTGATTCGTTATGGGAACCCAGCCCCATTCTACAAGAATCCGTCATGAGACAGAGGAGAGGAAGCCTGGGGATGTCGCTGGCAGAACTCAGTACCTAACATGAGTTGCAGCCTCTGTAAGGAGTGGACGGGCTCACAGGGAGAAGACAGTGGGAACCGGGGCAGGAAGGTTCACAGGTGAGGGACGCTAGGTCTGGCTGGCTTCCAGAGGATACTCTGCTCTCGGCAGGACTGTTCAGCTTCTCCGTCTATTTTCTTCTCTAGCCTGATTCCTTTTACTTTTTTTACTCTCTCTCTTCCTGATTTCACTAAGACAACCAGTTTCTATATCTCGGCTACTGTTTTGAGCTAACAAACATTTAGTCTTTTAAGATGACAATCATATGTATTTTTTAAACACTGAAATAGGATACTTTTAAAACCCAAAATCAGCAAACAATTCTGCTGGCTTGACATAAAAAATCTTAAAAATAATGTTAAGGATTCAGTCTTTGCATATATATTCTTAAAGGTTTTGCAAACAAAAGGGGAAGGTGAGCCTTGAAGAGAAAGTGAGATTTGGATTGGGCCTTGGTTAGTGAGGCACATTCAGCATGTAGTAAAGGGGATGAACAGCACCCAGCAAAGAGAGCAGCAGACGAAAAGGTAACAGAGCAGGAACTGCAGGGAGGTCAGGGGCTCAGAGCCCATGTGAACCCTGAGTGGGAGGCAAAGGTGGTTGTTACTGCCTAAATTACAGGACGGGTCTGTCCCCACAACAGTGCTTCTGCTCAGAATGTTTGCTGTTGAGCCCATCCCACTTCTAACCTTAAGCTATGACCTCAAACCCAATTTCTTCTCTGCTTTTCTCAATTCCACAACGCTTTTGGGAGTTAGCTCAATTCACACTTTTTCTAGTTTTTTTTTTTCTCTCCCTTGAACATGCCAGCTACCATGTTCCCGTTCGCTTACTCCAATTCTTGTTCACATATTTTTCTGTACAGTTCATTCACTGCATAGATTTTTACCTTACTGGTAAGGCCCATTAAAGCAATTTTCTTTGTGCCATTATAGTGATTGCCACTAGAGTAACCAGATTCTAGGAACACAGAAAACTTTCAGTAAAGGCAGTAGTACCATTAACACTTCTTCTAAGGGGGTCAAACATACTCATTTGAAATCTTAGTGAGTATAAAGCATTATGGGGTTTAATAAAATAACCATTCATTCTGTAGTCAAAGGTAAACTTTATTTCTGCTCAGTCTAAATGGAGCCTATTTATCATAGATTTTAGTTAAATGGAATCTCAAGGCTAAAGGTCTTAGAAGTAGTGTAAATGGTGGTATATGCCCCGTGCACATCTTCAGTCCTTCAGACAACAGGGTACAAGAAATCTGCTATAAGCAGAAAACAGGTCTAGTTATTATGTCAGAGACACTACAAGTTCCCAAGACCTGAATACAACAACCTTGTAATAATCTATTCACTGATGGCAAACCATGGGAGACCTGGGTGGCTCAATCTGTTTAGCATCAACTCTTGATCTCGGCTCAGGGCATGATCTCACGGTTTGTGAGGTTGAGCCCCGTGTTGGGATCTGTGCTGACAGTGCAGAGCCTGCTGGGAATTCTCTTTCTGTTCCTCCCCGCTTGTGCTCTCCCTCCTCTCTTCCCTTCCCTCACTCATGTGCACACACTCTCTCTCTCTCCCAAGATAAATAAACTTAAAAAAAAAAAAAGACAAATTATATTCTTGACTTTCTTTTGACCTAGAAAAAAATTTGTTAAGAACGCATATGACATATGCAATCAGACTATTTCTTTTTGAAAGGAAAGGGGCTGTCAACACAAATCCAGAAAACGCGAGAGCCTGGAGTTACTCAATAACCAAGAAGAAAACATTCAAAATTCAATTTAATGAGGCAAATGTTTTACTCACAGTGTTTGGCAAATGTTAGCGATAAACACTATATGAACTATGTGTACTCAATGAAGAAAAATATGAATGAAAGGAAATCACACTAACCTCATAGATGACCAGGAACAGTGCAATTTATCTGAAAACTGTGACAAATGTTCTTCCTTCCAGATAAGAACTCCACTTAAAACTTCAAAAGGAGTTTAACTTAAAGGTTGCATGCCAGCAAATTAAATCATTATGGAACAGAGTAGGAGGGAAAGGAGAAAAGAATTCATGATTTGCAGATGACTTCATTAAGTAATAGCTGTTGCTATTGATTTAAGGAGAGTGGCTATTCTATTCCTATTGAAAAATTTTCCAAGGACAGAGCAGTTTTGCATGGAGCAGGTACACACACACACCACACCACACACACACACACACACACACACACAAGCACATTAAAGGATGTGGTGCCGGGTGGCCCAGATACAAATCGGATAGTCTTGATTCAATTCTCAGTTGTGCACTTGGTGGTTTGCTGGCTATGACATGCTAATAACAGAAGCCATCCCATAATGTTAGCATTTGGACTAAAGACAATAATGTACATGGAGCACTTAGTACCATGCGTGGCACACAGTAAACACTCTCTGTTAAGTAACCTGGCTTCAGCACAATTAACCAACTGTGAAATGCCATGAGCTACACTGCATCACAGAATCACCCTGCATGGGTCCAGAATGCAAGGTTCCCCTCATCCAAATGGCACATACCTTCAAAACGTATTTTGAAAAAACCCCCGAAAGTTCCACTAAGGGGGAGGTGCTTCCAGGGCAAAACACACAGCTGGATGACACACAGCTCCATTACGTGTACTTTCTCACAGGGCACTGGCAGAACCTTGAGGACCACAAAACCCCGTCCCCTCACTGCACAGATGGACCAGCAAGGCCCCGAGAGGCCGTTTAGCCTGTCAGCAGAGAATGATGAAACAGCACGATGGAATGAAAATCCTGGTTTCCTGGTCCTTTCCTTCCACATTCCTTACTGTCTACTTCTATTAACTTCATTGTTTTATCTCCTAAATTTAGTAAGATCTTTTAAAGGCTTTTTTTTAGAAAGATGTGAATGTAGTTAGTGCAAATAAATGCTTTTTAGTGTTTTTCAAACATAAATCAGAATGAAGATGAAAACACAAGGAGCTGGTTTATTCCCAAAGAAATATGGAGAATCACTAGCTATTCTTCCAAATTATTCCACATGCTGGAGGAATTCCCTTTGGGAAACTAAATTCAGCAAGCCTGGACACTCTGTATGGCTATGTGTAGGCTGCGGGGCTCTGGATGGAGGAGCTCTTCACCCAATATACTTCAGCCTGCCAGACAACAAGGAAATTATCTTTCTGTAGTAAAATGTCACTTTAAAATTATCGTGTCATTACCTAATATAAGAAAACATTATGTTCTTCCAAACTTAAGATACTGCAGGAAAGTTTGAAGTCTTCTCGGAATACTATTCCCAAAATCTGTCCCCTCCCCTTGTTTGCCCTTGAGGGGTAACACTGTTGTCATTTCGGTGTATATCCTTCCAGGTAAGTTTTTATAGATGTGCAAGCACCCATATGTATTTCATATGTTGGTGTATATTTTCCAGTTTTTATGGACTTACAGACACGCATATGTATGTTATAATATAGATTTTCTGTAGTTTGCATTGTTCACTCAACAGCAGGAGTTGGAGGCCAGCCATGTACTCACACATGCATTCAACTAATAATTACTGAGCGTGTACTACATGCCTGCCATGCATCGTTCTGGTTGTTGCAGACATGGGAATGAACAAAAGCCAAGCTCCTGCCCTCACAGAGCTTACATTCTAGAGATGCTTCATTCTGTTCAACCATGGCATAGCAATCCATGTACGAATATACCAGATGGCTATGCCAGTCCTTTATTGAAGAGTTTTTTTCATGGTTACAAATTTTAGGGTAAATATCATTGTGTATGGTTTCTTGTGCACAGGTGAGTATTTCTCCAGGGCTTATTCCTAAAATGAGACTTCTGGGTCATTGAAGATGTACATTTCTAGTTTTTTAAAGGTTTAATTAAGTAATCTCTATACCCAGCATGGGGCTCAACCTCACAACCCCGAGATCCAGAGTCAAATGCTCTTCCGACTGAGCCAGATATGTGCCCCTGTACACTTCTAATTTTAGTAGATACATCGAGTTTCCTTCCAGAGTGGCTGTAACACTTTAGCAGCATAGTATGTGTATACCCTTACACAACACTCTCACTAGAGCGTATCAGCAGACATAATTTTGCCAATCCACTGGATGAAAATGGGCATCCATTCATTATACCTTGCATTTCCCTGACTTAAAGTGAAGCACCTTTTTGTATCTTTATTAGTCATTCCTTTTGCATTCTACAATATAGAAGGTGGGAGTGAAGCACTCACCAAAAAAAATGTTTGTTGAATTCAACTGGGTGAACGGAGAGTTACTCGTGTCAGATTACTTACTATAAAAATTCACCAAACACACTCTGTTAAGAGCACTTGGCAAATTCCAGTATTATTAACTCAAGTACTTCTCATCCCATCAAAAGCCTTCAGGCTCAGAGCAGGGTATCATTCTCTCTTATCCAACTGTTTCTCTGCAGGACCAATTGCAATAACATTGCCCAAAGTGAACTAGGTCAAAGGTTACCATCTTCAAGGTGTTTTCTTGCATGGGTCTATGGAAAGTCGGGAGTGGGAACATTTGATGATCACCCTGTGTGTGTGTAGGGGTGTCTGTGGCCTAAATCTGTTAGGCCAGCTACTCCCTACTAGCTTTTTCCAAAAGCTATATTATGATTATTATTACAGATGTTAAGTGGTCCTTCCCCCACACAAAACAAATATTGACAGACTCAAATATTGGTGAGGACACTGAAAATATAAAGTATCTAGAACTCTCTTACACTGTAGGAGACGGAAAAATTGTTTGGTAGTACCTACTAAAAGTAAACATCCACACACTTACCCTATAATGAAGCGATTCTACTTTTAGGTACAGATCTGAGAGGAGTATGAAAACAGGTGCACAAAACACACACACGTGATGCTCATGAAGCATTATTTGTTAATAGTCCCCAATTTAAATTTACCCAAATATCTATCAATGATTACATAAGTTGTCTAGAATCATTACATGAATTGTTGTACAGCCATAATAGTATATTGTACAGTAATGAAAATCAATAAATTACTGCTATGTTCAACAACAATATGGATGAATTAAAGAAACATAATGTTGAAGAAGCCAGACATAAGAACACATACATTAGAATTTCCTAATTCTACTTACCTAAAGTCAGAAATCAGACAAAATTAGTTTCTGGTGTTAGATGTTCCTACAGGCAAGGGATATTGGCCAGAAGGGAGCCTAAGGAGGGGTTAGGGGGACTGAAAATTTTCTATTAGCTCAAAATATGTTCATGTTTAACAGTATTTGACAACAGTAATTATAAAGAGCCGACACACTATGTTCATGCCCATAAAGATGAATCCAAGAAACTGAGTAGAAACAAGTGTGATCTCAGATATTAAAGAAGTCACATCGAAAGAGAATCTATATAACAACACTGAAAGCCTGTTCAGTATTAAAGAGCAAGCATCTGGTAATTCAGTTTGTTCAAATTTACAGTAAATGACACTTTAGATCAATTTCACTATTTCCTGTCTCCCAGCATAAAAAGTGTTTTTCTAATATCATAATCTGTGGAAGATGGTTGTCTCTTAAATTTAACTAAAAAGTATTTGTTTTAAGAAGTCAAAAATTGTGTTAGAAGAAAAAAAAAGTTTCTGATGAGATAGCACCCCTACTTCTTTTCTGAATTTTTATATTACTGCTAGTAGTATCTGTTACTTTGGTATTTTCCTCATTCCTTGAGATTCTTCCAGTCAAAGAACTGTTAGATAATTGAGAACTGTCACTCCTTCTAATTTCTTCCATACAGCTTCTAAATTCAGTTTAGCAACAGTAATGAAAACAGCTGTCATTTTAATATTATAATGTTCATCTGCAATGCATTATGAATTTATAAAGCACAGTTCCCTTTCTCCCTGACTACAATCTCAGAATTCCATTCTGAGTCTAATGGAAACATCATGCGACTGGATTTTTGTCTGGCTCTGTACATATCACTCAATCCCGATTTAAAGTGTCATTGAACTTTGCAGGCTTCAAATAACAGATTTGTATCTGTAAAAGAAAATAGCTCTTTGTTTTTAGAATTAAAGAAATAAATCTCTTGCCAATAATAATTTTCTAAAGGTTCAGTCTTTTTTTTAATTTAACTTTATTTTTTATTTTTTAAAATTTACATCCCAATTAGTTAGTATATAGTGAAGCAATGATTTCAGTAAATTCCTTAATGCCCCTTACCCATTTAACCCATCCCCCCTCCCACAACCCCTAAAGGTTCAGTCTTTTAAAGGTAGAATCAAAAAGACACATGGATCACTCTCTTCTTATTTCTACCAAAAAGAATATAGTGAACTAAGTTCAGTGAATTTTACTTTTTAGTGTTGATTCGAGATCTCACAGCTTTAAATTTAAGTGGGTCATAATTTAAATGTATAAATTTATACAGCTTATAGCTACAGTCAGCATGGAGCCTGTCACGGGGTTCGATCCTTGTGGGATCATGACCTGAGCCAACAAAATCAAGAGTCAGACACTCAACCAACTGAGCTACCCAGGCACGCCTAAGTGGGTCATAATTTAGGAGGAACCTTGTGCTGCCTGTTTATATGTTCCAAATATCCAAAAAAAAAAAAAAAAGTCTCTCAAAGATAATTCTTCTCTGAAAGAATAGCCAAGTTTGCCCAAGCAATGCTTAGAGCTAAATACCAGAGGAACCTACGTTATAATGGAGGATCCCTACACTGTCTAGACCCACGCTGTTTAACATGGTGGTTGTTAGCCACATGAAACTATTTGAAGCTAAATTAACTAAAATTAAATAAAAGTTTAAAGTCAGTTCCTGTAACATCCTGGCTACATTTCAAGTGCTTGAGAGCCGCACGTGGCTAGTGCTCTGTGCACCACACTGGGCAGCACAGATATAGAACATTCCATCACTGAGGCAGGTCTATTGGTTAGCACTCCTCTAGGTTAACTTCAGTTCACCATTCCTAAAATTATCAGCCGTGGCTACATACAGCAACAATGTGACCTCGGATCAAAATAGCAAGCAAACATGATTTGGTCCAGAAAGAGAGCATTTTTAAAAGTAAAAGTAATAATTATAATCATGAAACCATGCCAAGGCTGCAGCGTGGGCCAGTAGGGGAAACACTCTGCCCAGAATCAGGTGGCTCCGGCTTTACACCTGTGTTTCAGCTGTGTGTCCTTGTCCTCACTGGTTCTCATAGCCATATGCTACCTTCCCTACCTCATGGGGGGATGGATGATAAACAAGTCTAAATGAGGGAAGGTTTTGGACATTCAGCACATGTCGTTTATGTTATTATTTTTATGTAAGAGACCCATTTTGGGTATCGTCAGTAAACTTGACTTGGTCAAATGCTCAGCTCATTGAGGTCCCAGATTAAAAAGGAATACTGAGTTGATTCCATAGTCACTGGTCATATTAGGGAAACGTGACTGGTTCATTTATTATCACTAAGAGATTATTACCACTTAAGATTATAGAACACTGCCATCTACTTAATACAGTAATTCTGAATTCAAATTCAGTTTCTATAACGTACCATGTTCAAATATTATATTTGAACTTATATACAGTGCTAGATGCATGGAGTGAATAAAGAATAATGTCTACTGAAATAAAGATGGTTAAGTATCATGGCTACAGCTAGAAAGCTGAGAGTGTCACAGAGGAAACAGTTCTAGTTACCTACATACTTACAATAAACTTTTTAATCCTCTACTGTATTGTTCCTCCAAGGTTTTACCATTCTGAAGGGTCTCCCCTCTCCCATTCCTATTCTGTACACATCCAGTTGTATTACCTGCACAAAATGGGTGTTTGCCATAGTACCTGCTCACTGTTTTTCTATTCTCCCCCAAGAAAAGAGAAACCAAATAGGGAACCTTCCAGACCTTGGTTAGAAGAAAGCACCTATAAGCTGTAAAAGGAAGCAGTTCTCCTGACCAGTTGGAGGAAGAAAAGGGGACCAACTATGGATTTCCTCATGAGAGAAAGTAAACCGGGTCTGTCAAAGTGAAGAACTATATGTGATACTCTTTCCTCTTTAGTTGGAAACCTAAAACTGCTCCAAGCTAGTAGGAGGAGAGACGAGGTATAGTTGATAAAGGATGTTAAACATCATCATGAGAACGAAGTTGGAGATAGACTCCATGAATAACCTTTAAAAATAAGGAAGACAGGGGTCCCTGGGTGGGTGGCTGAGTCAGTTAAGTGTCCGACTTCAGCTCAGGTCATGATCTCACGGTTCGTGGTTTTGAGCCCCATGTTAGGCTCTGTGCTGACAGCTCGGAGCCTGGAGCCTGCTTAAGATTCTGTGTCTCCCTTTCTCTCTCTCCTTCCCCTGCTCACGCTCTGTCTTTCTCTCTCTCTCTAAAATAAAGATTAAAAAAATATTTTTTAAATAAGGAAGACATACTAGAGCTTGATGATATATCTTCTGGATAAAATGACCATTACTTACAAAAGTGTCTTAATTTAGCTGGGGCTAAATATTCATACTTTAGAGAGAGAGAGAGAGAAAGAGAGCAAGTTGGGGAGAGGGGCAGAGGGAGAGAGAGAGAGATAATCTTAAGCAGGCTCCACACTCAGCATGGAGCCAGATGCCGGGCTCAATCCCATGACCCTAGGATCACAACCTGAACTGAAATCAATAGATGCTCAATCAGGAACCCCTAGCTGTGGCTTTTTAAATAAACTGCTAACTTTAGGATAATTTTAGATTCATAGAAAAATTGAAAAGATAGTGCAGAGCATTCCCATATATCTTACAACTGTTTCTGCTATTAACAGCTTACAATATTACGATATATTTATCACAATTAATGAAACAATATTGATACATTATTAACTAAAGTCCACATTTTGTTCGTATTTCCTTATTTTAACCTAATTTTCCTTTTCTGTTCCAGGATTCCATCCAGGATACCATATTACATTTAGTGGTCATGTCTACGTAGGCTCCTCTTGGCTGTGGTCGTTTCTCAGAATTTCCTTGTTTTTAATGACCTTGACAGTTTTGAAGAATACTGGCCAGGTATTTTGTAGAATGTCCCTCAACTGAGACTTAACTCATGTTTTTTTTTTTTTTTTTTTTTTTTTTCATGGTAAGACAGGTATTATGGGATTTTAGGAGGAAGACCACAGAGGTTAGGTACACCATTCTCAACACATCATATCCAGGATAAATCCTATCAATATTAACTTACTGTTTATGTTGACCTTGATCACCTGGCTGAGGCCATGCTTGTCAGGTTTCTTCACTGTGAAGTTACTCTTTTTTCCCCCTTTCCAAACTATACTCTTTGCAAGGAAGTCACTATGTGCAGCCCACAATTAAGGAGTAAGGAGTTATATTCCACTGCCTTAAGGGTGAAGCGTCTGCATAAATTATTTGGAATTCTTTTGCATAGGAAAGTATTCCCTTTCCCTATTTATTTATTTGTTCAATCATTTGTATCCGCCGACTCACTGATATTTCTTTTATACTTTGGATCTTTGGGTTATAATCCAATATTACTTTATTAATTTTGCTCTCAAATTGTTCCAGCTGTTGCCATTGGGAGCTGTTATTTGATTCCTGTGTCCCTTTGACATACTCCATCATCATCATCATCATTTTTTTTTAACTTTTTTTTTTAACGTTTATTTATTTTTGAGACAGAGAGAGACAGAGCATGAACGGGGGAGGGTCAGAGAGAGGGAGACACAGAATCTGAAACAGGCTCCAGGCTCTGAGCTGTCAGCACAGAGCCCAACGCGGGGCTCGAACTCACGGACCATGAGATCATGACCTGAGCCGAAGTCGGACGCTTAACCGACCAAGCCACCCAGGCGCCCCATCATCATCATTTTTTGAGCACTTTACTTTCTGGTTCCAAGGATAAGGATGTGACAGGCTCATCTCATATACTGCCTGCCCCAGTCCTAGAGTCAGACATTTCTCCAAAGAGCTCTGGTTCATTTTACTAAATGTGGTATCAGAAACTGAGATCTGGGTGCTGAGTGCTTTATTTTTTAAAGGTGCTTTCAAATACACACTTCTCTCATTTCCACAACCTTTCTGACTAATGGGTAAACTAAGGTTCAGAGTAATTACAGGGTTTGCTCAAGATCAAGACTAATAATGGCAATGTTGGGCAAAAGTCAGTCTTTTGATGACACTTCAATGTCCTTTCTGCTATGTCTTTTGGGTAAGGACATGGCATTAAAGACCAGATTAACAACTTGCTGGAAAAAGGAAAAAGGAAGAAAAGGTACTTCCAGAAGACAGTCCTTTCAGGAGTACAAACTTAGCAGGGATATCTGACAACTCTCCTATTTACGTGGAATAAATTATTGGAGACTCTGTCCTATGCAGAATGAAGTCTCTAATTATATTACAGCAGAGGTTCTCAACTGGGGTTGATTTCATTATCCCCACGCTCCCAACTCCTGGACATTTGGTAATGTCTAGAGACATTTTTGTTGGGTAGGGAGTGTGCCACTACTGGTATCTAGTGGACAGAGGTTAAGGATGTTGTCAAGTATCCTACAATGCACATAATATCTCCCACAACAAAGAATTCCCAGTTCAGAATGACAATCATGCTAAGAATGAGAGACCCTATAGCCAAAAGAATGACCATCATAGGAGCTTCATCCAGTTTTAAATTATTTTTCTGAATTATTTTTCTGTTGGTGGCTATGAGGGATAAAAACGAAAAACTCTGATTCTGTAACCTCATGAGTTAGCCTATCAGAAGAAAAAGTCCCCCATTTTGGTTAAGGAATATGGCTCACAATCAGTTAAAAGAAACTCCCCTGATTCTTATGTATGGGACAAACAGAAGGAGTACACTTATTAAAATAAGTTACCTGAGTCACGTAGGGCATGAACAAAGCAACAGCTTTCCTCAAGTAGGAGCAGAGTTACATGTCATCAGCCGGAAAAGGAAAGGCCATCTCCATGTATGCCATCGTGTAGTGGCCACACTAACTGCTGTCCTCTGGTTCAGGAGCAAATGGAGGACAGCAGTAAGGTGGCTGGGGGAATCTGCCAATGAATTGGAGAACATTACCAAGTAGATGGCTGTAACCCAGGAACTTTTGTTCACTGCTCAATGACCACAATTTGGAGAAGAAGTGAGTGACTGAATCCCTGTTTGTTGATGTAGTCAGTGACCACCCAACAGTTTTACAGAAAAAAGAACCCTTTTGTTTACCAAGATCTTTCTTGGAAGCTTTCGAAAAAGCTTGCTCACTCCTGCTACTAACAAGACGATTAAGGACATTTTATGAGCAAAGCTATGTGTGCCCTGGGACCATAAACTGCCACTGCCCTCTCTGAAAAAATACAGAGGAGTTTACAGGAACAATATAATAGAGGTGGTTCTATTTTGGGAGCTCCTGATGACATAGACAAGTGCCTAAGAAAGTGGTCCAGGTTCATATTTCTACATGTCACTCTCCAGTTTTCCCAGCACCACTTGCTGAAGACACTGTCTTTATTCCATTGGTTATTCTTTCCTGCTTTGTCAAAGATTAGCTGACCATACGTTTGTGGGTCCATTTCTGGGTTCTCTATTCTGTTCCATTGATCTGAGTGTCTGTTTTTGTGTCAATGGCTGCTTGTTCTTAAGATGGGTGGCAGAGGTAAAGGTAGTGGGGGTCAAGAATGCTAAGAGTTACTCCACCTAATTTTTCTAAGAACTCAATTCTGCTTAGCTTTTCAAATCAGACAAGATGGTAACCAGAGACCTAGCAGGGGAAATCAAGGCCTTTCTGTGGGCTGTGTAAAAAGTTTGGTTACAAGTCTCATACAGACCCCAGTGTTGTCTGTGAGTTACGGTTTAGGACAAACCTGACATCTGTATACAGATACATCTGTATCTGTATCATTTTGCTAACCAGGCAAAGCGCTCATCAAGTGCCCAGATACTTGTGAAAGCTCATGCCTAGTTAGGCCCTAGATAGGGATAGAAGGCAGCGGAGGTGAGGAGGACAGCAGGCAAATTAAAAATGGAGAAAGGAGGTGTGTGGACAGGAGACCAGAGGATATCCTGTCCTGCAGGAAGAGACCCTACTTCCCACAATCCCCTGGCTCTGAGGCTGTGGCTCTAACAAACACGTACAGCTATAGGAAAGTGAGCATCCACTAGAGACTAGGTCTGCCTTTCGGAAATGAGAGGAAAAAGAGCTTATCAGGTGTTACCAGACAGGACTCTGGAGAAACATGATAACTGCATTTGAGGACACCTCTAATACCACCAGGGTAGAAGAAGGGCAGAACGTGAAGTACCGCCTCTCTTCCTCATGAAGAATAGTGCCTGGCTCAGGGTGAACAGGTGTGTATTTGTTAAACACAGCATACACAAGGCCACACAAGTAGAAGAAGGAAAGTTGGAGGGACTGACGCAACATTCCTGAGCCTGCAGAATTTAAGGCAGCAAATATGTACTACCCAGAAAGTCAGCAACATTGATAAATCCTCATAAAATGTCATAGCAGACAGGGATAATGCTATTTTGTTTGGTATAATGTTTGGTATAATGAAGCGACTCCTCCTGTCCCCCAACCTCAAGTTTCCATATACTACAGTTTGACAAAATTTTATATAATTTGCTAGTAAAATAAATACCTAACTGAAAGAAAACTATTTTTTCTAAATCAAACTAATTGCCAATAATGGGTTGATTTATAGTTTGGGAAAACATTTGGGAAATATTTAAGTACTACTATGTACAACCAGCTTAATTTTTGATTTTCTGGTCTCTTTCCTGTTTTGTTTTTGTTTTTTGTCAGTGTTTTTAGAGCAATGCAAAAATATGAGAAAAAATAAGGAATATGACAAATATTTAGTAAATAACAAATGTGATTTAGATAATATAAATAATCAGTTAAAAATGTAATTCCTTAAAGCTGTTTCTGGATGATTTGAGGTCTAAGCCATCAAGGAAGCCAGATACATAATGGAATACATGATTGGCAAGTAAAGGAAAACTCTGGTGATAGAAGCTACTCCTGGAGGTACTCCTGGAGCTACTCCAGGAGGTCACAGTGATAATGAACTGTCAAGTTTAGCCCTGTAATATCCCCACACTACCAACCACAGTCTTAGAGTAGGTGCTCAAAGAAATACAGGGCTGGTGGATGGAAGGGTGAATACGTAAGTGACCAAAGTGCTTATTACCAAGTTATGGCTAGAGAGTGGCAATGTCTCCCCATCTCCACTTTCCCCCTTCCCAAACTGTGGTTCAAAACAACTCTTCATTTTCTCCTAAACTTTGTGCTGGAAAAGAATTTCTCTGGGGTCTTATCAATCCCCATCCACAATGCCAGAGTCTGCTCTGTGCATATCAAATTGGCTTACTCACTATTAGGTGCTATTGATCTAAATCTATCTATACTCTCAATCTTTTGTCAATGAACACATCTGGCTGATGGACAACTAAATCTATTGTTTTCTAAAGAATGGGCCTTCCTTATCTAGAAATTTGGGAAATGTCTGGTAGCCATCTTTCTTACCCTTAACTGTGTACATTTGGGGGAGGGGGCAGGGAAATACCAAAGTAGCAATTTCAAGTGCAGTAGTGTTTAAAGGCAGAATATTTGAATTACTGTTGGCATCTCTGCAATGAACTGGTCTTAAAGATGAATATTTTAGGAACGATTTGGTCAGAATCTGGTCATGCCCAAGCTGATCTAGTACACTACTGCCACTTTTCCAATAGAAAAAAATGTTAATAAAAATTTAAGGTAAACTCAATAGAAATATACAGGAAATAAAACAGTGCACCCATTCCATTTCTTTTTTTTTTTTTAATTTTTTTTTTCAACGCTTTTTATTTATTTTTGGGACAGAGAGAGACAGAGCATGAACGGGGGAGGGGCAGAGAGAGAGGGAGACACAGAATCGGAAACAGGCTCCAGGCTCCGAGCCATCAGCCCAGAGCCTGACGCGGGGCTCGAACTCACGGACCGCGAGATCGTGACCTAGCTGAAGTCGGACGCTTAACCGACTGCGCCACCCAGGCGCCCCAACCCATTCCATTTCTAATGTTTGGGACAATTGATATTCTCCTCTTCTACGTGATTTTTATAGTGAAATCTTGGTATAAAATCCTGGTAGAAGACAAACCATTTTCTAAGCAGTAGATACATAATTTACTTACTAACATACACCTGCATTGTGCTTTGAGTCTGTTTTGTTTTATAGAAATTTATTCTCTTGACATTTCAGGGAACAATAGAACTAAGAGTTTCCACTGATAATGTAAAATTTAGTGTGACATAGGCTGACACTAGGCTGGAAGGCAAAAACACTCTATGCTGCTTAGTTTAAAAGTAGGACAAAGAAAGTTTGGAGGGAGTGGTGAGCAGGGTTGACAGGGACCTGAGATGATTTTAGGCTCAGAGAATTATAGTGTGTCTTCTAGATTTGGGGGTGGGGTGACACATGCCACAGCATCCATCCATGGCTTTTTGCTATCAGTACTGGTTTTTTTTTCAAGGCCTATATCAGTGTAATATGTGTACTTAGTAAGAATACCACTACGATCACACAGAGTGGCTCATAATGAAAAGCAATAGGTTCTAGCCCCTACCTGGGCCTCTTCAGTACTGCTCTCAAAGGCCATCATCTTTAGCCATTTGTTTTTGACTCTTATGATAATTTAGATTCACAACTCTAAATAATAACAATCATAGTTCTCAGTTCATAAGCTTCAGGCAACATCCACTGACTTCCAACTAAGAATGAGGATTAACTTAACTCACATTACCCTTCATTATCCTTCTCCCTGCTTATAATTTTTATAGTTATATTTAGCTTTATCCTTCTACTGGTCACTTTCCACTTTAAATAACACACTTCAAACTCTACTTGTTCTTCTTTCTTTTTAAAGTTTGTTTATCGAGAGAGAGAGAGAATGAGTAGGAGAGGGGCAGCAAGAGAGAGGGAGAGAGAGACAATCCCAAGCAGGCTCCGCACTGTCAGTGCAGCTCATGACCTGAGCCGAAATCAAGAAGCAGACTTGTGGGGCGCCTGGGTGGCTCAGTAGGCTGAGCGTCCGACTTCGGCTCAGGTCATGATCTCGCGGTTTGTGAGTTCGAGCCCCACTGTGCTGACAGCTCAGAGCCTGGAGCCTGCTTCAGATTCTGTGTCTCCCTCTCCCTCTCCCTCTGTCCTCCCATGCTTGCACTGTGTCTGTGTCTCTGTCTCTCAAAAATAAATAAACACTAAAAAAATTAAAAAAAAAAAAAGAATCAGACTTGTAAGCCACTCAGACACCCCTATACTTGTTCTATCAATTTTTTACTCCCCACCACATAACACCAGGCGATCAGTATCCACCAACGTGTCAACCTCCTCCTGCATCCTAACTTCTGACCAACATCTTTTTTTTGTTTTCAAATCATCGGCTAACCTTCCTATGCTTTGTTTATAAGTTGTTTCTAAAAATCAAAGGCAAATAATCTGTATTTACTGTAATATGATGCACAAATGCACAAATATTGTTCCTAGCAGAGTCAAATAATGTGTTAGAATCACATTTCTATTTCTAGAGGTCCATTTTTATGACCTGACTTTTAAAAAGCACATTACTAGAATGAAAGAAATTTATTTCCTTTTCTTAGTTTTCATAATTGCTCAAAATCATACCCCATTTTTGATGCATTGTGATTGGACTGTGACATCATTGTATGCCTTTTTATCCAGAGTTTCTAATTGCCTTACTTTTTTATTATTCATCAAATCTTTAATTTTTTATAGCATAATTGCATGTTTGGATTCAGCACATAAACATGAAAACTTCAAGGTTTACTACATAGGGAGTTAAAATTAAACTTCTGAAAATGCTATTTTGTTGTTAAGTGCCTGAACAAAGATAACCTTTGCTTCTGTGTCCTTTAGCACAGAAATGAGATGTATTCCATGTGTGTTAATGAGCTCCACTTATTCGGTACTTTCAGTTTATAAAACTTCGCTTGTGCATATTATTTTCTTCTCTCACTCCATGAAGGAAGCAGTATCTTCTCCATTTCACAAATACCACAATTTAAGATTAGAGAGACTGAGAGATTTAGCCAAGATCAGACAGTAAGTTACAAGTTTCAGATTTGAAACCAAGTTTTTGTTTTTCCAGAGCCAGCTTTCTTGGCTTCTACTGCGGCTGCCCAACACCTGTGCTCATTCTGCCTTTTGTTTAGAAGCAAAACATCACACTTCTTTTTTTTAGAGGTTTTGTTATCGATTACAACACCCCTATGGAAAACAATACAGTACTTTCACTCTTTATTTATTACTAGATGCTATGGGGCAGGGTTTTTGTAAATAAACCACTGGAAAAGCTGGCAGAACCAGGAGAAAAATACAAATAAACTAAAAGCCATACACAAAGGGCTGCTATAATAACAAACTGAATAGTCACGAAAGGCCAAAGATCCATAAGCACTAGCCTTCTTAAGTAATACATGGGAGTCTGTGGGGTTATTCTGTTCACCTTTAATAATGTAGTGTTCAGGGGTGCCTGGGTGGCTCAGTCGGTTAAGCGTCCGACTTCGGCTCAGGTCACAATCTCGCGGTATGTGAGTTCGAGCCCCGCGTCGGGCTCTGTGCTGACTGCTCGGAGCCTGGAGCCTGTTTCAGATTCTGTGTCTCCCTCTCTCTCTGACCCTCCCCTGTTCATGCTCTGTCTCTCTCTGTCTCAAAAATAAATAAAAACGTTAAAAAAAATATAATGTAGTGTTCATATAAAAGGGACAGTGCTCCAATCACACTCTGGCAAACCAACTGTATCTCACAAACAGCTTGTTAGGAACAACTCCAGGTATTGATTCTACAAGGTCAAGTGCAACTAGAGACCACTCAGGAGGAGGATGGGGTCCGAAGATGGTGTGTGAAGAACGAGGGGAAGTAGGTTCACCTTCCAACAGTATGAGCACAAAAAAGCACGTTTCAGCTTAACACCAGGAGGAATTCCTAACAGAGGAAATGTGCTCTGAGCAACACTAAAATATTAGTGTTTGGACCAGAAACATTCTGGTTAGTTGGAGCTTTGCACTCTCAACACAAGTATAAGGCAAAACCTGAAAATTAAGTTTCAAAATTCTGAATTTTGTATTTACTTTTATAACATAAAATAGTTTTTAATGTTAAGATTTTTATTTTTGACTTTATATCAAAAGAAAAAAGCTCAGGAAAAAAGTTTTTAGAAACTGAAATATTATAGAAATATAAAATCCAATTTGAGCAAGAAGAAATGTCCATTTCAAATCTTTGATTTGTATATCCTTAAACTCTAGTCCCAATTTTCTTTTTTTTAAATGATGTTGGGGGAATGTGTGTAACTCTATAAAGTAGAAATGCATTTCATAACAATATCTGATTCTATACAAAGAGAATCATGCCTTTTCCTAAATAATATTAGCTGACATTTATTGAGAGCTCACTACATGTTAGGCACTTTGCTTAACACATTATATGCATTACTTTACAATAATATGATGTATCCCAATTTTAAATATCAGCAAATGAAGATTTATAAGGGTTAATTTGCCAAACTCACATTCATCTCTTAAATATTATATATATACTACTATTCCCTATATACCTAATTAAGTGTATGAAAGTCCATGTGACAAATTCTTACATTGATATTAATGATCATAAATTTTCATCTAATGGGCAAAGGAAGATTAATTAGATGCATTTGATAAACCCCAATTCTCATTCTCCTTTGTTGATTTTTTTTTACCTCATTTTTAATTTGTCCAAAAGAAATAGGGCAATCAAAATAACTCACAAGTAGCAAAACTGATTTGAATGTTTCCTGCTCCCTTGCTGGTGACATTAACAAACAATGAAAACCTGGCAGTCTGAAGGTTAAGGAAATACAAATATATAAATACTGCATGTCAATATATATACTTTTAGGACTTAAGTATTAGGAAAAACACCTCAAATTTTAGATGGTGATTCTAGAAACTTATATAACCTACATTACACAAAAATGTTTAGACAATTTGGTAGATTATTTTTATCAACAGGAAGATTTTCTTTATAGTTTAGACAGACTATTTTCCTACTGACTACATTCCATATACTTGGTGATACCATGCATGTTGAATAATAAAGATGTGGTTATTCCTATGGACAAATAATGACATACATAAAAATCCTTTTGAGCTAGATAGTGGTTTCTGTAGGCTATTTCATGTTATCAATGATCAATAAATCTATCAGTAAATACGAAGCTCCTACTAAGTAGAAATCACTTACACTATAAAACCTTTTTCTTTCTTCTGAACCTCCTCTCACTTTCCCCTTCCACAGAGAAATGGGAGGGAGCTACAACACAGTAAGTCCGGCGGGGTTTTTTATTTATTTTATGGTTAACATTTTTGGAAGACCTCAGATACTCTTCCCGTT
Organism: Neofelis nebulosa; assembly: GCF_028018385.1. Lineage (NCBI taxonomy): Eukaryota > Metazoa > Chordata > Mammalia > Carnivora > Felidae > Neofelis > Neofelis nebulosa. Next base: position 108,301,481 of record NC_080787.1, on the reverse strand, counting down.
TTGTATTTCGTAGCAATTGGTGTGGAGTTTGGGTCAGAAGTATAAATTCTTGCTAAACTACAGAAGGAAGGATAGGAATTGTTTATTTTCTCTCTTTCTTTAAGATACTGAGTTTCAGGACCAAGTAATTTTTTTTAAATGTTTATTTTTTTGAGAGAGGGAGAGGAGCAGAGAGAAAGAGAGAGAGAGAGAGAGAGAGAAAGAGAATCCCAAGCAGGCTCCGTGGTGTTAGCACAGAGCCTAACTCAGGGCTTGATCCCAGGAACCACGAGATCACGACTTGAGCTAAATCAAGAGTCTGATGCTTAACCGACTGAGCCACCCAGGCACCCCCCGGGCTAACTAATGTTAGAAGGGTAGAAACACATTACACTTTTAAAGAACTTTTTCTCCTGCTAGTTGCATTTAACTCAGGAGTTCAGAGACTCAAGCACCGCCCCTACTTCTAATGCACACTCACTATGAAACTGGGGAAGTCACTTCAGGTCTCTGAGCCTCAGTTTCCTCATTTAAAACACAGAGCTGGGGATGACAATTCCTCAAGTCCTGCCCAGCTTGGAATTCTAGGAGTTCCATTTACTGGTCTTTATAAAGAGGGTTAACTACTAATGAGAACCAGGCAGGAGCCTTACACAGACCCCTGTGAATCCATGAAGCTGTAAGAGCATGGTTCTGGTACCTTCTCGGATTACTGAAACCCACCAGACCCGTCACTTGCTTCTCAGCAGAATGATTCTTTCCAGCAATTTTACACACCACATGATTCTGGCAGTTCAGCTGTCAAGAATCCAGAGACCACCACATTTTTGGCAGTTTTGTGGGTCTAAAGTCTTTCCTGTTTGATTTTATTCAAGACCCAACAGAGCAAGTTGTTGTGCAAAAATGGAGGCTTTCTGCATTGCATGTTTGTTTACCCCCCACAACCACGGTCATTTTTATTCCTCTTGACTTAAATTTAGCTGTGTAAAAAGAGTAACTAATGTGATGGGGGTTTGTTTTGTTTTCTCAACGATGTCCCCAACTCCTTTTCCCACCTGCTGTCTCCCTCACCTCTCATCCCTCATCCAAATTTCTATCCATGTTTCCCTCTCTTTCTAAGTTCATCTTTTTAAAAAAATTTTTTAAACGTTTATTTATTTTTGAGAGAGAGAGAGAGACAGAGTGTGAGTAAGGGAGGGGCAGAGACAGAGGGAGACACAGAATCTGAAGCAAGTTCTAGGCTCTGAGCTGTCAGCAGAGACATGAGGCTCGCACTCACGAACCGTGAGATCACAACCTGAGCCAAAGTCAGACGCTTAACCGACTGAGCCACCCAGGGACCCCTCTACATCCATCCTTCTGTTGACAAAACAACTTACCTTCTCTTTCAAAATAAGAACCACCAGAAATTACTTCCTTGCATCATGTGACATTAACCTCACTTTTCAAGGAAAAAACATAGAATATATGTTTTTATATCATATAATAATAAAATATCACATAATAATAAAAGAAAAAAGTAGGAAAATAATTTTAAGAAATACTGTGTTGGGGCACCTGGGTGCCTCCGTCGTTAAGTGTCTGACTTCGGCTCAGGTCATGATCTCGCAGCTCAGGAGTTCAAGCCCCACTGGGTCAGGCTCTGGGCCGACAGCTGGGAGCCTGAAGTCTGCTTCAGATTCTGTGTCTCCCTTGCTCTCTACCCCTCCCCCACTTGCACTCTGTCTCTCTGTTTCAAAAATAAATAAATGTTAAAAATTTTTTAAAATACTGTGTTATTGCAGTGAAGGCTGGCTTTCCTTTGCTGAAAATGTGACAGGAAGAGAAGAAAATAAACATATAGACTAGCTCCTCCATGCCAGGCACTTCCTATACCTCATCTCACTTAAGATCCACCATAGCCTCTGTGTTACATATCCATGTTATAGCTGGAAAAAGCCCTGAGGTTGATGTAGAGAGCTGAACTAATTTGCCCATATTCCAACAGAGCCCATGCAGTTTCCATTATATTATGCTGTTCACAGTACCCTGCCACTATCTGAAAACTGAAAAGAAGCATGTATGTTTCATTGAAATCAGTTTAAAAATCTCGTTTCCACAAAAGCACCTCAGCAATTTAAATAGAAAAAAGAAAAAAAAAATCTCGAAAGGCAAATGCATACATATACCATGGCATGTGATAAAATAATTACGTATTTCCTTCGAATGGGTGCTACTAAGCACTTATTAAGTCACTGCTGCCTGCCTTTGCTTCACTGGCCCCACTTTCTGCAGATGAATGGATTTTTGTACCCACTCCTATTAAGGATACAGTTCTATTAAAATCATTTTCTTCACCCTCAGAACATTTTACCATAGCCAACTATAAATATTTACTCTCATTTGACAAGCAAGAGCCTTTTTAAGGGAGAGAAAAACAGTCTGCATAGAGGGTTTAAACTTTTGAACTTTGCTTCATCCGCAAGAACTACAGAGAGGCACAGTCTCAGAGACTCCGTGTCACCCACGCTCTTTCATTTGTTTGTTTGTATTTTCATTCATGTGTTCTTCTTCATGTAAAAAGGATCTGAATTACTTTTATGAAATGCTTATAAATAAGATAGAGATCTATAAAGAATAAACATCACAACCAGAGGAAATCAGAGTAAAATGTCAACACTCAGAAGACAAAAAGTAAAATGCAAATATACAGCGATAACAGTGATTATCTCTAAGTCACAGTCTAACGGTCTAAGAGAGAAATAAGTTCTAGTTAATGAATCGAGGTAAAGCTTTCACCACAATTTTGCTACCTAAAAGAAATTTCTCAAGAGTGAAACTGAAGGAGAGACAAATTCAAGTAGGAAAGGTTTTCCTCAACATCCTATTGCAACCAGATTCGATGAATCTTTGGAAAAATCAACTGTAATGAAGAATAAGTGGATAGGTGAAGACTTCACTATAAGACGAGAATATGCAAGGCTACAACTTCCTGGATTTGTAAGGTCCGTTTTTAATCAAGTCCTAACATGTGAATCAATGTATTTATCCACTGCAATTACAAACTTACACTTTACGCTTTAAGATGATGGAGATAATTTTAAACAAATAAGACAAAATGAAAAGCAAGGTACTAGCTATGAAATGGGCCTTATGCTCATAACTCAGAATTTATACATTATTTCTTTAAAGAAATCACTGTAAAACACATGTAAAGCACAAAACCCATAAAAGTATACTTCAGTGAAGTATTATACAGTAAACACTTACGTGATCACTGTCCAGGTCAAGAAATAAAACATATCCAGGACCCTAGACGCCTTCCAGCACCACTCCCCAAGGGTAACTACTGTCCTGATATTTACGGTATTATCTTTGCTTTCCTGGTTTTATCAGTTACCTATGCTCTAGTTTATCCCACTCTACGATTTATTATACAAATTACATCATAAAATATGTACTTCTTGTATCTAGCCTTTCCTTTCTCTCATTATGTTTTTACGATTCATTCATATTGTTGGAATAGCTCTAATTTCTTCAGTTTCATGGGTGAATAGGATTCCATTGTATGATATATAACTTGTCAACTGCACTGTGATGGACATTTGGGGTATCTCTGATTTAGGGCTATTGTGAATGCCATTAAGAACATTCTGTATGGTATATATTGTGGCATGGAATGACTGAGTCATAGAAAAAACTCATTTTCAACTTCACAATACCCAACAATTTTCAAAACTAGCTCAACCAATTTACATTCCCACCAGCAGTCTGGAGGGTTCACATTGCTTCAGATCTTCAGCAACCACTTATATCACCAGGATCTTTAATACTAACCACTCCAGTGGGTACCCAGTGGTCTCTCACTGACATTTTAATTAGTACTTTCATGGTTATTAATGAGCATAAGCATATTTTAATGTTTATTGGACATTTAATTTCCTTGTTTGTGAACTGCCTGTGAAGTCTTTTGCTCACTTTTCTACTGGGTTGATGTCTTCTTGTTACTGATTTATAGAACTTCTTTATATTTTTCAATATAAGTCATTTTATACTTAATACGTGTTGCCAGTATCTTCTCTTATTCCATAGCTTGCCTTTTCATTCTCTTTATGATTGTTCTTTTTGGTGAACAGAGATATTTAATTTTAATGTCTGTCAAACATCAACTTTTTGCATTTTACATTTATGTCTATAATCTATGTGGAAGTGATTCTTGTGTGTGATGTGGAGTGGGGATCAGGTATTAGGATTTTCTATATGGATACCCAATTGTCGGGGCACCATTTACGAAAGAGTCCTTTCCCCGTTGCTCTACTGTACCTCTGCTGTCATCAAGCACTTGTTTATATATGTATGAATCTGCTTCTGGGATCGCTGGTGCACTGCTCTACTCATCTGTTCTTGCCCCAAAACCACACTGTCTTGATTATTGTAATTTTGCAGTAAGTCTTGATGTCTTATAGAATAGGTCCTCTTACCTTGTTCTTCAAGAGTGTCTTGGCTTTTACTGGCCTTTTGCATTTCTGCATACATTTTAACATCAGCTTTAATTCTATAAAGAAACCTGTTATACTACTAAATTTACGTAATTAGTTTGAAGAGATGACACCTTTAAAGTATTGAGGCTTCCAATCCATGAATATGATACAGCTCTCACTTATTTAGATCTTTTATTTTCTCTCAATAATATTTTATAGTTTACCACATAAAGAGCTTATGATAGGTTTTGTTCATTTATCCCTAGGTACTTGATATTTTGTGATGTTAACTGTAAATGGTATTTAAAACATTTTAGTTTCTGATGGATTGTGCTGAGCTCTGGATATACAACTGATTTTTACATAATGAATAAATGCAGGGATGGCAAATCTCCCTGTCTTATTTCCAATCTCAGAGAGAACACTTGCAACAAGGGCATGAAATTTTAGAGCTATCCTATAATGAGATTAAAAAAAGTTTTCTTCTATTCCTAGTTTCCTAAGATTTAAAAAATTATGAATGGACACTGAGTTTTATTAACCGCATTTTTCTGAATCTATTTGTGTAATCATGATTCTTACCCTTCAATTTGTTGATATCCTTTAATTTGCTGATATCATGAATTAAACTGATAATTCTAACGTTAAGTTGATTTCACACTCTGACAGTGGGGGGAGTTAACTTTATATATTCTGCGTTTGCTAATAACTTTTACAACATTCTTTTGTATCTATACTACATTACACTCTTTTTGTTAAGTATCCAATGTTTACCATGTTTACTGATCTGATAGTCCTAAAGTTATCACTGTATTTAGATTATTCTATGGCAGACATATGTAAAAGTAGAGAAGACAGTATCATAAACTGCTATTCCCACCACTCAACTTTTACCATTATCAATCTCTTCATCTATAGAGCTCTCCTCCACCTTGGCTGGATTAAGTAAATTCAAGACACTACATATCACTTCATAAATTCTTCAATATGTGTGTCTAAAAGATAAGGGCTCTCATTTAATTAGATGCCATCTGACAAGCGTTAACAATAATTCTTTAATACTATTGTATTCCAGTGTTGAGAATGTCACCAGTGTCTCCTAGTTTGATTTTACAACTGGTTTGTTTGAATCAAGATATAAACAAGAACTACAAATTGCATTTAAATTTAATTAAATTTCTCCTAATCTACAGTCCTGCTTTTTTTCTTGCCATTTATTTATTAATGAAACTGGGTGATTTCCCCCACAGAATTTCTCGCATCCTGGCTTTTGCTTATTGCATTTCTACAGTGTTAGTTACCTTTTGTCACTTTAGTTGTACTTCCTATCAACTAATAATTCAAGAAGTTTAATACAATCTGGGTTCGATATTTTGGTAAAAAAAATGTTATAGATGGTATTTATATTTCCTGTCACATCAAACTAGGAGGCATATAATACCTGTTTGTTTCTTCTGTTGTGTGTTAAGAGTGATCAGTAGGTTCAGGTATAATTACCTTCTCCATCAGCCTTCTAAGAGTTTTAGCAGCCACTATATCCATTTAGCACCACCTATATCCATTATTTCATTAGAGATTGTAAAATGTGATATCAATTCTATCCTTTTTCCACTTTTTTTTTTTTTTTAAAGCTGGAAGTCTTCTATAAAGAGAAAATTTCTGGCATCAACTCTTTGGTTACCCTGCATTAGAATCTGCAAAAGGGAATAAGATAATTCCTTGATTCTTTCCTTTTGTCTTCTATTTTCAAAGTTGCAGTTGGTTTACCCTATACCCCCAAAATGTGACCAATGAAACATTCTATTCCTTTAGGATAATATTCAAAGTAAAATACACCTTTTTCAGATTATCTGTATAATTAAAACAATAAATCAAGATAATATAAAATAACCATCTAAGATAAAGAAGTATACATTATCCTTTGAATTAAATACTTTTCAATTTTATGCAAAACTAAATTTATACAAAACTAAATTTATACAAAAATTTAGCAATAAATACCTGATAAATACCTGATGGTATTTAGCAATAAAAAAAAAAAAAGATGTTCAATGTGCTTCTTGCTATTTTATGTAACCACAGCTAGAACTGCCCATGCTTTCCATATTTTTCTACCATTCTAATAACTGTGAACTTGCTTCAGAGGGGTCACTGGCTAACAAACCCTTTAGGATAAAAAGGATTATCCTATCACGTAAAGAGTCTTCCTGGCATTTACGTACATTCGTGTGTGTTTCCCATAGAGAAAAAAGATCACTCTAAGTAATCATGGGTATGGCTGGAACAAACCAGATCAAAGGCAGGTGGGTCTAGATCACATGAGAATCTTATAATACGTATTGAGTTATCACTGAAGCTGCTTCAGATTCCAATCATCAAACTGCCAAATGCTCAAAATCGGTTATGTTTTCTGATGGGCTTGGGATGATTAGAACAATTTAATATCGGTATGTTAAATTTTCTAAGAAGTCTTTGTGGTTCCTAATATTCAAGGAAAAAAAGCGTGAATACTAAAACTGCAATTCTCTGAATGAAAGTATACATGGCTGATCAGAAAGACAATGTCAATCTTCCTGCTGATGCAGTTTTCAGAATTCTCCACTCGAGTATCATAAGATGAAGAGTATTTTGATATTAACCATGAAACACACACTGGGAAAATACTTAGTATGCGTGATTTCTGAAATAAATTGCTATCCCTATCCTAACAGCCATAATGTGTCAAGCTAAGTATCTCCACTTAATGCTAAATAAATATAAAAAAGAGCAGGATTAACATACTTTATTTTACAATTTCACTTGCCTTGACTGTTTTAGGGCCAAGAATTAATCATTTGTGTAACCATAAAAGTGAGGATTATGAACATCTTTTCTTTCTACTGCTAATTAGCACTGTGCCCCCCAGAACCCTTGGAAAAAAGAAAGGAAGGGCTGGGAGTGCATACAGAGTCAAGAAAGTGTTGCTTAACAAAGGATGATTTATAAAATGAACAACCAAACAGCAGATCTCTTGGGACCTGGAGGCTTTTTCTGGTCTTCACCTAAATCTATGCATGAGGTTTTGTTCTGTTTTTTGTTTTTACCATTTTGGGATGCTCACATTTTTGGGTGGGGATCAATCAATAAGTTTTACAATTGCAGGGAATCTGTCCTATTTTTCCAGAAGTGAGATGAAATTTTAGACTGTTCAGTGAAATTGTCTTTACTAATACTATGGTTGTTTCCACTGGGTTTGAAAAGTTCAATCATTGGAGGTAATTTGCCTTCTGTGTACCAGCTCACCTGGTACTTTAAGCACAAAAGACTGGAAAGCAGGTCAGTTTTCTACTTTGCTGCAATAATCCCTTTCTATGACACTGACCAAGGTTTTCACTGTTCAATTTCAGAATTTTTATGCTCGGATATTAAAACGTAGAAATGGCTATGGATTCCTTCTCCCTCCTCCATGAATCAAAAGAGGAAGACTTCAAGTTAAGGAGTTCAGAAAACAAAGTGTCCTGAGTCTATATAGTCAGCTTGTTATAGAATGAGGAATTGCAAGCAAATTCACTTTCACTTAGATCACAGAAATTTAGGCCAGGTTCCAACTGCACACACACACACACACACACACACACACACACACACACACACACTTTCATTATCTATGAAACAATTTATAGAAACTAGATATTTAGGATAAAAAAAAGTTTCACTAAGTAAACTCACTGTAGTGAAAAGGTAATGTTTTGAGAGAGAGTGCACAAGCAGGAGTGGGGAGGGGAGCAGAAGGAGAGAGATTTTTAAGCAGGCTCCCTACACAGGGCTCTATCTCACAACTGAGATCATGGCCTGAGCCGAAATCAAGAGTCGGATGCTTAACTGACTAAGCCACCCAGATGCCTCTGTTTATAAACTTCCTTTTTAATATATCAACATTTTGAAACAAAATTGAAAACAAATGTGGAAAAAAAGTTGGTTAAGGTTTTAAATTAAACTAAAAGTATCAGTTGAAGGAAATCTGTATACTTATATAAAAAGGTTCCACTATTCTGTTTTTTTGTGTATGTTATCCCTTAAAGTGAGAAGCTCTAAAAAGCACTGGCAATTTTATGCAATTCAGAGAATCTACCATTTGTGAATTAATGGGGGGGGGGGGGAGTATTAGAACCAGTAAAGCAAACTAAGTAGCCAGTGACAACTGAATGGGATTTCTTACTTTTCTCAAGTGATGAGAATGGCACATGAACTTATACCATTCCCACTAGCTTTGCTCTTTAACAAGTTGAACATAGTTAATGGGACAGGGAAGTATTCTGTAGCATATGTATACTCTCTTATGCAAATAAATTTTTAAACAGGTACCCTACAATGTCTTTTTTAAAAGAGTTATCATACAGATTAATATAAACACACACAAATTAACTACTAAATTGCCATTTTCAAGAAATGGTTTGGTGTTTCCATTCCAGGGGAAGTAGCAGGTGAAAAAATGGCAATTTACAGATAAAAAGGCAGGGGCAGAACAGAAGCCAGGCATAGTTTCAGTTATTTCTTGTCAGAATATAAATTCCAAGAGTGAGCTAGGAAAAAAGCAGCATCTGATATTCTAACTCCAGACTTTCCAATATATTGGAAAGATTTTTCTTCCGCACAGTACTTGGTGTGCCCCAAATGTCACAATGGTAATGGTAACACTGCATATTAGTGTCTCTAAAGATTGTGGCAGAACATGTATAATAAGTGAATGATACAAAAAGCCAAGACCTTGATTACTCTGTAAGTCAACCGTGGCAATGTTACCCTCATTCTTTATTTCAATTTCTTTAAATTTCTTTTTTAAAAGTTTACTCTCTCTCTCCCTCTCTCTCTCTCTCTCTCTCTATATATATATATATATATATGAGAGCTAACACACATTTGCTACAGTTACAGAACTATTTCCAATACTATCAGTCCCAAAGCATCAGTACTAAACAGCTACAAGACTTCTCAGTGACAATGTTAACCAGAAACCCTCAGAAGAATTTTCAGATTTCCACACAGAGTAAAATACATCACTAAAATATAATAATGTATTTTCTTAGATAAATGCCTTTATTTAAAAAGTCAAAACAGCCCCAAAGGTATAACTGTGTTTTAAATAACCACTAGAAGATTATTATAGTCTTTAATAATTCCAGTTCTGTTTTGATTACACAGTTATTTCAAGAATAATCAAATACGGAGCCAAAATTTCCAGTTTAGAATGTGTTTTGTTCAAAGTATACCACATGTTTTAACTTGGTTATGTGAATTAAATTATGGTTATGACTTTTTTGTTACAACAAATTCTCACTCCAAAAAAGATATCAGTTTTCTACCCTTATAATTACATATATATTTCCAAAAAGAAATCCCAAGAATAATACTAACATACTTAAAAAACATTATTAAATGCTTGAGAAATTCATTATCACTGTAGGAACTTGTTAGCAAAAGACACAATTTATTTTATTATACTTCATGATGAAAGAACTTCATGGTGAAAATTCTGTTTTATAGCTATACCATAAGAATGTTTAGTATAGATCTAATAATTTTCCTATAAGTAATTCTTAAGAAAATATCCAAGGAAGAATGAAAATAAAGCTACGATTTTGTTAACTTCCAAAGCTTAAGAGTAAAGTGACTACAAAAAAAAAGGGATCTTTCTTTTTTTTTTTTCTTTTTCAAATGTTTATTTATTTTTGAGACAGAGAGAAAGACAGAGCGTGAGTGGGGAAGGGGCAGAGAGAGAGGGAGACACAGAATCCGAAACAGGCTCCAGGCTCTGAGCTGTCAGCACAGAGCCCGACGCGGGGCTCGAAACCACGAACCGTGAGATCATGACCTGAGCCGGAGTCAGACGCTTAACTGACTGAGCCACCCAGGCGCCCCAAAGGGATCTTTCTTTTTAAAAAAACCCTAAAAAACTATCTCTTATATACTTTAGTTAATACAAAGTAAGCAAACCTAAAAATAGAATATTTCTGAATCAGTACAGCAAAATAAATTAATTTTCCTTATGACCTATCTGAGAGACACTAATGATCAGCAAAATATCGAGTCAGAAACAACAGGGAAGTTGCAGAATAGCATAAATGAGAATGAGCATATTCTCTCATTTCACTAAGCCTACTGTGCTAAAATCTGTAAAATTTTTGCTCTTCCTGAAAACACTATAAATCCAGCATTGCTCATTCATTAGAGAACTCTAATAAGAAATTTTAATTAAGAAATTTTAATTTTAATAAGAAAACTGATTTTATATTGTACCATAAACTCTAAGGAGGTGTTTTCTAAGAACTCATATAATCTGCAAATGAGTACCTTCATTTAGTAGAAAAACGTTACGTAGAACATGGAATAGCTGAAAAATGAACAAGTAAGTTCTGCTTTTGGTCTGGATGAAGAAGGATGTTGTACTCTTGCCCAGAGCACAACAAATCCCCAGATAAACCTCAACAAAACACATTTTATCTATCTATGATCTATCTAATTTGGCAGAGAGAGCATATGCACATGTGAATGGGGGTGGGGTGGGGGGAGAAGGGCAGAGAGAGAGAGAAAGAGAGAAGAATCTCAAACAGGTTCCATGCTGAGCATGCGGGGTTCAATCCCATGATCCTGGGATCTTGACCTTAACCGATATCAAGAGACAGATGAATGCTCAACCAATGAGTCAATCAGGCACCCCAACAAAAACATATTTCTGTAAAAATCATATATGAGTTGTGAACATATGGAAATGTAAAAGAATTAAACAGGAAGGGGTCACTTTCATATCTTGGACCCATGAATGAACTTGGAGAATGAGCCCCCAGAGAAGGACGGTTTATCAGGCAAGAAGAAACCAGTCAGACACTGGATATGTCTGTGGGCTCACTTGTTAGATTTAAATCTGGAAGGGCTCCAAGTACAATCCTCTCTGGAAATTCACTGTACCACACATGGCAATTTTACGAATCACCAGAGGTTGGATATGGAGGGCGCATGACCTAGCTTACCTGTGGCAGTGCACTGGAGGACAAGGGCCAGCTGCAATTACAACTCGGAAGAGACTGGCTACAATTTTAAAGAACTCCCATAAGCCACGTGTGGGAAATAAGGAAAGACTGAGAAAACGTCACAGACCAGAAGAGATTAACAAAAAGACACGAAGACTAAATGCAATGTGGTATCCTGGATGGGATCTGGAACAGAAAAAGGATGTAAGTGGAAAACTGGTGAAAATCAAATGAAGACCGGAGTTTAATTCAGAGTAATGTACCAATGTTGATTCTCAGTTTTGACAAATATATCACCCGTCACTGTAAGATGTTCACGTCAGATAAAACTAGATGAAGGGTGTACAGGATCTCTCCATACTATCTCTGAAACTTATCTGTAAACCTAGGGATTATTCCAAAACAAAAAGTTGATAAACCAACAACACAAAATTAGGAAAAAAAAAAAAAAAAAAAGTAGTATGTCCAGGAAAAGAGGAGACCATGGGGGCTCTCTGACCCGTGTGGTTTTGAGGAGCACTTGCCCTCACATATCTTTTCCGCCACTGTTTCTCAGATGGAACACTCCATGTGAATGAAAATCACTGCTCTCAAGTGTACTCACAGACTGTTCATTCCCTCATACCGTAACACTACGATATTCTTTCCTTCGGCCAAAAAGCATGAAGCTACAAGACGCCTGCACTGTTTTCACTACTTCTCTATATCATCTGACCACCACTCTAGATGGGTACAGGAATTTCAACTTTAGACTGTTCAAGGCAAAAGTAACAAATTTCTGCCTATTTTGAAACTTACTTTTAAATGTCCCAATTGTGCAGCCCTTTAAAACAAAATTTTGAGAGTCTCAATGTGTATTTCAAGTGAGTGGTAGTAAGCTGCCTCCAACACAGTCACACAGTCAGATTATCACTCAGACACTGCTAAGAGCTGTAGTTTCCACACATATGTAGTGTTTTTGATTATTTTTAGTATGTTGTGTTTAACTTATTCACGTCATGGACTACAGAAAAAAGGCAGGAAACATAAGGATGACAAATTTTGAACTTTCCTGTGAATTGCATTTATCTGATCAAATTTCTTATGCAACAAATCAAGACATCTCTGGTATTTCAGGAAACAAATGTTAAAAGAAACAATATAAAGATCATTTTCACCTAACTGGTTATTCACACCTGCAATGAGAGACTGTAGAGAAGTGCTTGCAAATAGAATCCTGAAACATTCTTTCTTATCCTTTAGAAACCAAACAGGAACAAAAAGAGATTTTCCTAGTAGTCAAAATCTAAGAATTCCAAACATCCAGACATGAAAATAGCTTTTGATTATTTTTGATGCCTTAACAAATAAAGAAACATAATAAACATCTAAAAATTTCTCAACAAATAATTTTTTATGTAATTTAACAGAACATATTACCAGTTATACAGAGAAAATGGAAAAATTTTCTTTATTACTAAGGTTTATAGTAAAATGAACTTTATATAATCTTTACAAAAATTTTTTAAACGTTTATCTATTTTTGAGAGAGAGAGCGAGTACACACATGAGTGGCAGAGGGGCAGAGAGAGAGGAAGACACAGAATCTAAAGCAGGCTCCAGGCTCCCAGCTATCAGCACAGAGCCTGATGTGGGGCACGAACCCACGAACCATGAGATGATAACCTGAGCTGAAGTCGGACGCTTAACCAACTGAGCCACCCAGGTGCCCCTACATAATCTTTAATATAATATATAATCTGATATATTATACCATATCATACAACATATAAAAATGACAAAATGAGATTTTCAAAATTTCAATGAAGGAATCATGGATCATTACTTAGAAAAGGGTTCACAAATTTACAAAGGTTAAAAATGCTCAACACCTTGATTTACAGATGGAAAAAATTGAAGTCTCAAATTTGTTTAAACTCATACAGAGTTTAGATGAAAGTGATAGCGTTAGGACAACAACCTGGTTCTCTTTCTTCCTCACAGTCTTTCCACAACATAATGTTTCCTTTAAGGTACTCGAGCCTTCTTCTGGGTGGCTATCCATCAACAAAATCCTTCCCACTACGCAAAGTAAGTCAGAAAACCCTCTCATCCTTGGACTTCCTTGTACATAGGTCATGCATTTAAAGGCAACTCTTTAAGCCCGTCTTCGACATCAAAACACAAGTCACAGAAACCACACATTTGTACAAATGGTTGTTCCTTGGCTCCTAATCACACCCCTGTTGCCCAACACAGCCCCACTGTTCCTGCCACGAGAGGAAAGCTAAAAATTTAGAGTTCTGGAATAACCGTTAGTATCTAAAAGAGAACAGAAAATAGAAAAAAGCAGAGGGGTATAGAGGATCTCTATGGGAAAATTCAGCCGAGTCAAAGGTGGAATAAGCCGTCATCCTGCTTCATCACTGCCCTATTCCAAGTCCCCTCAAAAAACTAGTTCTCAGGTTATAGGACATGATTTGAGCAAGCATTTTGTAAGTACAGATCTGAAATTTAATTATTCTTATAATAATAATTATCTTTACCACCACTAACACTTATAAAGTATGACTTGTTTTAGAAAGTACAGTCCAAATTTCTGATATCTTGAGTACAAATGAACTTTTGGAACAGTGTCTATTTGTAGTTTCTGGTCTGAAACCTCTTTCACAAAATAACGCTCTTCTAAGCCAGAGCAAAAAAACCCCCAACCAACCAACTAAACAAACAAAAAACCCACTCCAAACCTCACATATTTATTTGACTTTATGATTTGTATTCTCTGTAAAATAATAATCTTGGCAGGTAATTAACAAATAAATAAAGTGATTAAAGCATTAAGATATGCAAAGCTGTAACACTGGTGATGATCATATCAACCATTAATTCACACATGTATTAATTTATTCAACAATTGTTTACTGAACACCTACTATGGGTCAAGTATTGTGCTGGAGATAAAAGCAAAAGATGAATGTTCACCACTTTTGAGGATATTATAGGTCAGTAGAGACAGCTCTGTGAACCAAGCTGAAAGACTGGTAGGGTACTAATAGGCTCAAGTGAGGCCACAGAGGGGTAAGGCAGGGGTCAATCATGGAATTATGTGGAAAAGGACAGGTGTCAAGAAAGGTGCCAGGGAAGGGGTGTTCAAGTCTGAAAGATAAGTTGGCCTTTGAAGATAATAGAGGATAGGGGAGGAGTGCAAGCCCTTCCAAGCTGATCCGCTGAAGTAAGACAGACTAAGTACACTGGAAAACAGCTAGCAAGCAGCCTGGTAGAGCTGGATTTTAGGGAAGTGAGGTCCAGCAACAGCCAAGGCCGTTAAGGCTGTTACTGCTAAGAAATATGATTTTATGCATGAATGGTTCTTAATTGTTTCCGAACACAGGCTTCAGAATTTAAAGGTGACAACAAAATCAGTAACTGCAGTGTATTTATTACTATGAATCAAGCACTTTACATACATTTCTTAATTTTATATTTACAATTGTAGAAATAGGAATTGTTTCATTTTTTTAAAATATGAAATTTATTGTCAAATTGGTTTCCATACAACACCCAGTGCTCATCCCAACAGGTGCCCTCCTCAATGCTCACTACCCACTTTCCCCTCCCTCCCACCCCCATCAACCCTCAGTTTATTTTCAGTTTTTAAGAGTCTCTCTCGTATGGTTTGCCTCCCACCCTCTCTAACTTTTTTTTTTCTCCCCTTACCCTCCTCATGGTCTTCTGTTAAGTTTCTCAGGATCCACATAAGAGTGAAAACATATGGTATCTGTCTTTCTCTGTATGACGTTTTTCACTTAGCGTAACACTCGCCAGTTCCATCCACGTGGCTACAAAAGGCCAGATTTCATTCTTTCTCATTGCTAAGTAGTATTCCATTGTGTATATAAACCACAATTTCTTTATCCATTCATCAGTTGATGAACATTTTAGGCTCTTTCCATAATTTGGCTATTGTTGAAAGTGTTGCTATAAACATTGGGGTACAAGTGCCCCTATGCATCAGCACTCTTGTAGCCAGCCCCAGGACAGCATTCCCCACCCCCACCCCCATTTTTTTTTCTTTCTCTCCTTACTTTATCTGACTTTCTTCTCAGCTCCCCCTCTGCCTGAAGGAACTTGAAATGTTGGGTGTCCCTCTCTCAGCCCCGGGTTTTTCTTCTGTTCTTGGAGGACTCTTTAATTTTAATCAAAAGAATAACTAGAAAAACTGGACAAAGTTAAAAAATATATATGCTTAAAAGCACTAGAGAGTCAAAAAGTCAATGAAGATTTAAGGGAACCAGATGAGGAAGGCAGAAACCCAGAGAGGTGAGTTTGAAATCGGAGCCTCTTCTCAGAATCAGGCAACACCAATTCCACAAGAAGTAAAGAAAAGCCTAAGAAGCCTCAAGAAGCCTGGGGCACAAAAAACATAGACCAGTACCTCCCAAGGCAGGTTGGAGGCTAATAAACCCTCCATGATTCGTGTGGTAACCCAGAGAACTATACTATAGGAGTAAGTGTGAACCAGACATAATACAGTTCTCACTGGCCTGAAGCACAACTTCAAATCACCTCAAACTTTGAGAAATGAATTAAAAGTGATGCAGGGCACTCTCAACAATAGCCAAATTATGGAAAGAGCCTAAATGTCCATCAACTGATGAATGGATAAAGAAATTGTGGTTTATATATACAATGGAATACTACGTGGCAATGAGAAAAAATGAAATATGGCCTTTTGTAGCAACGTGGATGGAACTGGAGAGTGTGATGCTAAGTGAAATAAGCCATACAGAGAAAGACAGATACCACATGGTTTCACTCTTATGTGGATCCTGAGAAACGTAACTGAAACCCATGGGGGAGGGGAAGAAAAAAAAAAAAAGAGGTTAGAGTGGGAGAGAGTCAAAGCATAAGAGTCTGTTAAAAACTGAGAACTGAGGGTTGATGGGGGGTGGGAGGGAGGGCAGGGTGGGTGATGGGTATTGAGGAGGGCACCTTTTGGGATGAGCACTGGGTGTTGTATGGAAACCAATTTGACAGTAAATTTCATATATTAAAAAATTAAAAATAAAAAAAAAATAAAACAATTAAAAAAATAAAAAAAATAAAAAAAATAAAAGTGATGCAGGATTGCGAGTGCCTTTAGCTGCTCACCAGAAATAAAGGTAAGTTCTTTCTGTAGAAAGTGAACATCGTCATCGTAGGCCACAAATTTCTTCAATAACTATAAAAAAATAGTTGATATCAATACAAAATTATCAGATACACAGAGACCACACAACATGAAAATACAATAAAACTTAAAAAAAAAAAAAGAGGGAAAAACAGATGATAAAACCAGATCCACAGGGGCTACTATGCTTTAAGGAGATGGTTCCTGGCTTTTTTTTTTTTTTTTAACATGCATAATAAATGCAAAGAGCTACAAGATAAAAATCAAGATTTGTCAGGGAACTGTAAAATATTTAAGAGACAAAATGGAATTCTAGATCTGAAAAATATAGTAACCAATATTCACGCTTAAAAGGATAGGACTAGGGGCGCCTGGGTGGCGCAGTCGGTTAAGCGTCCGACTTCAGCCAGGTCACGATCTCGCGGTCCGTGAGTTCGAGCCCCGCGTCAGGCTCTGGGCTGATGGCTCGGAGCCTGGAGCCTGTTTCCGATTCTGTGTCTCCCTCTCTCTCTGCCCCTCCCCCGTTCATGCTCTTTCTCTCTCTGTCCCAAAAATAAAATAAATAAATAAAAAATTAAAAAAAAAAAAAAAAGGATAGGACTAAAAGCAGATTAGACATAGTTAAAAAGGAATTAGGAAAGAGGTCAGAAGACAGATAAGAAGAAAACTGACAGGCAACAAAAGAGAAAATATTGAAAAAAGGCTAAGAGATAGAGAGCAGCAGTAAAAATAACCTAAAATATCTGTAAGTGAAATTCCAGAAAGAGAGAATAAAGAAAAAAGCAGAAGCAGTATTTTTAGAGATAAAGATTCAGAATTTTCCAAAAACCAACCAATGGTATTAAATACACATTTGAGATGTCCTGCAAATCCCAAGGAAGATAAAAAAAAAAACAAAAAACAAAAAACAACAACTATACAACAGAACACCTTAACAAAAGGCTAAAAAACAAACACAGAAATTTTTCACAGTGGTCTGAACAAAACAGATTACTCTTTAAAAGACATTTTGATAGCTGACTTCCCAATATAAAACAACAGAAAGTTCTAAGATTTGGTGGAAAACAACCACTAACATAGACTTCTAACCCTAGAGAAAATACCCTTCAAGAATGATGGCAAAATAGAAACATTTTCAGAAAGCAAACAACAAATACAAAGAGTAAGTTATTTTATATTTCAGTTGAGCTAAAGGATCACATCTATTCATTACAGTTTGGGAGCTATGCAAGTTAATTATTCAATGGCTATCGTGATTGTCCTTTCTAAAAAAACTCTACAAGACACTGAGGACAAATACTGTTTATAAACAATTCAAATCAATTTAGAAACTGGTGGGAGGTAGAAGGATTAAGAAAAAAGGAAAGAACAGCACTCCTCAAACTCCTCAATTTATAAAACATTTGAATTTCAACAAATGGTGTCAGTACAACTAATCAATGTCAGAAGTATTTATTTTTATTTCCCTTAGGACACTGTTCTATTTGAACCAATTTTATAAATGCTTTTGAAGTATACAGTATATCACTTATACATAGGATGTCTTTTATTACAAATACACAGATCGTCCTGATAAAAGCCTTCCTAAAGTAGTTGAATGCTCTAGCCTGTGATTTAATTTTGAGGCAAGAAATGTCTTAACCATCTTTATAATCCCTATTGCATGCCTAGCACATAACTAACTGCACTTAGTAGGTTCCCCAAAATAATTTACTTACTAAACAAAATTCAGAAAGACAAGAAAAGCAAGATACTTCATCAGTTCAATTTCTAATGAGAAAAAAATTATTCTCATTTCAGAGTTAGAACTGGCAGATTTAATATAAATTTCAGCCCTTTCATCTTTTAATAGAAACTACTGTAATGAAATTGACTTCATGGACTCATTTTCTCCTTTTACACAGATTTAAGAAACAAGTACGTACAACATGAAAGGGGATCCCTTTGAAAACTTACAAGTTGCCCACAGATTTATATTATAACAGATCTACTTTCCAAAAATTGCTGACCTGGTTTTAAGAAGTTTTTCCATTTTTCAGCATGTAGAAAAGGTCATCAGTGGCATGTGCCTCCAGGGAGCTTAACAAAAAAATACAGGTCATAGCTACAGCATGAAGATTCAGTAAGTTGGTAAATTAATTATATACATGATGTCAAGAAAATCTGACATAGTCACGATGTTGAGAAAGGGTCTCCAACAATTAGGACATTCCGTAATTCATAGTACGTGATGACTTTGGGGAAAATAACAAAAGAAGTGGGCATGAATAACCAATATATGTAAACTGTCAAATCTGGGTAATTAGGAAAAACGATGTGACCATAAAGGGAATAAGGGACTGAAGATTTGGTGTGAAGTTTCTCTTTACTTTTTATAGAAAAAGGTTAAGTTTCTCTGACTTTTGAAAAGAATAAACACAGAGCTGAGTCAATTTTAAAAAGGAGTTAAGACAGAATAAAAATCAAGCTATAAAAAATCACAAGGCACTGTATATTTTTTTAAATATCATTGAGCCCAAAAGAATGGCATTAAGAAACCAGTCGTCTATCTTAATTCCCTCATATTGCTGGTTAGTAGGTAGATACAAAGTAATTTTCCTTCTAAAATGCACATATCATTTAGATTTATTAATGAAAACTATGGAAGGGTTTGTTTTTTGAGCCATCCCAATGCAAATGTTCATGACACGGTGTCATTTCATTCTTGCATTAATACAAATGTCCCAATTCCCATCCATGTGTCAAAAATCACTGACGGCTGGAAAACAACAGAAATTTATTCTCTCCTGGAAATGAATCAGAAGGCAGACCATCATTCGGTAGCCAGCATATGATTCAGCAGAGCTTTGCCTAAAAAGTATAAAGTTCAAAAACAACCCCCAAAAGGCTCTGGAAGTAGTGGACTGTTTTCACCCTTCCTGGAATTACTACTGGCAGCATCTATGAACTTCTGCCTGTGTGCGTAACTGAAGAATACACTGGGATGACAAAGTAATGACTTTTAAAGAGCAGCCAACAACAAGCACTTAGGGACCCTTTCAGCAAATACAGGTAGGAGAAATACAAACGTATGACAAGAGGTTTCTATGACTGATAATGTAATGAAATGGAAAACAGGGCATGAACACGGCTGTGACTATTTAAGCAATCTCTCAGAAGAGATAATAAAATGTATTTACAGAAAATAGGATACTTTTTTTCTGTATCTCATAAGATGGTTATGTTTGTAACTTTTTGTCTTCGCTTTAAGCAACGGCTGAATTAAAAAGTGAATCATTTACAAACAACAGTATTTCTCCCCTGGGATGTGAAGAGATGCCGGAGTAGGCAATTTCAGCTGGAGGAAAGCATCCATAGAGATGCACCAAAACTAGGTTTGAAATCTCATGTCTCTTCAAGTGAGGCATCCTCTTTAAAGTAGTGCCAGACCTGCCCTCACTTTTGTAAAAGGTGACACCTCCCAACAATGAGAGAGAATCTGTACTGTCAATGACAGAGTTCTTCTATAAGAAGAGCTGCAGTGGAGCATTTTGCACTCATCACAGCTATGGAAAGAAACTAGAAAGTCTTTGGAAGTTCAGGGGAATTGCCTTCTTTTGAGCTCAAAGCTGCTGATATGTATGATGCTTTTTGTAAGAAGGGTTAAGCGTCCAAAAAAAGATGGGAAGAAAAGTACAAAAAGATGTAATGGACATATGTGCTTTTTGTGTTTCTTAATGTTCTTATAATGCTTATAAGACACTTTGCTTTTGTGGTTTAATAATGTGGCTGGTAGTCTAACAGGCACACTCATCCAGGGCACCACAGCTTTCAGGAGGAGCCACAACAGGTGGGGTCAGGTCAGCTACTGTCACCCTCAGCTTCTGACTTCCCTCTTGAAAGCCTCTGACCCGAAGCCTGCCTGCCCCCGCTATGCCCTCTTCATCATCTCTCTGTCATAACTCAGTTTCACTGTTTTGTTTTGTTAAAAAATGGGTCCAAATTTGGGGAGGATGTAGAGTTACCCTCTCTTGTGCTTTCATATTCTTCTTGGTTGTCCTGAAAAAGCCTAACTTAAAAGAAATGCAATTTCACAATCCTTGATCTCCCCTGGGACTCTTCCACAATTCATGTCAATAGTTTTTGAATTACCAAAAAAATAAAATTTTGTTTAGTTTTAAGACTTTAACACTGGCTTTTGGCAGACAGTTTTGTCAATTAGCTTCAATCCTTTGAACCTGTCCCCACAGATATTTCCTACTGTCTGAGCTTCTATGGTGGCAGTGGCCAAAGGAACAAAATGAATGTGGAAGCCTATAAAAGTTATTTGTCTAGGGTTCCACTAACAACGGACTGGTCCTACACAATTTGACAGTGGTATAGAACCTTAGAGCACTGCCATTAATTCAAAGATGTGGGTGGGTCCTCAATAATCAAGAAAACACGTGATAGAGGGAAAAGAGGCAAATATCTGGGATACGTATCAGTAAAGGTTAGTTTTGTTTTCTCCATCCCCACCCAAACAACCTAGGTAATGTGCAGCCCAAGGCTTCATCTCCTCCCTTCCCTACCTTTTTGGTAGAGGGGAGGTGGTATCCTGGAATGAGCATGATTGGCAAAGGGAAAAGAAAACACGGAATGAACAAGCTTCATGAGAAAAGATGGGGCAAGCCTTCTTCCCAGGGAGTAAATGGCTCTCCATGGGCCAGGGGTTAATTGCAGGAACCAGACCCTGGGAGGAGCACAGGGATTGTGCAGGAGTTTTGCTGTGGTGGGGGTGGGGAGAGCATGGGAAGCCTGAAGGTGTTATCTGAGCTTTATTTTCTTCATATCCACAGACATCTGTCATAGAGCTCTCAAATGTAACTCTAATTCATGAGAATGAATTTTAAAAGCAAATATTATGGAAGCATAAGGATGGCTGCGGTGTCATCCCACCTGACCCCTCTCCTGTCTCTACTTGATCAAATTCATCTTTCAAGGCAACTTTAAATTATCATTATTTCTGGGAAGGCTTCCTTACGCTCTCCCTACCCATCCCCAATTAGCAAAAGTAATCTCCCCTCCCTTACTTCACGTGTGTCCTCTTTATGATGTATTCCTTCCTACTTAGTACTATACATAGCTTGGTGATCCTTTAACAGACAGACTATAATAAACTAATTTTAATACTTTGGGATTGAAACGCAGAGACAACGTAATACATCGTCTCAATCCCCAAGGATTTAAACAGACAAAAAAAAAAAAAAAAAAAAAGCCTACCTAGTTGAATAAAATCTACAACCTAAAAAAAAAGAAAAAAAAACAACAACTAACAAACAAACAAACATCCTCCCCCCAAAATCATAGCACGTTAATTTTGTTAGAAAATTACAGGGACAGGGAGGCATCTGGGTGGCTCAGTCAGTTAGGCACCCGACTTTGGCTCATGTCATGATCTCATGGTTTTTGAGTTCGAGCCCTGTGTCAGGCTCTGTGCTGACAGCTCAGAGCCTAGAACCTGCTTTGGATTCTGTCTCCCTCTCTCTCTCTGCCTCTCCCCCGCTCATGCTCCGTCTCGTCCCTCTCAAAAATAAACATTAAAAAAATAAATAAGTAAATAAACATTAAAAAAAATTAGAGGGACAGAGACTGAGGGGGAAATGCTACAGAAAGTGAAGAGCAAAACCAGGAAAACAAGAGGCAAATGGGAAATATGGTTATTTTGCTTCTTTCTTCTCCAAATAAAGGATGACGTGAAAAGAGGCTAACAGTATTATTTTTTTCAAAGTAAATAAGTATTACTGACTTCAACATAACTTCAAGATTTTTATGTGATGGCGTAATCAAGAAAGTATATTGGCTATTTGATATTTCATTATAAAAGATAAAAGCTACCAGTGAACTTGATTAAGTCAATGTAATTTTTTCCAGTTTATCCCCAACCCCAAATGCCTTTAGATAATGACTTAATGTTAGTCTGTTGTATATTCTTCCAGTGTTTTTTTGGTATACTTATCCACTTCCACCCCCACAGAAGATACTAAAAAACATGTACAGCTCCATATCTTTAAAAAATTTTTACATATCCCCAAATCCTTCTATTTTAGCACATATAGCTCTTCTTCCCTCCCTCCACCCTTCTCTTTTTCTTCTTCCTGCCCCCCACCCACCCTTTTAAGGAGAAGCATATTATTTCTTTGTGTGACCTAGCAAGTGGCACTGATTTCCAGAAGAGGTGTTTGTGCAGGTGGGTGACAAAGACTAAAGCAAACTACTACCATAAAGTGCTAACTGAACAAATTATTCACAATAAGGAAAACTATGATCTTTCTCAGATTTTCCCAGATCTTTGGAGCAGTTTGGAGAAGTTAGGAAACTGTGTGACATATAACTATCATGACTGTATGTTTTCTATCAATGCTTAAAAACACTAACATCATGTTAAACATTTATACCCTTAATTAACCCAGAGGGAGAAATATTCCAATGCCATATTGTATTCAGTTGGTCATGTACAAAGTCTATACACTCCTGTCAAAACAAAGTTCTAACAGCCTCATTTCAAATCCGCACAGGGAGTTAAAACAAAACAGATAAGGGCAATGTGGCTGTAGGTTTGTTTTTTGTTTTTTTTTTTAAATGCTGAACAATGTTTTCTATTTTTAGCTCATAAAAATGTTTATATTTTATTCTCAAAACAATTCATTATTTTTCATCTACAAGACATTACAGCCAAGTCAAGAAATGTAATGGCCTCTGCTGAGAAGTATCTCCTAATTATTAATCCTGAAACATAAACAAACACTGCATTGTTTTTAGTTTGATGGGTGAAATAAAACAGAACAAATAAGGAATTGTTTAGTCCCATCATCAACAACACCCAAATATTTCTCAGGGAGGACCTCTCCTTTTCATAATTAAATTAACCTGTAAGTTTACCAAATAAACACTATGAACAGTACTTTCTATTTTAACTATTTTAACACTACCTCACTGTCCTAGCATTTTTTAAAAGAGTAAATACAAGGTTTTGTGTATTTTTTAAATCAACATTTTTCTGGAAGACTTAAAATAAGGTTGACATAAAAATTCCAAAACACTAGCATGATCACCTGTAGCAATAAATACAACATATTTGGGTGAATCTGTTGTCAGAGTTCAGGAAAAAAAAAAAAAAGTCAAAACTATGCCTGCCCAAGAAAGTGGATTACCACGGAAGGTGTTAGGATATAGGAATGGAAAGAGATCAAGGGGTCACTGACAGCATCTTAGTTTAGCCAAAAACATCACTTCAGATATTTTGTTGTTTTGTGAAAATATTAAATGTGCTTATCCACAATTTTGAAATTTCATATGTTGTTGTTTAATGTTAACACTAAGTAACCAAATATAAAATCAATAGATTATTATTATGTTTATGCGATTCCAAAGGGAAAAAATTACATTACAAATCAATGCTGACTTCAGACCCACATTTTAACATTTTTTGGCCAATCACTTCAACTAGCACATAACCAAAATAGTCCTAGAAATATTCCCTTTAGATATCATATGTCCTATTTTCAAAGATGCATACTGCATTTTTTTTAGTGTAATACACGTAACTTTACACTGAAATGGTACTTGGAAAACCTTCTGGTATTCAGTAAGGCCTATTATTATCCTGAATGTCATTTTGCCAAACTGCATGTATGTATCTTCCACAAAATCCCACAGATAAAGGACATAAGTCATCCTTTCAAGGTCAAGCCTTTAGCTTACCAAACAGGAACTATTCAGGTCATTGCATGAACTGTAAGAAATGAAAATGACTAAAACAGTAAGAAAGTTATTAGGCTGAACTATATGAGACTGTTGATGATGAGTTTTTGATATACAGATATGGTAATTTCATATGGTTCAACTTAATACGGCATTCCTGAATCTTGACCAAAAATAGAGGCACTATGACCCAAGACTTGATTCCAGGAGACTTAAAAATTGGAACAAAATGTTTTACACTTAAAATTTAAAAGAAGTAGTAGCATATTACCTTTTTTCTATCATTCTGAACTCCAGTGGAACAGAGACTACAAAACGCTATGTTTAAAGAGAAAGTGAATGTACTCATCTGACAATAGATACTACTTCTCTAACAAAGCTAAATTCACCCTCAAGGGCTTGGTGAAACTTCTAGTGCTCATATTTGTGCATATTCTGTGCAAGGACATGATTTTAAAATATACAACCTATTACATGTCTTATCAAAATATACCTTATAAATTACAGCTGAAGTCACACAAGGTTATAATTTTCTCTAAGTTTTTAAGAAACAATTCTTAATTCCAATTAACCTGACTATTGAGAGATTAAATTATTTATGTGTGTGCATATGTATATATGTGTGCATTTGTAAATGCATATATATATTTATACTTATATATCAGACATTTTGTTAAATGTTACCTATTAGGCTACTTCAAGTGATTAAGATTTTACTTCTTTTCCAAAAGCAGTGTAACTCAGCCATCTAGTGGTAAAATATAAGCAATCATTTCTCTGTATTTTATTATGCTATAGAAACAAGACTAGAATATGGAGGGAAATAATAGGTTGTTGAAATTTACTGTTTCTTTTCTCTGGTGAGCTCACAGAGTCTAATCAAAAACTCAGAAGCATTTTCTCAGCAGACCTTTAAAAAGTCATGTTTAAATACTAACATGGCCAAGCAGTAATTTTTAAGTTATTTTTTATTATACTTTAATGAGCTATATAATTATAAAACATTCTACCAAAAATTCTATTACCTTAACAAATGAGTAAATCTGGCTCCTAAACTTGCTAAAACAAGTCTTAAGCCAATAGAAAATACAGTCTAGTGGTAATGAGCTAGATATGTAAGTCACAGAAAGAGGTAAAAAAATGCTATGATAAGGCACTACAGAAGCAGAGAGAAATACATCTAATTATAGCTTCTTGGAGGAGATGTTACTTGAGCTAGATTTTGGAAGATAAAAAGGGAATTCATAATTCATAGATGGGGAGAGGGTTTTCAGACACTGATCAATGGGTATTAGCACAAAGGAAAAAGAACATGGCACATTAAGAGAACGTCAAGACTACCTGTGGAGATGAGAAACAGCCAGAGAAGGGGTGAGAAATGTGAGTAGTGTTTATGACAAGTTGTGACATTAGCCCTTGTCTTCATCTTCTATGCTCTGTGTCCTCCCTGTCTTCAATGTCCACCCATAGGTGGGTTTCTCCTATGTCCATTATTTCCATACCATATCTCTCCCTGGTACTCTGCACTCATACAAGTCAAATGAACAAGTGAAGTCCAACAGATATTTCCAAGTCTGTAAGTTCAAAGATACAACCATCATCTTTGAAAGTCCTGCTCATTTTCTTATACTCTGAATCTTTAATGGATGGAGCCACAAACTTTTAAGTGACCAGACCTAAAATCTCAAATTCATTTCTTCACTCCCACTCCCCCCCATAACACGGAATATATGGTCCTGTAGATATTACCTCCTTCCCATATTTTGTAAACACCTAACTTGTCTATCCCCTCTGACCTTCCTAAGTGCAGTCTGTACCATCTTTTATGAGGATGATTTCAATAGTCTCCTGATTCTTAATTCCCTGTATTTATTAAGTTTCCAATAGGATGGTGGAAATATGGGTCTAGGGAGAAATCAGCATATGAATAAATGGTGAGTGAAGTTATGACAATGAGTGTGAACACCCAAGTAGCCTCTGCAGTACAGAAAAAAAATGACCAAACATAGAACCTTTAGGAATCCCAATATTCATAGGATGAGCAAAGCAAGAGAAGAAGCCAAGGAATAAGACAAAAAAGAAAACCCAAACAGATCAGGAAACCAGGGAGAGAGGTAGTAAGAAAGCTAGAAGAAGAGTGAGTCTGGGGCGCCTGAGTGGCTCAGCTGGTTGGGCGTCCAACTTCGGCTCAGGTCATGATCTCACAGTCTTTGAGTTCGAGCCCCGCATCAGGCTCTGTGCTGACAGCTCGGAGCCTGGAGCCTGCTTTGGATTCTGTGTCTCCCTCTCTATCCCTTCCCTGCTCATGCTCTGTCTCTCTTTGTCTCAAAAATAAGTAAACATTAAAAAAAAAAAAAAAAGAAGAGTGAGTTTTGAGAAAGAATGATTTATAAAGTTAGATGTTTAGAAGAATGGTAATATGACTATTAAAAATAGATCACTGGACTTAGCCAGTTGAGAGTTTCTGGTTGTCCTTATCAAGAACAACAGAATGGTTCTGAGAATTGTATTAGAGTTATAAAAGGAAACAGAAAAGTATGGAAGAGGGGCACCTGGGTGGCTCAGTTGGTTTAATGTCTGAATTCAGCTAGGTCATGACCTCACAGTTTGTGGGTTCGAGAGCCTCACATTGGGCTCTGTGCTGACAGCTGGTAGACTGAAAGTCCCATGTGAGAAACAACAGGATGTATCCAGTATGCAGGACTGACCGGGAGAAAGAGCAAGGCACCTCATTCTCTGACATGGTAGTATGGACCATAACAGGTGCAATTAAAGGTAGGGGAGAGAGCAGTTAAAAAACGTATCTATCCTTTTCTCTTACGTTTGAAACAAATGGCAAAGAGCTCTACCTCATGGTGAAGGAGCAGGGCCAGGATGAAAGGGATGAAAGTTAAGCAGTAAAGAAGTTGAGGAATCAAATGTGTGCAACTTTGAGGTGTCAAAACTCTAATTGTTAATAGATGAAAAAGAACCAGGGGTGCCAGTGTGGCTCAGTGGGTTGAGTGTCTGACTTCAGCTCAGGTCATTGATCTCACAGTCTGTGAATTCGAGCCCCACGTCAGGCTCTGTGCTGACAGCTCAGAGCCTGAAGCCTGCTTCAGATCCTGTGTCTCCCTCTCTGTTCCCCTCTCCGTCCTCCTCTCTGCTTGCACTCTGTCTCTCAAAAAATGAATAAACGTTAAAAATTTTTTTAATAAAAAATAAAAAGAAAAAAGAAAAAGAACCAAATAGTTAGCTCCTGTATTTTCCCATCATATATTCCCATGTCAAATTCTTAATCTTCAAACTTGTTTATAATTCGCATTTCAGAAGTCAACTGTACTGAAAGGATAATGAAAACGAAGACAGTGCATCCTTTTAAAAGTAGACTATTAAGTACAAGCTCCATCTCCTTCAAAATTTCCATTTCTCCTCTTTTGTAAGGAGTGGTGTACTGGAATCAACTGGGCCACTGTAATCCTGCATCTGAGTCAAAGAAGTATTATCTTAGTAAAATAAAATAGGTGTTTTCAATAAAGTTGGCATCAATTACTCCCCAAATAACATGTCCTTATAAAGCTTCAGAATCCAAAATGCCTTGGTGCTCCAAAAACAAAAGAATATTTGATGAGACAAAATTACCAGTTTATAAATATCTCAATAATCGGGAAAAGAGCTGCTATTATTTACAGGTTATAGTGAATTATTTTGTTGTTGCTGCCTTTTTTTAATTTAAAGTTTTATTTAAAGTAATATTTAAAGCTGTTATTATACAAAAGCTAAAATGGACAGACTTTATTTGCATCATAAATGGGAAGAAGGAATACAAAGTGATAATTTCTAATATGCTACCTATAAACCTAACCCTATATTGAACAACCTAATATGGAATATCACATTTTTCAATATGCACTGTTTTCTTGGTAACACTGTGAATTTTAAAAGCATACCAAGGGACCACATGTGAATTATTTAAATGGAACAGTGCTATATAACAAGTAAGGAACAACATGCAAATGCTCAATATTTCAAGTGAATAAATAAATGAATGGAATAAAATTTTGCTGTACAAATACCTTTTAATCATATAATAATTTGGAGGGTGTAAACCACAAACAGTGTGATAAAAAAACATTTAGGATTTTTCTTCCTGTGTTATTTTGAGAAAAAAAGTAGCCAAGAAAATTATATATAGTAAAAATGTATTTACATGTATGAATTGAAGTTAAAGTGGCTGACACCTTAATTCTATGGAAGGGACACCACTCTGATATGAGCACCCTGATGATGTAGAGGGAGTGGGGGAGAGAAGAGAGGATGGTGTAGGCACTGAAGGCAGTGGGAAGGTGGGCTGGAGAACTCCACAGAAGCACGTAAAAAAAAAAAAAAAACAGTAAGCAAGTGATGCAAACTGGTGTTAGGAGCTGCAATTCTAATCCATGAACAAATTTAGAAAGATATATAAATCCAGAGATGGTCAAGATTTCAGACAACAAAAATAACCTTTTTAAATGCCATAAAAATTTATAAATGACATCTTATTCACTCATTTATCAAAAGTTATAAAATCATGTATAATCTGAAATTGTTTCTATTTATAAATTTTTTTTTCTATTTATAAAATTTAAATGCCACTTATAGTTCCTAAATCAGTTTGTGTAATATTTAAATATGAACACTGTATTACATATGATTTTAAGTGATATTCCTAAGCTCACACTTGATGTTTACTATGTATAATATTCCAAGACTCTTCAGCCTCCCTACATTCAGATATTATATTAAATGACAAGAATATATGACAGAGACCAGCAACGGCAAGCAACATCAAATAAAAATAAGCTTCCCAAATGTTGCCAGATTAATGCCCCAATCTCTAAAAATTAGTATTTAACTACGTGGCAATGAGAAAGAATGAAATGTGGCCTTTTGTAGCAATGTGAATGGAACTGGAGAGTGTTATGCTAAGTGAAATAAGCCATACAGAGAAAGACAGATACCATATGTTTTCACTCTTATGTGGATCCTGAGAAACTTAACAGAAGACCATGGGGGAGGGGAAGGGGGAAAAAAAAAAGGAAGGGAGAGAGCCAAACCATAAGAGACTCTTAAAAACTGAGAACAAACTGAGGGTTGATGGGGGATGGGAGGGCAGGGAGGGTGGGTGATGGGTACTGAGGAGGGCACCTGTTGGGATGAGCACTGGGTGTTGTATGGAAACCAATCTGACAATAAATTTCATATTAAAAAATAATAAAATAAAAATTACTATTTAAATATCACCATCATCCATCTCCCTCACTTCATCCACAACACATCTTTCTATTCCAGGACACCATTTTCTATTTTTCCCTTAAAATTGTTTTTTACATTTTTTTATTTAGAGAGAGAGAGCACGTGTGTGTCTGCGCGCGCGCACACACACACACACACACACACACACACACACACACGAGTGGGGGAGGTGCAGAGGGAGAGGGGCTGGGAAAGAGAATCTTAAGCAGGCTCCACACACAGCGTGGAGCCCGATGCAGGCCTCGATCCCACAATCCTGGCATCGTGACCTGAGCTGAAATCAAGAGTCAGATGCTCAACCAACCGAGCCACTCAGGTGCCCCTAAAAAACTTTTTTATAAGAGTATAATATGTTCTATTAGTTTCAGGTGTACAACATAGTGATTCAACCTTTCTATGCATCATGCTATGCTCACCACAAGTGAAGCTACACTTACCACACATTATTACGTTATTACAACATTGTTGACTATATTCTTTATGCTGTGCTTTTTATTCCCATGCCTTTCTGACTTAATTTCACTGAATATAATACCTTCTGGGTCCCATCTGTGTTGTCTCAAATGACAAGATCACATCCTTTTTTATGTGTAATGTTCCATTTATGTATATGTGTATATATTAAAAAATACAATATATACGTATGTATATAAAAAACATCTTCCTTATCCATTTGTCTATTGATGGACACTTAGGTTATTTCCACATCTTGACTAGTGTAAATGATGCTGCAATAAAAAAAGCAGTGCATGTATCTTTTTGAATTAGTGTTTTCATTTTCTTTGGGTAAACACCCAGTAATGGAATTACTGGATCATATGGTATTTCTACTTTTAATTCTTTTTGAAATTTTTATTTACTTTTGAGAGGGGCGGGAAGGGGTAGAGAGAAAAGGAGATACAGAATCTGAAGCAGGCTCCAGGCTCTGAGCTGTCAGCACAGAGCCCAACGTGGGGCTTGAACTCATGAACTGTGAGATCATGACCTGAGCTAAGTGGAAACTTAACCGACTGAGCCAACCAGGTGCCTGGTATTTCTATTTTTAATGGTCCAAGGAATCTCCACACTGTTTTCTTTCATGGCTACACCAACTTACATTCCCACCAACAGTGTATGAGGGCTTCTTTTTCTCCACATCCTCACCAACACTTGTTATGTGTCTTTTTGATTTTTGCCATTCTGACAGGGTAAGGTGATATCTCACTGTGGCTTTGATTTGTATTTCCCTGATAATTAGTGAAGCTGAGAATCTTCTCATGTTTGCTAGCCATCTGTAAGGACATCATTTTCTTAACTGATCTCCCAGTGACCACTGATTGCCCAAGGTTCTGCATACTGCGGCCAGAGTAATCTTTCAAAAACACACATTTAATTAGGTCACTCTACTGTAAAAACCCTTCAAAGCCTTCGCTTCTCACTGTCCGTTTAGAAGACCAGACCAGGGATGATCTAGTTGCTAAGCTTTAAGTCTCGTCATTCATGGCCTGAAAGACTTCTCTCTACAAGAGTTCTGGGGGTAGTTCTCAAAGGGAGCCATCATAGGAAATGAAGGTAAAATGCTGTACCAACACATTGAACTGAGGGGGAATACTGCATTTTAGATAAAACACCATGAGTCCTAATCCCAATTCTTTGTATATGTCAAATTTCTTCTTAATTTCCTCATTTCTGAAGAAAGGAGATTGGCCAAAAAGATCTCTAAGAATCTTTAAGCTCTCTGATTCTATAATTCTTTCACTGCTTATTTTACACAGAGATTCCAGATTCAAAGGTTCTACCCCAATCTCTGCACTAATTTAGTGCATCAACATTAAGTTCAACTGTTTTTAATTCAGTGTCTGCACTAGGCATGGGACTCTTGGAAAATAACTATTTCTCCAATTTCAAGTCTAGCTACCCTTTCCGACAGTTGTCCTTTGGTTTACCTTTGTTAAAACCAACAGTGCCATGTCCTTCACTATTCAAATACCACTGTTTGGAAAGCTCCATCTCAGGCTCAACTTATTTATCCCACTAGAGTAACCTTTGAATAGGTCAGTGTTCTGTTAATACTGGCAAAGAAATAACTTAGAAGATTGTAATCCTAAAACTGCAGTGTCAGTCTAGTAAAGAAACATACTGTCTATTCAGTTTCCTGTCATGCATGGTAGGAAGCAGCATAAGTTAGTATATACAAATGGCTCATACTACTTTGAAATTTTGCAATGATGAACAGTTACTTAAGCCATTAATTTATGAAAAAGTTCTTAATTTAATATTTAATATTTAAGTCATTGAGAAATTTAAATTGTGTTGTATTTGCTAACACCTTTGAATTCTCAACCAAATGTTTAGTTACCCCAAAACGTTCTGCCAGACAAAATATACAGAGATATTTGTTGGTTTACTGTCTACCTGTGTTTATCCACAGATTATGTATGCATCTTATAATAAAGAAAAAAGAAAATTAAGAAACACACAAAATAGGCTAAAAGTCCAAATGTCCAGGAGAGACTCAGCAGCATGGAAAATGTCCATCACTTAAATTTTTAGTATGTTCTAGTGATAGAAAACAAAAGTTTGGCTCCTTAGAATAAGCTATAATTTAGAAGCCAGTGTCATGTAATACAGATTTATTGAAAATATTTATTTGGCTAGATCCTTATTTTTCCTATTAAGCTTTCATTTTGATTTAATTATAGAAATGGCTGCCTGTAAAGTTAACCACCCAGAATATGGTTAAAAAAAAAAAACAAAGACAGACTTAAATATACCTGAATATTAAACATTATTTCTCTCATTTTTCTTTCCCATTGAGAAAAACAAAACAAATATCTCAAATTTTAGTTAGTAATGATTCTGTTATATAAAGTATTTAGTCATTACTTAACAAAAAATTGATGTACTGAAAAAATACATATAATAAATTCTGGCATTATCATTAATAATTGCATGAATTAACATGTCCACATTTTGAGAGGGTAATGACAACTAACAGTCATAATGATAGTCCAAAGGCAATGAAAGATTGAGTAGTAGTTAAGTAGCAAAACACACACACACACACACACACACACACACACACACACACACCAAGCAAACAGAAAACTAAGTTTAAGGATTATAGCTGTCTACCACTGTATTCAAGTGCTCAGAAAAGCAGGCAATCTTTGAATGGCATGTACAGTAAACTACAATGAAAACAAATGTTATATTCTTTTCTCTTTGTTTTTGGTCTTTTAGATACTATACTTTGGAACAGATCATCCTTGCATGTAAAGACCGGCATATGATGCAAAGCCAGTTTCCTTCCCATCCCATCCACCCACCCACCCTTTTTCTCTCCCAAAAGGCAACCGCTCTTAAGAGCTCCTTGTCTATCCTACATAAATTGTATGAGATATTCTGTGTGACATATGCAACAACTATGTGTATTTTACACAAGTGCTGTTTACCATATGCTCTATCTTACTTTTTTTCTACTAAATATATTCTGGAGGTCATTCCATATCAGTCCCTAACAGGGGACCTCCATCTTTTTTTTTTTTTTCCAAATGTTTATTGTTTGAGAGAGAGAGTGCATGAGCAGGGGAGGGGCAGGAAGAGAGAGGGAGACAGAGGATCAGAAGCAGGACCAGCACTGACAACAGACAGCTAGACACAGGGCTCAACCTCACGAACTGCGAGATCATGACCTGAGCCGAAGTCAGATGCTTAAATGACTGAGCCACTCAGGCGCTCCAAGGGGCCTCCATCTTTTTAATGATTATTTAATGTTCCACTGTACATATGTACAAAAATGCACCTAGTCCTTATTAATGAGTATTTGTGTAGTTTCTTTCTTTTGCTATTACAAACAATGGTTTAATAAATAACCCTGTGGGCACATTCTCTGCTCACAAGCAACTATATCTGAAGGATCAATCTGTAGAAATGAAATTCTGGGGTAGAAATTATGGACATTTAAAAATTTTTGAAGTTTAGGGGCACCTGGGTGGCTCAGTCAGTTAGGCATCCGACTTCGGCTCAGGTCATGATCTCACAGTTCATGAGTTCGAGCCCCGTGTCGGGCTCTATGCTGACAGCTCAGAGCCTAGAGCCTGCTTCGGATTCTGTGTCTCCTTCTCTCTGCCCCTCTCCCACTTGCGTTCTATCTCTCTCAAGAATAAAGAAACATTAAAAAAAATTGAAGTTTATTAATTTATACTTCTGCAGCAGTTTCTATTTGCAATTTCTTATCATGGATGAGAGCATACATCTTTGCATAAGCTTAAAGCCATTTGTATTTCTTTCTTGTTAACGGTTTATCTCCTTTCTCCATTATTCAATGGGTTGTTTTGTTCTTAATACATTTTTAAAGAAACTCTCTTATATATTAAGTCTAGTAGCATCATCTTGTTCATTACATGAGTTGAAAATTTTTCTCCCAGTTTTTCATTTGTCTTTAATTTTGCTCGTATTTCTCTTCATATACAGAATGTTTTATAATGTTATCAGATTCATACATCTTTTCTTTCATGGTTTCTGGGTTTGGGGTCATACTTAAAAAGGCTTTCTGACTGCAGGATTAAACAAATAAATATTTCTCTCACATTTTCTAATGGCAATTTTATCTTTAAAAAAATGTTTACTCATTTTTGAGAGAGAGAGAGAGCATGTGCACACATGAGCAGGAGAGGAGCAGAGAGCAGAGAGAGAGGGAGACAGAGGATCTGAACTGGGCTCTGCGTTGACAGCAGAGAGCCTGATGCAGGGCTCAAACTCATGAATTGTGAGATCATGACGTGATTATTGATCTTGATCAATAATCAGATGCTTGACTGACTGAGCCATCCAGGCACCCGCTCCTCTTTTTTTAATGCCCAGATCTTTGATTTCTGTGGAATTTATTTTGGGGTTAAGTATGAAGTTAGGGCACAACTTTTACTTTTACCGGTGACTATATATGAGCAATCCATTTTCCATTGATTAAAATGCTACACCTTTATCAGATACTAAATATCCCAGTGCCTTTGTATCTATTTCTGGACTTTCAATTCAATCTTAATACTGAGTTTTGAGCAATGTAGCTTATAAAGAATTCATAGAAAATTCAAAGAAGCTTAAGAAATACATTATGTCACGGCATCCCAATGTTTATAGCAGCACTATCAACAATAGCTAATTATGGAAAGAACCCAAATGTCTATGGACTGATGAGTAGATAAAGATGTGGTTTATATACACAATAGAATATTACCTGGTGATCAAAAAGAATGAAATCTTGCCATTTGCAACAATGTGGATGGAGCTAGAGTATATTATGCTAAACAAAATGTCAGTCAGAGAAAGACAAATACGTAATTTCACTCATATGTAGAATTTAAGAAACAAAACAGATGAACATAGGGGAAGGGAAGGGAAAGTAAAATAAGATAAAAACAGAGAGGGAGGTAAACCATCAGAGATTCTTAAATATGGAGAACAAACTGAGGGTTGCTGGAGGGGAGGCGGGTGGGGGGGGAGGCTAAATGGGTGATGGGCATTAAGGAGTGCACTTGTTGGAATGAGCACTGGGTGTTATATGTAAGTGATGAATCACTAAATTCCACTCCTGAAACCAGTACTACACTGTATGTTAACTAACTTGAATTTAAATTAAAAAAAAAAAAAAAAGGAAATATGTTGTGTGATAATTATAGGAGACTACAAGATACAGAAAAAAGAAATATTTCTCCTAGCTTTAAATGTTACTTGTTAATTCATTTGCCCTTCTCCTCACCCTTGGCACACACTTCCTTTAAGGAGAAAGTTTCCATGTAGCCAGGTGAGAATTTTCCTGGCTTTAACACATAGGGATTTCTTTCCCCATCTTGAGTGAAACAACTCCCAATTATTTACTTAAGCCACGTAGTTTCAGAGAAATTCCCTTTTCCCCCTTTATTGGAAACTGAGAGGTCAGAGTCCACGTAGTAAGCTACTTAGCATCACAGGCTGATGCCACATATTTAAAAGGTACCAAGCCAAAGGTTTTCTGCAGCCCGCATAATCCTTTATTGGCTTGATTCCCTTTTAATGGTATATTGGACTCAAATCTCAGAATACCTACATTCCTTTATTATATCCCAGAGACTCTCCCTGCCTCAAATTCTGCCTACCGCACAGAGTATGACGGTTTTCTCTAATCAGTACTGTCACCATAATCAAAAAGTGGGGTGTGCGATGTGGGGCTGGTATTTGTGCATTAGGAGGAGGGGGCCTTGTCTCCACTTCCAAGCTGCTCTCCAGAAATAAATATGGGAAGACTTTTCCTGTGACAGTGCTCTGAGAGAAAGCCAAACTATGCACTCAATTAAAATAATTACCAGACACAAAATTCTGGGCAAGTGTTTGCTGCTCTTAAATATTTTTATATAAATGTTAAAAGAAGGTCAGAAGGTACCAAAAACTCTATTTGATTGCTTTACAAAAACAAATTCTGACTCAGCTACCCAGCTACTGCTAAAAACAAAATCATACTTTAAAATATAAGATGAATTGTTAACACCTTAACATAAACAGTAAGTTACAGGGAAAAAAAAAGAAACAAATCATTTTCACATTTTCTTGAAAATACAAATTTGATTTTTACATCATTGTTTACATCTGACAGAAAGCTCTGAAATATTCAGAGTAGAAGATTATAACATGGTACATAAATACATATTGGGTAAGAGATGAAAAGAAAATAGTTAAGATAACACTGATTGAGATTTCTAATGTAACTGATCTCCCTACTATAAAGAGAGAAAATCCTGCATTTTGAAAATCAGTATTCCTTTTTTTTTTTTACCAGCAATTTAATGTTATTGTTTAATTTTTTTAGAATTTTACCATGAAGAGCTATTGAACTCAAATCTTATGATGTACCATAATCCAAATATTTTGTTGCCAATTCATTTCATTACATTTCAAACATTTCATCACATTTCATCTGCTTTCAAAACAAGTTCATCTGGAGATATTTAATAATATGCAGTAACCAACTGTCCTCTGTAACATAACAACACCCTTTGTAGGAGGTGAAGATCCTAAAGAAGCTTCCAGCCTATTTTAATGCTTTAAACCCAAAGGAAGCTTTTATGCCCCATAACTTTGCTCACGCATTAGATTTGAAAGGCATGCCACCTCTCACGTGTCAGTCTGATGTAAGAACCAAATCTGTGATTGGTTCATTCATTCCCTCTGGGAATATTTCAACATCATACTCTAGCTGAATCTTTCCCCACAGATCTTATCTCCAGGGCTGGCAACTAGCACACTTTGAAATAAATCCAGTAACAAAGTTTTACAGAGAACAGTCAGTGCTGTCAGTCTAAGATTCTTTGCTTAAAAAATTGCATTTTGGAGGCTCCTGGGCAGCTCAGTCGGTGAAGCCTCTGACTTCAGTTCAAGTCATGATCTCACAGTTCGTGAGTTCAAGTCCCACGTTGGGCTCTGTGCTGACAGCCTGGAGCCTGGAGCCTGGAGCCTGCTTCAGATTCTGTATCTCCCTCTCTTCCCCTCCACTGCTCACACTCTGTCTCTCTGTCTCTCTCTCAAAAATAAATTTTAAAAAATTTTTAAAAAATTTAAAATTTAAAAAAAATTTAAAAAAAATAAAAAATAAAAAATCACATTTTGAACTACTTGCCAGAGGGATTATTCTCCTATTGTGCATGTTTGCCGCTAGGGTATGGTGAACTAGCTCAAAGTCATCAGGGACAAATGTCACTGGCTCACCATTCCTGCTGTGCATTCTGTGATCACACCCAGTCCCCTTAAAGATTACACGACTGTTGCGAAGTATAAGAAATAGGCGTCCTAAAGTCTGGTGTGGATTACAGATAAATTCTAAGAGTCCATTTACTAGTTTATTGGGAATCACAGTTTATTTAAATTAAATATATGCAGATATTTAAGTTCTAAACTTAGAATCTTATATTTAAAGTAATACAGAAAATGAGGAAAAACAAATTCAAAAAACATATTTAGCAGCTCAGTATGTGTGAATCATAGTTGGTGCTTTCCTTTAGGTTTACATTTAACTCCAAAAAAATTTTTTTAATTTTTTTATTTGAGAGAGAGAGAGAGAGAGAGAGAGCGAGCGCGTGAGCAGGGAGAGGGGCAGAGGAGAGGGAAAGGGGCAGAGGAGAGGGAGGGAGGGAGGGAGGGAGGGGGAGAGAGAGAGACAGAGAGAGAGAGAGAGAGCGAGGCTTAAGCATGCTCCATCTCAGAGTAGAGCCTGAAACGGGGCTTGATCCCATGACCCTGGGATCATGACCTGAGCCGAAATCAAGAGTTGAATGCTTAACTGACTGAGCCACCCAGGCACCCTCTAAGTTTACATTTTAGTGTTGTAACAAGAATAACTTGTTCTAACTTTCACACTTTGTTATAAAAAGGATTTCAATTATATAACACTCTAGAAATCCAAATATCCAAATGCAGAACAGCCAGTAATAAATGAGATCTGGATATCCTTGTTACCAAAAAAAAAAAAAAAAAAAAAAAAGACCATATTTGCTTGGCAATGTGTGAGAAGTCACAAAGAAAAGGCTCCTTATCTCTTTAATTTTTCCTCTAGTTATAAGAAATATAAGAAGGTATGACACATATTCACATCTACATTTTTATAAAGTATTTAAAATATCTTACTAATTGTTATAGATTAAAATCTAATAGAGAAAACACATCACAACCAAACACTACTACAAATTCAGTCATGTTGTAATTAATGGCATTTAATAATCTTTCTTGATTTGATTATAATAAAATGAATTACTATAGTTAATTTTTGAGTAAAAAATTTATTTCCTAGGCTTATTCACAAAATAGTCACTTGTGTTTAAAAATACATATAATCGGGCGCCTGGGGGGCTCAGTCGGTTGAGCGTCCGACTTCGGCTCAGGTCATGATCTCGCGGTCCGTGAGTTCGAGCCTCTCGTCAGGCTCTGTGCTGAGCGCTCAGAGCCTGGAGCCTGTTTCAGATTCTGTGTCTCCCTCTCTCTCTGACCCTCCCCCGTTCATGCTCTGTCTCTCTCTGTCTCAAAAATAAATAAACGTTAAAAAAACTAAAAAAAATAAAATAAAATAAAAATACATATAATCAAACACATAAACATGTAGCACAGCAAAATGTCAAATTTATAGCTGTAATAAAATGGCACATTTCCTATTCTTTAACTATTGCTAACAAAGATAGTGTGACTTATTGGCAGTTTTCATAGGAAAAAAATCTATACTTAGTAGAACTAATTCATTCTGAACGAAAAAATTAAAATAAGAATGTGAGAAAATGTAATACGACTATTCCTTCTGATGTTATTATCTACACTGGTGAAAACTCTTTCAAATATAACCCATTCCAGAGACAAATTTAATTATGAGTAAAATATCAGGCGTTTTGATTTTACTCCTAAAAATTACTCGAATAACTACAGCCTGTCTCCAGGAATTTCATAGTAATAGCAAAATGTATATGACAAAACTATAGCTTTTTCCGAGTAAGATAGAAATCATTAATGTCACAAATTTTTCGAGCATAACAAAGAACAGTTACTCCAGACATGTGGGGGCATTTGCTTGATTTCCATGTATTCAGACTGACTTGTGTGAAGATGCTGGACCTTTTTTTTTTTTCCTCTAAGACTCTGGGACTTCTAGAACAAAGCCCTTTACAATAAGAAAATCTCTCTTAGAGCTGATAAACATAAGAGCATGCAACCTCTGCAGTCTCAAGGCAGTTAATAAGAAATGAGAAGGAAGAAAATCAGTGCCAAATTATATTTTTCAATGTTGGAAGAACTCTATAAATTTCAGTGACTCCTTCCTGCTTAACTCCAAGCCACTGCCATGAACCTCTATGAACTATCATTCTATAAAGATTCTTAGGTCACTAACGACACGCCTTACTATAAGCACAAAACTTAATTTTCACCACACACTATCAACAAAGGATCTCATTTTCTTGTACATGTTTATTTTCAGATTCCAACAAATTTCAACAAAATTATCAGAAGATATATGCTCATTTAATGTTTTAAGAGTGAAAAAGGAGTTTGAGTAAAACTGACATTGATGATAT
Source organism: Neofelis nebulosa (assembly GCF_028018385.1). Lineage (NCBI taxonomy): Eukaryota > Metazoa > Chordata > Mammalia > Carnivora > Felidae > Neofelis > Neofelis nebulosa. Next base: position 108,261,826 of record NC_080787.1, on the reverse strand, counting down.
ATAAAATACATAATTAAATATAAAATATGAAACCTAAAAGTAAGGAGATCTTTTTTAGTAGCCAAATTAGGCTGCACGTGATTTTGGTTTTTATGGTATCAAAAAAAAAAATGTTTTTTTCCAACTCAATGCAACCTCTACTACTTTTTTCTAAGAATATGCCAGGTAATTTTTTAAGGTTAAAAAAAAAAAAACCAAAAATGGTGTTAATAAAAGAGTTTATGACATTCTTGGCTTTTAAACTTAAATTACTAAAACTGGTCCTACAGACTCTAAAAATAAAATAGAACACTGGTGAATATTAGTGTCATATTTTAGAAATGGCATCCATTTAGCTCCCACAAAAGTTGCACAGATATCAAAGTAAAATGGAATAGTCTCCTAGTATCAATTGTATTTGTATCATGTACTACTGATCAGCTATTATGAAAATAGGAGGTAACATGTAGTTTGAGTTTTCAACCAAGTAACTTCAAAATTTTCCTGAAAAAGTAATTCCTATACGTTTTCTAGACTGGAAACATCTCACATTTACAGTGGTTTTATTTTCCCCCAGAAAATTACTTACTAAAATAATTAGGACTCTAATCCAGAAAATGTTATGCTAGTTATTATCACATGAGAAGAAATATACCTTTTACTTGATTTCAAATATTGAACATAAACTTGTTAGTGATTTATACAAAACCTTTGCAAGTAATCTTAAACTGCAATTCTATAAACGGAAATCATCTATCTCAGAGTAAGGAAAGTCATCAAAAGAAAAATTTAGTGAAAACATTCTCCACCATCTTTCACAGAGGTGCTAAATTTTTTCTTGAATATACAATGGCTTGAAGTCCCACTGGAAAGTTGGGAAAAGAGTAACAGAAATAACTTATTGGGTCTCAAGGAGTTAATTTTTTTTTTAACTTAAAAAAATTTTTTTTAATGTTTATTTATTTTTGAGAGAGAGAGTAAGAGTGAGAGTGAGAGAGAGAGAGGGAGTGGGGAAGGGGCAGAGAGAGAAGGAGACACAGAATCCGAAGCAGGCTCCAGGCTCTGAGCTGTCAGCACAGAGCCTGACATGGGGCTCGAACTCACGAACCGTGAGATCATGACCTGAGCCGAAGCTGGACGTTCAGCCACCCAGGTGCCCCTCAATGAGTTATTTTTAAAAATCAAGTCTTTCTTGGATAAGATAGCTGTAGACAACACATAAGCTGCCATATATCTGCAACACATACAATTAATGAAAATTAATATCCAAAATATTTAAGGAATGCTAAAAAATCAACAAAAACAATAAGAGACAACCCAATAAAAAATGAACAAAGGTATAAACAGACATTGAGAGGAGAGTAAACACAAATGACCAACAAATATATGAAATATGCTTACCCTCATTGGAAATCAGGAATATACAAATAAAAATCTAATGAGATGGCATTTTACAACTGATTGGCAAACTTTAAAATTTGGATAATGCCAGGTGGTTGTAACTCTTATGCCCTGCTGATAAAACATAAAATAGCTTTAGCAAACAATTTGACATTGACATTTGTCAGTACAACGGAAACTATGTATATTTGATCTTCCACTCCCAGATATACTCCTTTTTTTATTAATTTTTTTTAATTTTTTTTTAATGTTTATTTATTTTTGAGACAGAGAGAGACAGAGCATGAACGGGGGAGGGTCAGAAAGAGGGAGACACAGAATCTGAAACAGGCTCCAGGCTCTGAGCTGTCAGCACATAGCCCGACGCGGGGCTCGAACTCACGGACCTCGAGATCATGACCTGAGCCGAAGTTGGACGCTTAACCGACTGAGCCACCCAGGTGCCCCTCCCAGATATACTCCTTAGAAAAATTCTTCTGTGGGTAGCCAGGGAACATGTATAAGAATGTTTAAAGCAGCATTATTTTAACAGGAAAAAAAAAACTTAGCTAAAATATCCATTGTCAAATGAACAAAAATAAATTCTGATTACTCGTACCAGAAGAAATTATACAGCGGTGGAAAATGAATCAACAATAACTATACACATTAATATGGGCAGATCTCAACAACGTAACGACATATCTAGAAAGCAAGTTGCAGAAGCACACACACAGTGTAATTCCTTTAAACAAAATTTGAAAAGACACGACAAAAAAGTTTACTGTGGGATATGTATGTGGGTGTTTTTGGGCATGGGATGTGAGAAGGGTATATTTTCTATGAAGACAGAGGGAACGACAGACGCACAGTTCAGCAGAGGGGAACACAGGGAATGCAGTCAGGGAGACGTGCACAGGGACCTCAGAAGCAGTAGTAATGGAGGTTTCTTTGGCTGGACAGCAGGTACTTGTATGTTCACTATGTTAATATTATTGCTTTTTGTATTAAAAATCATATATACTATATATATCAAAGCTTTCCCAATTTTAAATATTGAAAGAAGAAGTCTTTTTTAGCACAGTGGGAAGCAATAATGTAAAGCAGAAGAGGGAGACAGGCATATTGTGGCCAGGAAATCAACGGAATTGCTTCTACTCTGAGAAAGTAGATTAGCCAAACGAACTGCTATACTAGCATTTCAGCTACCGTTTATAAGGGGTGGAAGTTTGGCAAGAGCTGATTGATTTAAGTAATAATCACAGCATATTAAACAAAAGAGGAGTATTTAAAAATTAAAAATACCTGATAGCATGCTCTTGTGGTATCCAGACTCCCTGCTCTGCCACCTACTGTTTTATTGAACCTGTGTAATTTGTTCAACTGCCTGGGCTTCAGTTTCCTTGCATACAAAATAAGAAGGCTGATATCTATCACGTAAGATTCTTGGAGGTCAAATGAGAAAAGCAAAGTATCTGACATACACAAGATGCTCAATAAATGCAAGCCCACTATGAAGACAGAGTCAAATCAGGTCTAATTACAGTGATAATCACAGAATGCTATTTAACAATGACCAACAGAACACTCAAGTGCTTTACTAGGGTCTCACAGACATAACCTTTATACAAATGGCTACTGTGAAGATGACTTAATATCTATAATGTCTCTTAAGCAAAACAAAGTTAAGTTCTTCTTTCCCTCTTTCCTTCCAAGTCAAGAAACATCTAAAGAGTCACACAGCCCATAAACATGGCCCCCATGTAGATGTCTCAACTGAAAAACTGGATCCTCGAGTAAAGTGCTATAAAGTAAAGCTAAATTTAAAGAGATGGAAGTGCTCTTTACTGTCTTATGAAATGTTCTTTGAAAGTCTGAAAAATTTATTAACACTGCATTAACACAGTCAAGTGCATTTTAAAAGCAGTTCAGTACTGTTACACTTCTAGCATATGACAGGCATTAAAATGTTCAAGAATTCTGTGTCAATATTAAGGGTAAAATAAGGTCAAATAATAGATGGTTTTCAAATATAATTCTTACTCAATATTACTGTGGAGTCAGCTTCTAAATAGATTTAAACATAGTAATTTTATCACCTAAAGTCTTCATGAGTTTAACCTACATTTATACCAAATAACAAAGATTTTTGAGCCTTTAATTACCCACAAATTTTTACTAACAGAAGGAGAGCTTTCACCCCTAAAAACCTACATTTGGTAACAAATAAGGTCCCTTTTTCCCCAGAGCCTACAAACCTCTTAACATTCCCCCCTTAATTCTATTAGAATTTTTTACCAAATAATTCTTTTCTCACTATATCTGCATTTTTAATAGCCGTGATATATACTAGAAGCACACGTCTATCTTTTGTTAACTGCATTATTTTATCTGTCCTTTACAATCAATATGCCTTTTCCTAAATTACTCTTTAAAAGCCTTTCTTGGCTGCAACGAGGTAAATCCTACTGGTTGCAAAATTAAAGAGCAATTATAAACTAGTATTTACCAATGTGAAAAAGAATGGGTTAGGAGAAATAAAACCAAAAGCAGAACTAGAGGCAAAGTGGGAAATATACAAGTATTTATTCTCACTCTCTTAATACCATAATTGTAATCAAGAACAATCCTTTGTCATTTTTAACCGGTGCTAATTATAAAATTCTATAAAAATATGAGGATCCAAATATGAAATTAAAGATGGACCCCATTAGCATATGTAAGTTAGTGCCACATTTTGCAAAATCAAGTGTGGATTCTAATGTCACCTGATTAGCTCCACTTAACAAATTATGTCTAAATACTAATTCTAAATAATGAAACTACTATGAACTCAAAATTAAGAAGTGGTGGTATGTCAATGAAACTTTATCCTGGAACATAACTTTCTATATTAAGCACAATACTGAACTTACCTAATTTGAAGAAAAAAGATTCTTTGATAAGGTGTGCTAGTCCTAGATCAAAACAGGGTAATACAGAATTTAAAATGTACCTAAGGTTTCTGGTGCCAGATTTTCCATTTGAAGAGCAGGAGTGAATTAAAGATAAAAATTAGATTAACCATTTCCTCAAAGTTGAGTTATTTTGATCCCACAGAAATAGTAGCATTTGAAGAAGCAGGTCAAATGTCACTAAGATATAAGAGCAAGAGAATTCAAATTATAAATCAATTCATAAAAAAGCTCTCCTTTTTTTCCCTACAAACCATCAAAAAACTCCCTGAAGTTGAGAATGCCACATTAAGGTTTCTAAAATGGGATCTCTTTTTTTCAGAACAAATAGCCTCTTAAATTTTACTAAGGCTTATCCATTGCTAGGATTAAAATATTAGTAAGAATTCAAATGTCTCCCAAAACATTGAGAATTTTTTAGTAAACCCACCCTACTTCTCAGTCATTGTAAAAGGCCATGATGTGCTATGAATGAAATACACTGACATTTCTTCAGGATAAAAAAACACATACCAACATTAGCACCATGAGCACTAACTGAAGTTTCTTTTTTTAAAAATTAGCAAAATCTGAATTAAAATGAACTAATGAAAAACAGTTTCCACCAATCTGAGATGATCATCTGGAAAGCAAGCACAGTGGAATTGTACTTACACACTAATCTTTGACAAAGAACAGCCCACACAGTAGTTCCTAATTAAATCGTCAGAATTTAAATACTCAGAATTACACTGGATTCCTCAAAAATCCTTAACACCGATCCCCAGTAAACAGTAACTTTACCATCACCTACTGTGTGATCTTGGGCTGGGATGCTTACCCTCTCTGGACCTCAATTCTTCATGTCTAAAGATGGGGATAATAACAGCACCAATTTTGTGGGCTGCTACAAGAAGCAAATGAAATAAGTTATGCAAAGTTCTTCAAATTGTACTTAGCACATGGTAAGAACTTAAATATGTAAGCTAGTCAGTTGGACATTCCCTGACAGATTTCACAACTCTAAGACACCTGATTTCCATGGAAATGTGTATGTACTGCACACATCCATTTTATAAGATACTTTGGTTTAGTAAATAAGAATATTTATAAAAACATGACCAGGGATGGGTCTGTTGATCCACAGGTGAGAGTGGAATCTGAAGCATAGCTAAAATATTTTTTTCAACTAAATTAAAATATAATGAAACCAGAGTAAATAGTCACTATAACTGGTGAAAAATACTTTTTGATAATGTAAGTCATATAATTCAGTAAATAATCGAATGACCTATTACATTAGATTTTAATAGGAAAAAGTTCATTCTGCTCAAATATACTTTTGCTAAGTAACAGGTATAACTCATGGCTCTGTCATTGTTATCTAGAGGATTTACATGAAGTTGGTAAAACATGAATTTAAGGCTGCTATGGACAAAATTTAAATATCAGTTTCTGGTACTTACTTAAGGTTAGTGTCTCTTGAAGCTGTAAAATTCAGTTCTTAGTGATGTTGAATGTAATTCTCAAATTTTTCATCTTAAAAACTCTTAATGTTTTAAAATGTCATCCACTACTCTCCCCCTGCCTTTTTTAAGCTTATTTATTTACCGAGACAGAGAGAGACAGAAAGACAGACAGAAAGAAAATGAGTAGGGAAGGGGCAAAGAGAGAGGTAAACAAAGAATCCCAAGCAAGTTCCACACTGTCACAGCAGAGCCCCACACGGGGCTCGAACTCACAAACCATGAGATCACAACCTGAGCTAAAATCTAGAGTTGGACGCTTAACGGTCTGCGCCACCCAGGCACCCCATCCAATACTCTCTTCCCAAACAATAACATTTCTCTCCCTTTAAAGGTCATGCATTTTCATTAAAAAGAGAAGGTGCTAACAGGTAGTCTGAGAAGGGAAAGAATCAATAAATGCTGACCACAACCTATGAGTCCATTTTTATTTCCTGGCATGTAAAAGGAGTCTAATATACTGAGCAGTTTAATGAATTGATATATTGAGGCACCTGAGTGGTTCAGTTGGTTAAGCATTCAACTTCAGCTCAGGTCATGATCTTGCACTCCATGGGTTCGAGTCCCGCATTAGGCTCTGTGCTGACAGCTCAGAGCCTGGAGCCTACTTCAGATTTTGTGTCTCCCTCTCTCTCTCTGCCCCTCCTCTGCTCATGCTCTGTCTCTCTCTCTCTCTCTCAAAAGTAATAAATAAACACTTAAAAAAATCTTTAATCAATCAATATATCAACAAGTAAATGAGGTATGAATGGGTGAGGAAATTTTGAAAATGAAGCACAGGCATATATAAAAATTCCTTTGAAACTGTAATGTTCAGATCCTGAGACATTTAAAGAAATCCCTTTAAATTCCTCAGAATCCAGGCCTCTCTCCTTTTTCTTTCTCTCTACATCTCAGCTCCCATCCTGGAACTACTTCCTTAATGATATACCCCCTAGCATGGCTACCTTGAGAAACACTGTCTTTGGAAAACCTAACTCCAAAATTGTAACTTAATTGGTGATAGAAAAGTGTAAGGCACAAAATCACTGGACAGAACAGCAGCCATAGTTAATATCTTTTGTGAAAAATGCTCTGGGAAGCAGTTGGTCATGCTGGGACCTCTTGCAAGAATTAAGAGCTATTTTAAGGTAAGACATGAACTGAAAAGACCCAGTTCCAAACCAGCACTGTGCAAAAGGCCCCACCTCTCGGTGCCCACAAGTGTGAGGCAAAATGCCCATACTCAATAAATATTGAAATCTGGTGTCCTAAAGCTCTTAGTTCCTTCGTTCAACAAATATTTATGAAGTTCATACTTTGTACCAGACAGTACTGGTACAGAGTGGAGTTTCTGTGATAAATAACCCATAGTCCCTGAGTTCCATTGAGAAATGAGTATAAAGTGTGATGAGAGAACAGTGTTTGATGATTTGGAACATGGACTTCATTTCATGCCAGAATCTGTGAATTCTGGATTCTAAAAGAAGCCAGAGCAAAGGCTGTAAGAGGCTGTGTTTGCTATCTGTCTCCTCCAAGGGACTAAGACCATCAGTATTAGCAGGTTACAGCATCTAACGTAGCAACTGGCACACAGTAGGGGTCAAAGAACAGTTTGGCAAACATTGGAGAAGACGGACACTATAAAGAGATTCAAGTATGAATCAGAGATATTTCCTCCTTCGCCATTATTTGCACAGCTCCACCTCTTTACATATATCTTATTTCACCTTCCAAGTTTCCCAACAAATAAAAATAAGAGAAAACAGGACAGGACCATAGCATGTGTACATTTCAGCCTCATTGTCATCAGAAGCGGCAGGAGTTATTTTGACTCACAAGTGATTAAATTGATAATTTTAGCACCAAAAGGTCATGGGGGGGGTGTTGGTGGGGGACACCACTATTAACAGTCATTATATCTCCTTGGTGTACAAATTTTATTTTCTATTTTCTATATTTTCTCTAAATAGTGATTACCTTTAAAATCTGAAAGCAAGTAAGCAGATGTTAGGGATTTCACTGATGAGGAAACCAGGGAACAAGGAGGCCAGGTGACCTCGCCAGGGTAACTGATGGGCAGTGGGGAGGAGCCAGAGAGGGCAGGAAGACGAGTCCCTTAGCATCAGCTCAGTTAGGAGTGGAAATCTGTCAGCCAGGTAAGGACGTTGTTTGATCAAAGAGTATGGCCCAGCATGACTTAAACTGAAAACCGTGCAATGTATTATAACTGTTACTATGAGGAAGTTGAACAGCTGCAGGAGCAATAGTCTTAAGGGTGGGTTTCTTGATGGTCTGTGTTGTCACTCGCAAATACCAACTGGTACCAACAGGTACCTCAGGTGCCCTCTAGGTACTTTGTACCTTTAGGTACTTTGTGACTATGGAGTGGTTCAAAGTACGATAATAAGCAGGGGAGTAGAAAGATCCAAAAATAAAGTATCTTCCTATGACTTCCCCCGTTAAAACTTTACTTTTCTACACTTTTTCTAACTTCTTCTAACTTAGCAGAGACTGCACGTGAAAGCTGAACTTGTAAATAGAGTAGGAACATGTTTGAACAGCCAAGAGCCTCTTGGGTGGCCAGGATCCCTGAAGATCAGAGGTCAAGGAGCCAAGGAGCTCTATATTTTTAACTCAGCAGGTTACTTTGGAAAGATGGTGATGTCATTAAGTGCTTGTGGCACAAAACTATGAGTTCTTTAAGTAATGTAGCAATTTATGTGTAATAGAAAATAGAATATAAAACCCTTGTTCAAACTTCTTAAATGACTCTCAGTTTTTCTTGACCTAGCCTGAAGATTCATAAACACCTGTTTTTGTGCATGAATTTCTCCTTTCAAGCCGTCAGCAGGTATCTAACCACTAAGCCACATTTGACTATTTTCACAAATAGTTCATTTTTAGCTCCTGGGCTCTGTAATAGCACCTACGAATGTTCTTTTAAATTCTTTTCAAGAGGAATGAGGGACAGCGAGGTGGTGGTGGATGCTGTGGATCTCCAAGTGCCCTAACTATGCTTCTGGGCGCTTTTCCCGTTTCCACTGCTAAAGGACTGAAGGATTAAGGAGACAGGAAGATCAGCACCCTGCTTGGATAAGGAGATGAACATATGAGCTTAGTCGGTGGCGTTTTCTTTCAATGGGCTCTCTCGTCAACAGCTCTTCACTTCAGAAATGTAACTCAATTAAACATGAGGGAAGGAGACATTCATAACACAGAAGCCAGTTTCCTCATTTGAAGAATGATATGATTGATCTAGGTGACCTTTAATGTTCCTTACAGCTCTGAGTCTATGAAAGAACAATAATTTTCAGAATCAAAAGCATATGGATCTTCAAAGAAAATTTTGAGTGTTAAAAAAAACCTCATAAACAAACAAAAAAGACAAATGACAAACTGGGAAAAATATATGCAAACTGTATCACAGAAAAGAGGTTTATATTCCTAAGATAGAGAACACTTACAGGAAAAGTGGGCTAGAAGTCTGGTCTTAACTGTATGACAAGATGTGCAACCATAAGCTTCGTAAGAAGAGTCAAAATCACAACTACACCAAGATTCCAGTGTTCACCTATAAAATGGGCAAAACCCTGAAAATTCAACAAAATCTAAGCAATATATCCTGTTGGTGAGGCCATGAGGAAACAAGCCCTCCTATAGTTTGCTGGTGGAAATGCAAAATGAGACAGGACCTCTGGAGGGGATTTAATGATATGTAACAAAATTAAATATGCATTTACCTTTGTTCTATGATATCCTGTTGTAAAAATCTCTCCCAAAGATATTCTGGCAAAAAAATACACATAGACAAAGTAATTCACTGTAGAAATATTTGTATTAGCAAAAGAGAGGAAATAACACACATGTCCATCAATAGGGAAATGGGTATAAAACTATGGCACGTTCATACAATGAAGTACCATACAGCTGTAAAACTATTACATAAAAAGGTAGCATTCAGTATGTATTTTATGATGTCATTATCTAAGAAACTGGAAGGGGATATGAACGAATATTTAAAAAAAAAATAAAAGTATAAACCAAAAAAAAAAATTTTTTTTAAAGTTATAGAAGGCAGGTGGAACAGGGTGGATAGGTCTATAACAGAAGTCAAGTTTCTCTGAATATTCCTGGTTTTATACATTTGACTTGAGAAATACGCAATGTATGCTAAAGCTGGCTTGTACTGGCTCCTGATAAAAGCTCAGGTATTTTGTGAGCCAGTTGTCTTTACCATGGCAGCTTGAAATTGGCTGTGGTGGAAGGTATTTACAGCATGGATCCCAGCAAACATACCTTCCGAACCCCCAAACCAGTTGTTAATCATTTATCAGCACAGCACTAGAAATGTAAACACTTTAGGAAAGTATAAAACAAAATTAAATTTGAAGAGAACATTTCTAAAAATTGAGAGCAAGAGGAAACAAACCTAACAGTGAACGGAGTGGGTAGCATTCTGAGCTGTTTTGACTCTAAGGCACAGTAATTTGACTATATAGGTCTAGTAGAAATACTGAAAGAACTGCAAAAATAATTTTAAACTGTTTTCAATATTGTGGTGTGAATATGGGTATGGTTACTGAGAAATTGTGTTATAGAACAAAGCAAAGTAATAACTCCCTTACTGTCCTGAGAAATGGGAATTTTAGTGTAGGATTAAGGAGTTAGCGATTAAGTTGAAAATCATTAAACTCTCTGTGATCCTGCATGTGAACTAGATGTGTCAGTATGAGGTTATTATGTGTTTTGTATTTAATTAACATTACATGAATGAATTTCCTAGCTCTGTCCACTGGAAAAGCCTAGAAACAATCCCAAGCCAGGAGCAATGTATACCCCTAGAACCCAGACACCCGGATTGTGGTCTCTAACTTCTATTTCCCACAAAAGGAACTAAGACTTCCTGAGTACAGCTCTGGGCCAGGGACGTATGAAATCCTAGAAGGAAAGAAGCTTTATAAAAGACTATTGGGATCACGTCAAAAGAAATCAGGAGCCACCATGAAGAAGCAGGGAAAAAATCTGAGCAATAGTAACTACCATGGATCTTAAATACATAAAATATGTTTAAATCCACGAGTTTATAATGATACTCAAACAACTCACTGGGCCACCTCTAGAGGATGCTAGGAAAATAAGCTTATTAGATTACACAATGATAAAGGCATTTCTCCTGCTTTTTTCTATGCAAACTGTACTTCGAGGTAACCAAGTAGTTAATGAAGAAGTGTTTTTATTTACAGAAGTATTCTAGCTAATAAACAAAGGAGGAATGATAGAATTTGAATATTACCATTTTGTAACCTCCAGTGAAATAATGAATCTAGATAATGATCATGCCTAGCAACACCACAAGAGGAGACAACGAGCAATGAAGGGCCTTCTGACTGAAAAATACCATATACTAGGGTCTGTATAAAGTATACTTGCTACAAAAGTGTGTGTGTGTGTGTGTGTGTGTGTGTGTGTGTGTGTGTCTCAAACCTGAAGGAGACCAAACCTCTAGATCTAACTACCAATCTACAGGAAACACAGGATACAGAAAAGTATTTTAAGTGACAACAAAATCCAAATTAATCTGTGGGAAACTGTAGAAAATAAATGACCCAGTTTTCAACAAATGAACTGCAAAGGAAATAAAGAGACATAGATGAGAAAACTACAGTAACAGGAACATATAAATTAGGGACCATTCAGATGCCTGGGTGGTTCAGTTGATGAAGCATCCAATTCTTGATTCTGGCTCAGGTCATGATCTCACGGTTGGTGAGATCGAGCCCTGCGTCAGGCTCTGCACCATCAGCACAGAGCCCACCTAGGATTCAATTCTTTCTCTCCCTCTGTCTCTGCTACTCCTCTGCTGGCATGCTCGCTCACTTTCTCTCTCAAAATCAATAAACATTAAAAAAAAAATTAGGGACAATTCATGAACCTAATCTGAACAAAGAATAAACCAATAAAAACATAAATATGTATGTACGTGTATATATACACATATACACACACTATATGAGTTATCTATATATGCTTATATGTGAACATGTACACACTTACATACACATGTACGTGTGTGTGTACATACATTAAGATAACTGGGAAAATATGAACACGGACTAATGGATTTGATAATATTAAGAAATGGTTAGTTTTTTAGGTATGATGAAAATTTTGTTTTAGAGAAAAAGGGCTCATTTTCTGGAGTAGTATACTGAAATATTCACAGGTGAATTGGTACAACATATGTGTAGCATTTGCCCACAACTTTGGGCTATGTCGAATGGAAGGACTGAGTGGCAAGGAGCTGAGATTAGTTTAAATTGGGTAAAGGGGTACCTAGGCACTCACAGTAACTAATCTCTCTATTTCTATCTGAGACTAAAATTTTCCACAATAAAGTTAAAAACTATATGCACAAAACAACAAAAACTATGTAACAATATATTAATAAGCTGTAATCAAACAGTGTTATCAGACCAAGATATTCCAACTTAGGAGTCCACTATGATCACCTGAAGGGCTTTTTCAGAATATAGTCTCTGAACCACCACTATCTCACAGAACATGGAAGACTGAAGGGACTGTGTCATGTCCCCAGAAATGTAGAAATGGGGAAAAAAGGTTGTGAACCACTGTTCAAACCCAGTAAGGGTGGGGGCCGCACATTATTCACCCACTTTTTATCTCTATGCCGGACACATAAGAGGTACTCAAAAAATACTGAGTTAACGACTAACTCTGGGTAGTGAAAATGGATAGGAAAGCTTAAAGCGGCTAAATGCTAGATATTCAAAAAACATTCATATTTGATACTTAAATTCACTTAGGTTACGGCGTTTAAAAAGCATGGCTTTCTGTTTTAAGTAGGATGGGTTTTCATCATGAAGCCACAGACTAGGCACTTCAAACATCTACAAGTAAACTCCCAAAGTAAAAATAGTTTTAAATACACAATTGGGTGAGGTGTGGCTAGCAAATATTCTGATTCTACAATCTGTTTTGGACAAGACAGTGCTTCTTATGTGACTAACAAAGCAAACAGCAGTCAGATTCCCTGCGCTGAAATAAGTACACTATTTGCAAAAAGGGTTGAATGTCCAAGACTTCTCCAATAAAGACACCACATTTTCCAAAGTTAAAGGGGAATATAGATTGACAAATACCCACATATATTTACATATCCCAAAAAGAAGGCATATGACCACCTGGTATGGACTTTGTCTAGTAAGTACTAAATGGAGCCAAGCCCACTGTCTGTCTCACCATGGGGAACAGCAAAATACCTCAAACACAATAATAATCTAATTTTAAAGCTGGAGGAGCTTAGAAACCTAGTCCAAACTTTTCATTGTGTAACAGACACCTAGAGAGTTTAAGGTGAAAAGCTCTGAAAATAGCTGGAGTAGCCACAGATGAACAAATGGTCTACATAGGTGCACTAGGAAGAGCTGAGAATTAATCTTCTCAACTTCCATATGAATGGTATCTAACAGGTATCAGTCTCGATTCTAAACAAATAAGTGTACGTGTGTGTAACCATATATACATACAAAAATACTAGAATATGTACTTGCTTTTTTAATTTTTTTAATGTTTATTTTTGAGAGAGACCACGTACGCGAGTGGGGAAGGGGCAGAGAAAGACAGGGAGAGAGAGAATCCCATGCAGGCTCTGCACTGTCAGCACAGAACCCCAGATGGGGCTTGAACTCACTAACCATAAGATCATGACCTGAGCCTACATCAAGAGTCAGACACTAACCGACTAAGCCACCCAGGTGCTCCTACAACATGTACTTCTAATAACTCCTTTTCAAACAAATTCTATAGCCTAGCCTTCAAGAACATCCATGTTACCTCACCTACTTTTCCAAAACATTATCCAAATGAACCATAAGTAAGTGGAAGGCAGCCATTTCTCCCACTTACCTTTGCAGTCTGTTAGACATAGCAGAGCTCATATTAATTATATAATTACAAAAGCTGTTCCATAGACAATTTCCAAATGATGAAAGAAGTATTAGAATATAAACTTTCTAATTCTCCTGTTAATCTAAACTGATATAAAGGCTATGTTTCATGTGTATCTAGGAGTATTTATAAAGACATATAGGACCTTGTAGATTTTTAAATATGGCAACCAAGGAAAGGTTTAAAAGTGAGAGTTAGGAGAAAGTGGATCACCGAGATGAGCTATCTGTTTACATTTCTGTAAGGTGCTATACAAGGCTTAGTCTAAAGAAATACAGAAAATGACAGGCACAGGAGGAGGAAAGGACAACAAAAAGAACAAATCTTTATTTCATCCACTGGTCAAACATTCAATTATTTCAATTGTTGATCAATCCTGAAACCATACTACTTTAATTCTGCAGAGGGTTTTGTTTTTTTAATTTACTTATTTTTAAGAGAGACAGAGAGAGAGAGAGAGAGAGAGAGAGAGAGAGAGAGAGAGAGAGAGAGAGAAGAGAGAGAGAATCCCAAGAAGGCTCTACACTGTCAGCACAGAGCCCAATGTGGGACTGGAACTCTCGAAATCATGAGATCATGATCTCAGCTGAAACCAAGAGTCAGACACTTAAGCGATTGAGCCACCCAGGCACCCCGAACTCTGCAGAGGTTTTCAAAATGTTGTATCTATGGGGCGCCTGGGTGGCGCAGTCGGTTAAGCGTCCGACTTCAGCCAGGTCACGATCTCGCGGTCCATGAGTTCGAGCCCCGCGTCAGGCTCTGGGCTGATGGCTCGGAGCCTGGAGCCTGTTTCCGATTCTGTGTCTCCCTCTCTCTCTGCCCCTCCCCCGTTCATGCTTTGTCTCTCTCTGTCCCAAAAATAAATAAAAAAACGTTGAAAAAAAAAATTAAAAAAAAAATGTTGTATCTATGCCTGTTATGGAGTTTTTCTTCTCACCTACTTCACCTGTACAGTTGATTTAATTTAGCTCCAAAACAATAAAATTGGATACAAAGTTTGGCCTCTCAACATTCCGCTTTTATTAGATTTTTTAGCATCCTGAAAACTGACTTTGTCTCCTAATATTGTTAAAGAGAATTCTAACCATTGAAAATGACAATGATAATGTTTACTTGCATCTTGAGGGGAAAAATGTTTCTAACCGGGCTGAATCAAGATTCCTAAAGGTAAGGTAAGCCACTGAGATTTTTAAACTGAAAGCAAAGTTTGAGGAATTTGTTCTTCTGCCATGAACTTAACAATTTTATTTAAACAGACATGATTTGACATTATCAGTTAAGGCTTTTGTAATCTCTACTGAAAATCTAAAGTAAAATCCAAAATGAAGCAATAAAACCTGAAGCTATTTACTGAATACATTGTAATGTTGTAAATAATCCCTCAGGGTAATTATATTGCTAACTCTACTATCAAATTCATGGAATTTGGAATTTCTGAAAACTTTAAAATATTTAATATGAAAAATTGAAATATAGTATGTATATACTAACATACATAAAATTTCTCTTAACTTCTGAGGACTTACACAAAAATCCTAAGACACAATACATATCTACATTTTTACCATTTTGTTTTTCTCAAGCTCAAAAATAAGTAAGAATAGGAGTAAGCTATTTTCATTAAAGTTTAGGAACATTAATGGACACATTGGTGGCTTTCCATCATAATTAAAGAATTTAGATGATGGTTCATAGCCACATCCCCATCCAAAAGACTTCCTTTCCTACTTATATATACTACCAAATATTTTCAAACAAATAACACAAGAATGTACTTTCAAAAATAAAAGGGGGTATTATCATCCCATCATGAACCAACCTAAACATCTGAGTAATAAATTCTAAAATAAAATCATAGAAAAAGATGGTGCATGGTTAAAACTATTAATATATATTTAAGACAAAGAGTTTATTTTTCAATAAGAAAACAAGGAAAGACAGCCCAACCTGATCCTGTACGCCTGCCCAATAGAACTTTCCACCATAATTAGTACTCTCTCCACCTCTCGAGGGAGGAGCTTAAATCAGGGTAACCTCATGAAGTAAGGGAAAAACCAGTATAAATACTGCTGGATAGCTCTGAAGAAGGCACCCTTCTGCACTGCTCACCTGGGCACAGGAGGGTTCAGAAAACTGCAAAGAAATCATCTCCAGGAACGCCAGCACCAGGTAAGTCTATCACTTCATACTCTAGAGGACCTCCATGTTAGCTTATTTGGAAATAAGCCTCAATAAATTGACTATTTGGTTTTTGTCATTTAAAAAAAATGACTTTCCACTAAAGTGTACTTGGAAAGCTTAATTTGTATCAGTCTACATAAAAGACAGTCTTAATAAAATCATATTGGTAAAATCATGTCCTATTCAGTGTATTTTGGAACTAGTGGATGTTTCAATCTATGTTAAAGACACTGCATTATTAATATATGCATCCAATTATGGTTTCTGTGTTTCTTTTTTTAAAAAATCACTTCAGTTTTGCTTGATTACTTGAATGTAGTTTCCAATAACAACTAAGCCATATATTCATGTAACTAAAAACTTATAATTCTGATTTATGGAATATATTAAAAACAGGATAAGGTAAAAAAAAAAAAGGTAGCTAACTACCTTTTAGCATAAAGAATTCATCTGTCCAACATCAGACAGATAAAACAGGTCAATAACAAGACACTATTCTTTTCTGTTTTTCAGAATCCATCTGAGAACATGCTGCCACAAACAGCCCTTTTGCTGCTACTGTCCTTGAACCTGGTTCATGGAGGATTTTATGCTGAGCGATACCAAACACCTACAGGCATAAAAGGCCCACTACCCAACACTAAGACACAGTTCTTCATTCCCTATGCCATAAAGAGTAAAGGTAAACAAAACTGTGTATTTTGCTGTATAAACGTATTGGTTGTTCCTTTCTACAATCTTAATGATCTCTTAAACAAAATGCTTTTAACTCTATTTGGTTTTCAATTACCTTTAAACTCCCGAACCTGTCCGAAATATTAGAACAAAATAATTTGTGGAAAAAGCAGGTCTACTCAAGAACATTAAAATCCTTTGTATAATGAGTATAGTAGAAAGATGTACCCAAAGAATAGTAAGAACTTTTATGTGTGCAAAGTTCTTCCCTCAGATGATGCTTTTGCGCAATTACCCATAATCTAGAAATATGAATCCAATAAAAATTAATCAAGTTTAAAATGTTTTAACTAAAAATAATTGCCAATTGTACAAAGAGTAGCAGGTTTATCCATCTAAACAGTTAACCATTATTTACTTTTACAACCGATTCAGCTAGTCCACATATACAAAACTCAGTCTTAATTATCAAATAAAATCTAATGCCTTCCCAAGAAACTTAACAGACAAATGAAGCAGCAATTTTCACAGTTCTTTATAAATTTCTGTATGGTTTAGCAGTTAAGTACTCAGACTTATGAACTGCCTTGTACTAACTATGGGACCTCAGGTAAGTTACTTGTCCCCTCTGTGCCTTAGTTTCTCCATTTGTAAAAGAAGCAGCAGCTATCTCCAAGGGCTGTCATGAAGCTTAAGTGAGTGAATACCTGTCAAGTGCTCAAGTATTAGCAGCACTACGGGTACTCCTCCTCACTCGTGGTGGTACGGGTGGGGTAGCCTTAGACACGATTTAACTTTGTTCTTGAATCCATTTCCCAACAGTTCAGCTTTCTCAGTTACTATGAAGAGAACTGAGGAAATGTATGCACACTACTAACAGATCCTCAAAAAAGGCAATTATTAGGTTTCACATTTGCTAATTCCATTTTAATAGCATCTGGCACAAACTGCCTGTAAAAATCTACTGAATTAAACTGAACAATCTGAACTGATTGCAGGACTCAAATTTCCTTTCCTTAGTATTTTTTTCATTATAGTTATATAGTTTACCTTGCAAATAATGCTAAGGGTATTTGCCATAAACTTTACAAATTATGCTTTTGGAGACAACCATTTTGAGCAAGTTAAACTTATAGGAATCTTCTTGAGAAAAACAAAATTTAAAGCAATTCATGAAAGGGAGCTCAATGTTTAAAAACAAAGGCACAGGTGCATAACAAAAACTTCTGAACGCCTCAGAATACAAATAATATATGAGAACGAGAAAAGCTACAGAAAGAAAGAATAAAAGATAAGGAAACCTGCTACTTTACTTGAAGCAACGAACAGCAATGTGAAATGTTAGGACAAACATCACTGGGTACACCGTTATGATCACTAATTCACACTTTTTATAGTTTACTAAGATCATATGAAACAGTCTTGAGTTAAAAAGACTCAAGCATCACATGCACCACTCATAGAAGGTTAAAAATATTTCTATCTTCCCATCCTTACGTACTTTATCATCTTGGCTATTTCTGCAGAATAAATGAAAATATGTATCTTACTAACAAATGAAAAGTTTAGAAGCTGCATTTTAATTGTTAACTCCACTAAGGTCTCTACTTGATAATAATTTGAGGTGGAAACTCAAATACCTTATCATTCACTGGCAGGCACTAATGCACTGAAAGAAAGACAAAAGCCCACAATTTATACAATTATAACATTAAACTGATAACAGAAACACAAAGAGTGCCTATTTAATTCCTGGGCTCATCTGTTCAACACAGGCTCAAAGACAGCTCAGCCGAAACACACTAAATTACACTGCAAAGGACTGCAGAGCTGGTGGCCAGGTGGATGCCACATTCTGACATAATCAACCACTATTTTGGCTTGTGGCATTTCAGAAACTTTTCTGCTGGGTAATCATTTCTCCTTGAGGATGGTATCACCCTAATCTTTAATTTTTTTCGGTTGGCAAGCAACAAACAGGGGCTATCCCCCAAAGACACAACAGAACTCACATTCTTTCTTGCATGAAGAGGTGGAGGACCTATTAGGGCAATATTCCAAGTGACTGAGATCACCCTGTCTTGGAACTTCCAGTTTCAAAAGATGCTCTATACAGTCATTTTCAGTAAGACTATTTTTCCTCCCTATTTTAACATTAAACAGATTTCCGATCAGACCAAGACCATCATTTTCAGTATGGATACTGATCTTTAGGAGATTCAGAATAAGATTCTGAAGCAAACCCCATCTAACATAGCTTGCATTTGAAAAAAAAAATGTACTATTTTGTTTTCTACTTATTCATCTATTCTACTTGCAATGTATCACACCCCTTTACACTTATAGACATATCATATATGTCCACTAAAAAGTCAATCTATCAATAAGATATGTATGATTACATGGAGATCTTTTCCATAAACTAATTTTTCTCATAATCTTCTTCCTGATGTCATTTTCTGAAAATCCAGGGGTGAATAAAGTTCTATACATTTAAAAATTTGCAAAACAAAACATAACTCTAATCAGTACAAAATATCCAAGTCTAAAATAATTTTCCTTTTTTAGCACATCTATTTTAATGACTCTGTATTTTACATTTCATTTGTCACTAAATGTTTTTCAGATATCAGGAATCTCTCTACCCAGGAGAATAGGCAACTATTGTTGGCTAACTACTTCTTACATGCCAGTTAATTAATATGAAAGATTTAAAAAAATATAATAATGTACCAACAATTAACAGTTAATGGGAACTATACCCATAGACCTATGTGTTCAAAGGCAATTTACAATTTATTTCAACTCACTTAATATTAATTCCAATTTAGTTTTCATTTTGATTTCTAAAGCCATTAAAGACTTAGACAAAGTTTAAGTAAATTAAATAATCATTTTTGTACAAAAAAGGTATGGCTCAAAAGTCACAGCCAAACGTCATTTTCAGGGTTTTGACCAAACCATTCAACGATTATGCCATTTGCTAAATCTACCATTACTATGAACCATTTTCCAACGTGTAAGAATCTAAATAGTATATGAAGGCATTCCATCTATGTTCCTGAAAATTTATTAAACAGAAAGTGATTTTAATATAAACTCTGCAAGTAGACACTTAAATCACATGTCATTTTATTACCATTTTTGCTATTAAAGAATTTCTCTGAGAAAGAGTATCTTATAGATGTTTATGATGATTGCTGCCTAAAGATTCTTTGACATGGTAATATTTCCCTAATTATATATCCTAATGGCAGTAATGCTGTTTAATCCCACCTTTGAATGACTAAAACCAAAACCTTGGACACCTCTTTACGCACTTATCACATGGACACGTGTTTTGCTCCCTTGAGGACTCTTATGTGTCGTGTGCTTCCCCCACACTTGTGGCCCAGGGGCACTTTTCACATCGCAAGCAGTGAATAAGTGATTTTTGAATTTAATCCATAATATCAGTAGAAGTATTTAGTTCAAATGAACTCACAGCTTTATAAAATCAACAATATCTATTTGCATTAGTCAAAAAAAACTTTAGATAAATATTTTAATACTATTTTATATACTTTGCCCATTAGAGATCTAATTCTCTAATTCTTTGTTTCGATTTTAAGTCAATTAAAAGAGAATGTAGGAGCTCACAGTATGTACTGAAATTGAAAAAATTCAAACTAAATATAAACTGTGTTCAGCAGAGCCATGGCAGATATAAACTAGAAATCAATAGCACTTCTCACTGATGTCATATAGGCTAGCTTTTGTGAAAGACAATTGTTAGAGTTCTTAAATATTTTCCCATTATTTCTGCATTTGTCTCTTCATTCCTTTTCTGTTAAATACTTTCCCCTTTCCTTTTGAGGTAGATGATTTTCCCCAAATAAATGGGGGTAAGGTAACAGTGCAGAGCCTGATGCAGGGCTCGAACTCAGGAGCTGTGAGATCATGACCTGAGCCAAAACCAAGAGTTTGACGCTTAACCGACTGAGCCACTCAGGCGCCCCAGTCCCCCCTATACTCTTATTCTAGATGAATTCTTCAATCCCAGTTTATTTTTATGGATAATTAGGATCTAATGAAACTACTATGGTAGCCATGGTTTTATGAAACCGTGCCCTCTGGCAGTGTTTTTAAAAACAATATAGAATGTGTTATCTGAAACCGTTTGAGCTTAGTCTGCCAAAATGGACTGACACTGCCATGTCCTATCCTGATTTATATTTCAAGAAGCAATGATCCCTTAACATTACTAATCATCCCTCTCTCTGGGTCTGTGTATCGGACATGTCTTTCAGGTGTATCAGTAAGAGGAGAGCAAGGTATCCCTGGTCCCCCAGGCCCTGTGGGACCTCGAGGGCACCCGGGTCCATCTGGACCACCAGGAAAACCAGGCTACGGAAGTCCTGGACCCCAAGGAGAGCCAGGATTACCAGGACCACCAGGACCATCCACCACTGGAAAGCCAGGTTTGCCAGGACTCCCAGGAAAACCCGGGGAGAAAGGACTATATGGACCCAAAGGAGATATTGGACCACCTGGTTTACCAGGACCACGGGGCCCACCAGGGCCACCTGGAATCCCCGGCCCAGCTGGAATTACTGTTCCAGGAAAACCCGGACAACAAGGACCTCCAGGAGCCCCAGGACCCAGAGGCTTTCCTGGAGAAAAGGGCACACCAGGAGTCCCTGGTGTGCATGGACAGAAAGGGGAAACAGGATATGGTACTCCTGGACGCCCAGGTGAGAGGGGCCTTCCAGGCCCTCAGGGTCCCATGGGACCACCTGGCTCTCCTGGAGTAGGAAAAAGAGGTGAAAATGGGCTTCCAGGGCAGCCAGGCATCAAAGGTGATCGGGGCTTTCCAGGAGAGAGAGGACCAGCTGGCCCACCAGGCCCCCAAGGTCCTCCTGGGGAACGAGGACCAGAAGGCATTGGAAAGCCAGGAGCCCCTGGAGCCCCAGGCCAGCCAGGGATTCCTGGGACAAAAGGTCACCCTGGGGCCCCAGGAATAGCTGGGGTCCCCGGGGCTCCTGGCTTTGGGAAACCAGGGTTACCAGGCTTGAAGGGACAAAGAGGACCTATTGGCCTTCCAGGGAGTCCAGGTGCCAAAGGGGAACAAGGCCCAGCAGGCCATCCTGGGGAACCAGGTCTGACTGGACCCCCCGGAAACATGGGACCCCAAGGACCAAAAGGCATCCCAGGCAACCGAGGAATTCCAGGCCCTAAAGGTGAGACAGGACCGGCTGGGCCTGCAGGACACCCTGGGGCTAAGGGAGAAAGGGGTTCCTCTGGGTTAGATGGAAAACCAGGGTACCCGGGAGAACCAGGCACCAGTGGTCTTAAGGGAAATCCAGGGCTCCCAGGCCCAAAAGGTGACCCTGGAGTTAAAGGACCTCCTGGTCTCCCAGGTCCTGTGGGCCCAGCAGGAGCTAAGGGAGTACCTGGACACAATGGTGAGGCTGGTCCAAGAGGTGCCCCTGGAATACCAGGTACCAGAGGCCCCATTGGGCCACCAGGCATTCCAGGATTCCCTGGATCTAAAGGGGATCCAGGAACTCCAGGTCCTCCTGGCCCAGCTGGCATTGCAACTAAGGGGCTTAATGGTCCCACTGGGCCACCAGGGCCTCCAGGTCCGAGAGGCCACACTGGAGAGCCTGGCCTCCCCGGTCCCCCAGGCCCTCCAGGCCCCCCAGGCCAGGCAGCCCCGTCCGATGGCTTTATAAAGGCAGGCCAAAGGCCTCTTGTTAGTGCCAACCAGGGAGTAACTGGGATGCCTGTGTCTGCGTTCACTGTTATTCTCTCCAAAGCTTACCCAGCTATAGGTATTCCCATCCCATTTGATAAGATTCTGTATAACAGGCAACAGCATTATGACTCAAGAACTGGAATCTTTACCTGTAGGATACCAGGAACATACTATTTCTCCTACCACGTGCATGTGAAAGGGAACCATGTTTGGGTGGGCCTGTATAAGAACGGCACCCCTGTCATGTACACCTATGATGAATACACCAAAGGCTACCTGGATCAGGCTTCCGGGAGTGCCATACTCGATCTCACAGAAAATGACCAGGTGTGGCTCCAGCTGCCCAATGCTGGGTCAAATGGGCTGTACTCCTCTGAGTATGTCCACTCCTCCTTCTCAGGGTTCTTGGTGGCACCAATGTGAGCATATTCCCAACCGAGCTAACGTAAATCTGCTTGAAAAGGCATTCTCCAACTCCACTGCGCCCCACAAAATGCATATGGAGGTAGGCAAAAAAAAAAATGTGGCTAATTTTAATTTTCCAAAATACAGATTTGAGCTTTCAGACCAAAAAACTGTCCCCCTGACAAAGCGAGCAGCAATGGTAAATTATATGCGAAGACTCTCTTGAATTTCTAGTCAGCAGCCTTAAGACTCTTTAAAGTTTTCTGTGAACTCCTTCAGTATTTAAAAATTTCACCATGAAAGTCCTACTAGGCTAAAAAAATAAAATGATCGCAATGAAACCCTGAAATGGGACACTAAATTACGTTAAATTTGATTTCAGAAATTCAGCATTTGTTTTTAAAAAGAAGCCTGTTTCTAACAATTAACAGGAGAACTTCTAGGAAACAATCAGGAGGTATCATATCTTTATAGAACTCAAATACTTGAATATTCAAATTTCAAAGACACTGTATACCCTGAGATCTTTCTGATGGTGCATTACTCAAAGGCTTATATGGCCCCTTCATCAAGATCTATTCAAACATACAGGTGCATATAGACTTCTTACAGCTCTAATAAAACCAAAAGATTATGTTAAAATTAATCTGAAATGCAAGGTGCTTTAGCCATGAACCTTTGCAAACTTTTCTGTGACTGCAGGAAAGCTTCCTATATACCCTTCATAACTTGGAAATGGGTGTCTAACCTATTTTATTTACTTAATACAAGTGTGATTAATTTGATTTCTTTAATTCCATCTTGAATCTCACATAATATGATATTGTGGGTTTACAGACCATTACCATATGTACCCTGAGCCTCCTATTCTAGTGAAAGTATAACTAACGTCAAGCGTTTCAAAATCTGACTAGAAATGAAAAGACGTTATTTATTTATGCTCTGTACTGTATTTTTATATTGCTGTTTAAAACTTTTAAGCTGTGCCTCACTTGTTAAAGCATGAAATGTTTTACCTACTCCTTATTTACAATGCAATAAAATAACATCAACAGATTTTTATGTTAATTTATTCGACAGCAGCAATCTGGTATTCTCAACCATTCTTTGAAGGCTTTTCATTTTACAAAGTTAATAAAAGTAAAACAGTAGTGGTATGTGGGTGACTTTTACAGTTGTCACGGATAGTCCCCTCTACTGGGGATGGGCATTCCCACACCCCCCTCCCCCAGCACTCAGTGTGGACTGTGAAAAGGCCCCCAAAGGACCCCATGGGACCTACCAGCCAGGGTGAAGGGCAGGTGACTGGGCATGGAAAAGTGAGATGATTACTCCAAAACAGTGATTTTCTTCAGGGAAGGACAAAGCAGGTGGCAGAGAAATATGTAATTTGAAAAAATATTCTGCAGTTACTATTTGCTGCCTTGACATGATTTTAGTCATAATATTTAGGATTACGTTAATATCAGCTTTTAAGAGCTGATATTACATTTTGATGGCTTAAATTACATTAAAAAGAAGGCAGGCAAGTTTATGTCAATCAAAAGGCAACATTTCTCTAAGCTGAGAAACATTGCTCTTGAGCATCTATCAGTCAGCCCACTGGTTGAATCAGGACAGTCTGGTTGGAGTCAACAAGGTAACATATGATAAATGCATCTCTTTATTCCTTAGAAATATCCTCTGTGTAACTCAAGCAGACCTGCGGATACAGCTGTGAAACCTTAGCTGCAGCTTGGCGATGTCTCTGCCCCATTCTGAGTCAGCCAATCCTGTTTTAAGCAATGAGAATAGAATTCTCACTTCCCCTACCAGTCTATAACCACGACACCAATGGTTATAGGTGTGAGTAATCTGCATTCCCAGGCTGGGAAATAGTGAAGTGTGAACTTCAATTCTAGGGAGCCCACAGAACGACCCTTTAGGCAGGCATGTAAGAGACAGCATAGCTCAGAATACTGGCAGTTATGGCCATGAACCAGACATGAATTACAGAACTTCTTAAAATGTAAACAGTACCAACTACATAGCAAAATTTAAGATGAACGTAAATCCTAATTGAGACACATAACAAAATAGGTAACTTCTAAGTAATTCATAAGACATAGCATTTAATAAACATCTATTAGAAAATCTCTCTTTACATTACTCACCCTTAAAAGCTGACATTTTATAATTGTGTTGTATACCAGCAACTATATCCTTCCAAAAATCAAATGTTTTTTGACCATTGTTCTGCTAAAAAAAAAAAAAAAATTCTGAATGTTAACATATGTAATAATTCTGTTTTCAAGCCCAGTAGAAAACACTTGCCAAACCATTACAATATTACTGTAATCTAAAACTGGGACTCATATTTTATGGGGCGCCTGGGTGGCTCAGTTGGTTGAGCATCCAACTTCAGCCCAGGTCATGATCTCATGGTCTGTGAGTTCGAGCCCTGCGTTGGGCTCTGTGCTGACGGCTCAGAGTCTGGAGCCTGCTTCACAGGCTTCACAGGGAGCCTGTGTCTCCCTCTCTCTCTGCCCCTCCCTTGCTCATACTGTCTCTCCCTCAAAAATAAAACATTAAAAACAGTTTTTTAAAAATAAAAAATAAAACTGGGACTCATGTTTTAGAAAAGGTAATAGATGTACAAACTCATTCTTCCGAATGATTTAAAAAAAGAAATCTTCCATGAAAATCACTGTTATATATATATATATATATATATGTATACAATATATATATACAATATACATACATATAACTAAATATTAATATAGCTCATATAGCCCAAATAAAATAGAAATTTCCACTCAATGTAAAGTCTAAAAATTATGTATTTTAAACACATGAGAAAATTTATGGTGTTATAGCTTTTGAGATATCAGAATGTGCCTCTTCATGTAGTGGGGCATCAATGGGGCTAAGAAACTTCAACTCCTAAAGTCCTAAAAGCTGGTTACTTTAGAATTCAATGCACATTTACCTGATTTCTATATAAAAGAGCAGCAAGTCTCTACAGGAGAGAGAAAGGAGGTTCAAAACCCAAAATGAGGGGCGCCTGGGTGGCTCAGTCGGTTAAGTGGCCGACTTCGGCTCAGGTCACGATCTCACAGTCCGTGAGTTCGAGCCCCGCATCGGGCTCTGTGCTGACCGCTCAGAGCCTGGAGCCTGTTTCAGATTCTGTGTCTCCCTCTCTCTCTGACCCTCCCCTGTTCATGTCTCTCTCTGTCCCAAAAATAAATAAACGTTAAAAAAAAAAAATTAAAAAAAAACAAAACCAAAATGTACACCATTTTTATTCAGATTTCTTTAAACCAGGAAGCAAGTAACATTATATTAAAACACATAACCCTACAACCCCTTGCTTTCTTGGAAACATTAACTGGTGTCCTTCTAGCTAAACAAAGACAAACTACTAGGTATTTGTATCTAATTATATAAGCTCTGAAATATTTGAGAACTGATAAATTTGCTTGAAGTTACTATGAATAAAAAACTGACTCCAGCTCACGTAAATAACTTCTACCAACATACTAAAATTACTGCTCAACAGAAACTTTCACAAAAACATGACTAATTCTGGTTCAAAAATAAACCGTTATCCATGTTCATTTATCAACATGATCATTATGATTTTAAAAGACAACATATGCAAAAAAGAAAAGTAATTCTGACATAAAACTGGTTTCTGTTCACAGGTCTTAAGCCCTAACTAAGTATAACTTCTTGGAACCAGACATCTATTCAATCTTCATAAACAGTATAAAGTCTGCATGCATCAAACTGCTCAAAATGATGAATTTTAAAACTCCATCTCATTTTTTAATTTCATATTATTTAGAATGTTTAAGAACAGGTGGAATTTACTTAATTCCTTTTTTTTTTTATTCTGCTAATGAAACCAAGAAAATATTTTTCCACCTATGAGGTCTGTTTTCTTTTTTAGACTTTTGCACCCCCTGCTGGCGAATAGGTTTATTATCCTTGAGAAAAAAAATAGTCACTGCCACTTAATTTTCCCAAAATACTCGACCAAATTTTGTTTTTCTTCCTCAGTCACTTCTACAACTACAGAGAGGAAACTGAGTAAAATCTCAACTCAAAAGACATATATAATTAAGTCCTCTGATTTATGACTAAATACATACCATAATTTCTAAAAAATGAGACCCTGCTCACCTTTGTTAAAGAGTCCACGACTCTGGCACATAGAAGAGCTCCTGGCAGGTCAAAGTAGTTATCATAAAAATAATATTTTCCTAAAAAAGAACAAAAATTTAAACTGGGAATAAATTATTGCGTCATTTATGTGACACACAGAAGCCTGGCTAAAGAGACACTAGATTTTGGGTTAGTCACTTAAAGGGACCTCTATTTCAATTCAGAATGGCTCCATTACAGGCTACCATTGTCTTTTTTTTTTAACGTCTTTTTTTTTTTTTTTTTTTTGAGAGAGAGAGAGAAAGAGAGAGAGAGCGAGAGAGTGAGCACATGTATATACATGCAGGCAAGCGGGGAAGGGGCAGAGAGAGAGGGAAAGAGAGAATCTCAAACAGGCTCCATACTGTCAGCATAAAGCTCAATGCAGGCTTGATATCATGACATGAACCGTGAGATCATGACCTGAGACAAAATCAAAAGCCAGATGCTGAACAGCCTAAGCCACCCAGGGAGCCCCTGGTGGCTTTAAAAGCCTTCTTGTCTTTTAAAGAAGGTTTAAGCTGCAAGAAAGTTAAAATATGATATCCATAATTTAAGGATTTCATGAAAAAAAAATGCTTTTATGTAAAAATTAAAAATAGATTTACCCCAAATATAAAATGGATTATGAAAAAGCCACAATTTATGTTATCAATGTCACTGAATTCCAAAACAATCAGTCTAACACTGGAGTACCATGAAGTAATCAATACAACAGTGCTTTTCCATATCTGTGCTGGCTGGTCCACCTTCAGTGCAATGTGAGAATAACCAATGCACTGAGAGGAATAAAAAAAAAAATAGCACATCATATCAGGACACAGTATACTAATCTTGGAAAATCTCAGGAGCACAGGACAGGCACTCCAGGATCTCATGGAAGAGAGGAATTTAATTTATCCTATTTGGCCCTAGGACAGAATCAAACTTGAGCCCTTCCTTGGTACAGATGTCACTTTCGAATCTGCCATCCCTGGGCAGACACCTGATGACCCATGTCACATCCCTTTGGCTCAAGTCTGATCCCAGCCATGGCCGTGCTAAATGACATCATCCCACCTAAGCACACCTGTGTCATTCACTTTCCCCAAAAGTCTGTGGAGCCCATGTGGCTCACGTGGCAAGCTCCAGGCACCAGTGGATGAGCCTCAAGTTTAGGAGACAGTGAAGACTTCTGTCCCTTGGATTGACAACTCCGGGAGGTATTCTCAGTGCTTCTCAGAAGTCCCAGTGGAACCCAGCCCCCATTGTTCCTTCCTTCCGTCTCATCGCCTCTAACATCTCACTCCTGTTTACCAGGACTGAGACCAACCACTTTGCTTTGGGCAGGGTACGGGGTCCCAATGTCATAACCCTTGCAGAAAGAGGAATCAAACAACCAAAGGTGAAGCCAGATTTTAATTTAATGTAAGAAAGTACTTTTCAAATGGTCATAACATTGAGTGCACTATTATAAGTGCCTGATTTCGAGTCCTCCCTTTCTCCCATTTGTAATGTATGAGGTTCTGGAACACGGCTGTCTTGCTCTTTAGTGTCCACTAAGCACAATACCCAGCATATTGTAGGCCCTCAATATGTTTGTTAAGCGAATGAATGAATGATCTAATAGTGGAATGGACTTCTAGAATGAAGGAGTGTCATGGGTAAATTAACAGGAGAAAACTCTCTGCAGGGGCCAGATGTCTATCCCTTTAACTGCCATTTAATGCTTTTTACTTCCTCATATCAAATTATTAAGAACATAAACGAAACAAACTCAAAGTTCTCCTTCTGTTAATTCACAAAATGGCTGTGTGGGTTTGTGTATCCTTTCCCTCAGTTAAAAACTGTTTTGGGGCGCCTGGGTGGCGCAGTCGGTTAAGCTTCCGACTTCAGCCAGGTCACGATCTCGCGGTCCGTGAGTTCGAGCCCCGTGTCAGGCTCTGGGCTGATGGCTCGGAGCCTGGAGCCTGTTTCCGATTCTGTGTCTCCCTCTCTCTTTGACCCTCCCCCGTTCATGCTCTGTCTCTCTCTGTCCCAAAAATAAATAAATTAAAAAAAAAGTTGAAAAAAAAAATTAAAAAAAAACAAAACAAAACTGTTTTTTACTCTTTTGCAGCTGAAATTTTTGGCTATTTTTCATTTTTTCATTTTATTAGACTATTTTTCATTCCTAAGAAAGGTTAGACTGGCTTTGTCAGTGTGAGGAACCAGGATCTGGAGGAAGAGAGAGATAATACAACATGTACATTTCTGCTCACACTTTGCTGTGCTGTAAGGCCACATAATACTCCAGGGTTCCCAAGACCTAAGACAGTGGGAACAGCTTTCCAAGGTACATTAACCTGTGCTGTATTTATTCTCTTGGCCTATGACACCAGAGTGGCCAGCTGCTCTGGGCACAGTGGGAGCAGCAGGTGTCCTCATCACCAGATATGTACCCTTGCTTTCCCCTCCCCTTTCACTCCCTTTATGGCCATTAACAGATGAAGTTCAGTTAAAGAACTGAAACACTGATCACGAGTCTTGGTTGGGGTCTAAGCAAATAACGCAGGGGGTTAATGAAACTCCCTTCCACAAGGCAAGGGGCTGACTCACTCAGCTATCAAACCTGGGCTGGATGACCACTCTGTGGACACACCGAGGCTTGTTCAGTCTTTACCTGTGAACTGGACCAGGCTGCTCTCAATGCCTCTTCCCACAACAAAACTCCAAAACTACCACATGAAAGCTTTGACTCTCTCCTCCTTATAAGCAGAGAGCTCACTGGCAATGAAGGGATTAGTGAGCTCAGTTCAATGAAACAAGCTTCCACAAGAAGATAAGTCCTAAAATTGTTAGGCTGTGCTCACAGAGAAACTGCTCCCCAAGAACCCAGTGCCAACAACTATGTACTTTACAAACCACATATTCTTACTGATAACAGAACAGAGGCACACAAATGACTGAGGGCAAGAGAACAATTTATGTTAGCTCACTTCTCCTGCAGGTGAGTGGTATCATCTTCACTTAAATATGAACAAAGTGATGCCAAAAGTGGCTTAGTAATTTGCCAGATCACTTGACCCAGCAAGGAACAGAGTCAATATGATCCAGGACCACCTGCCTCCACGCTCCCTGTGGTTTCCGCTATACCAAGTTGTTTCTCCATAATCCACCAGTTTAGAGGGAAACAAGATCAAAAGGACTTGCTCTCTGGAAATCGGTGGGAAAGGAAAACCATACTCCTGCCAGTGCAAGAACCTGAAAAGTGATTATCAAGTAAATGGTCAGTAAAATGTCTCTATCCATCAATGCTTTAAATTCCCTAAACATACTGGTAGGGAATGCACTTGACAATGCTCTACTTAACTCTGGGGATGAGTACGCTCAAAGTAGACGGAAACAGCTAAACCAACTGGTGTTCGTGAAAATAAAGGTTTTATTTGGCAATACTGATCAAATTTTAAACCTACGTGTCTTTAGAGCAACTGTACTTCTAGGAGTGTACCCTGAATGCATTTGCACAAAAGTGAAAAATATACATATATGAAAACATCACTGCAGGCTTGTTTGTAATGGCCAGACACTAGACACAAAGTCAGTATGCACTATGGACGGACTGATGGACAGCACTGGATGGCAGAGCATAGCAGCATTTAACAGACTGAAGTACACCTCTGTGTGCGAATGTGACAGGATCTCCAAGATGTCAATTAAAAAGAGCACAGTACAGAAAATGTATAATTCCTTTTGGTATTTTTGAGAAATAAGTTCAAGGAAAGGGGATTCTGGGGCCAGGGGTTGAAGATAATTACTCTTCATTTTACTCTTTTCTATAATTAAATTTTCTAACCATTTGCTCACGGTATTTTTTTTAACGTAAACAAAATTTAACTGGATTGTGGAATCATAGGCCAGTTTTTTCTTCTTTTATAGATCTCTACATTAAAAAAAAGTTGTATTAAAAAAATAAATAAATAAAAATAAAAAATAAATTAAAAAATTAAAAAAAGTTGTATTACTTTTTAAAGGCAAAGCTTTCCCTTACAACGTGGCAGAAACAAAGGCCTTTGTCATGTGTCACCACCACCTGATCACTGAGCACAGGAAGGGGAAACACCTCCCTAACCAACTCAGTTAAAGAGGAGATAAATTCCAAGGTCATCCTCAGAGCACTCCTGGCTATACTGAGCACCAGAGGGAAGCTGCTGATTCCAGGAGGTGGCGCCCACTAGCAGCCAGAGGAGTGGGCAGACTGTGGGTCCTACTGGGTGAATGCTCTTTTCTTGGCTGAGAAATACTTTACTTCTTTAATGTAGTTTACTCCTCTAATGAATGGATGGCAGAGTGAAACACTTAGCTCTGTGCCTGGCCTTTCTGGGAGGAGGGCTGCTATCCACAACTGACTATGTCTGGAAAGACAACAGCAGTCCTCTATCCTCAGCGGAGTAAAGGGCAACACAGACACCCATTTCACTCCCACTAGCCATTTGGACTTGAGATGTGTGACAGCATTGTGTATTGATCCCCAATGTGAAATATGTTTTCCTACCGATTTACTTTATCAAGAGTACTCGTTTCCTGACACTTTGATCTCAGTACAAAAGCAAAACAAACTCTCAAAAGACAGAGAATGTTACAGAGCAAACCTAATTATAACAAGGAATAACTCCAACTATATTCTTACTACATTTTCTTGTTTTTTTTTTTAAGATTTTATTTTAAGTAATCTCTACACCCAACATGAGCTGAAACTTACAACCCCAAGATCAAGAGTCGCATGTTCTACCGACTGAGGCAGCCAGGTGTCCCCCGCCCCTGACCCGGTTACTACATTTTCTGAGGAACAGGTGCATTTCAAAAGTGTAGTGTGAAAGAAAATGGCACAAACATTTAGAACAAATGAAAAACTAACAACTATAACATAACAAGGTCTATTTGTTTATAATAATGTCTTTAGCATTACTTGTTAATTTATGCATATCAACATCTACAAATAAGTTTTGAGAAATCCATTCATGTTCTTTAAAGACAATGGGAAGAAAGATACCAAAATATATGAAATCATTTAAAATAAGGGAAAAGAAAAGACAAAGGCAGAAGATACTAGAACTGAGAGTAAAGAAGAGAATTCAAGAAAACAAGAGAACAAGCAAACAAGAGAGGTGGGTAGTATGAATACGAGGAGAAATGCGTAATGGAGAAATAAAAGGACTGAGCATGTAATAAACTAAAAAAAAATACAGAAGACTGAGCAATGTATTATTCCTAGGTGCTAGTCTTTTCACTCCAGAACAAGTACAAGTAAAAGGAGCAATCAATGAAACCCTAAATGAAGCAGAACCAACTCCCAAACAGGTATCAGACACAAGGAAAGCATCGTATTCCTATCACACCACGGCTGCCCCCTGGTGTAAACTGGCTGACAGGAGGCAAGAATGGCACGCTTCATGCCCTCATGCCCCAGGTTCAACATCCAAAACAATAGGAGACGTAATGGTGCTGCCCGACCCCCCCCCCCCCCCCCATCCCATGAGCCATACCTGATCGGCAAGCCATTCCCGTGTCAGACATGAAGTATTTCCACTCCTTCCCGCCATACTCCTCTGCCAGTGCCTCTGGAGCCATCATCTTTGTGCCATGGCTTGCTCTGGTTTGGGGAGATGGGAGGGGCAGACACACAAATGCAACAATGAAAGACAAAACCAAAACTATACAATGCTTTACATTCTTTTAACTATGATTGAAGAGAGCTAAGTACACTGTTAAGAATCTGACAGTTGAGTTTAAGGTCCTGGTCAAAGCTGCATTGAGTATGTATACATACATACTACGCTTCAGCTCTAGTTGCCCAAGGCAAGAAACATGCAAATGAATAACAAAATAATCAGAAGGGGGGCCACACCTATTGTAGTTATCTGCACTTAGCGTGAGGTCCAGGGGAGAGTATGAGTTCGCAGCGTGCAAAAAGAATGATGTATCAAAAGGGAGAGTATGTGCCAGGGGTAACCTGTGCTGAGCGTCCTTTCCTTCGACTCTGATTACGTCAACAGAAATAATAAATTGCATAGCTGTGGCCACGTTGGCTTGCCTCTACTATGGGTGCTGGGGGAAAAGCGGATGCTCACACACTGGCCCGCTCTGTAAGGCTCAGAGCAGTGGCAGCGGCAGCTTCTCATCTGCTTGTCCCACTCCCCCCAAATACTCCAAGTGCCCAGTGCACCCTGAGAGGAGGGAAGGAAAGGGAATTAGTACTGAGTGTGAGGGAGACTGATGAGGGTTGGAGTAGGCTAGAAAAACTTCCAGAAGGAGCTAAAATACAACAGGAGTCTTGCACGAGGGGGACAAATTTGGATAAATGGAGAAGGAAGGAGAAGTGTGCATAGACCACCAACTCCTACCCAACATTCATTCTCTTCTTAGTAAAAAGAAATCTCACTTTATTCCAGGCAACTGCGCACTCATCTAAAACAACATAATCTCCAGGCTCTTTTGCAGTAGAGGTGATCAATGAGATGAAGCAAGTTATTAAAATTCTCCTGAATTTCCTGCAAATATTTCTAGTGAGCCGAATTTAAAAGAACTAGACCTTTAAGTCCAATGCTTCTCGATCTGTACTTAAATAGTTAAAACAATTCATACAAAGAAACAGGGGCACATGATCTGTCATCTGAATGATAAAAATAATAATCCTATTTAACCCGTACTTAACAATCAAATGCTATATAATAACAAAGTGTCCTGGAGAAAAAGTTTAGATTTCACAACTAAATTTTATTACCTGAGCACGGTGCCATTATCTGCCAGTTTAATGAAGTTCCCATCTTCCAGATCCAGTGCCAAGCCTTTGCAACTAAAAATAGAAAAATTTGATTACTGATCAATTCATAGATTCGGCTAACCCCAAGAAATAATAATCTATACTTCCAAAAAGTCACAATGCTAAAAGGGATTCTCCCATGCAGGTGAATGATATATTGGTTAAAAAGACCAAGAATATCCAAGAATTCTAAAATTTAATAGCATCCACAGAGCAAGTATATAAGGAAAACTGCCATGTGGGAAAATGAGAGACAGCATGTTTAGTTTGTAAAATCCTTAAGCTTTAAAAAAAGAGGAATTCAAAAATTTGAACAAAAAAAGGAACATTATTTCATGTCTCTGTTAAAATGTTCAAGTATTTTTCATTAAATAAAACACACACATACACACACACGCACACACACATTTAAATTCTGCCAGATAAGCTCTTAGCCAGAGTTTCTCCTATATTCTTTAGAAATTGCCTCGATTTAGGTCAGGTTTTAAAACCTTGACCTCTGGGTAGGGCATACTATTGAAAACCACAAAGAAAGTCAAATACTAAGTTTCAGGTTCCTCACTGCAAAAGACTTGTGGGATTTGGGGGGAGAGGTGGGTACAGATTCATTTTATGAATAATAAAGCCAGGAAGTATAATGCCACCAAATACCAAGAGAATTAAACAAAAATGACAGGGTACTTTAGAAGCATTATTGACTTTGGTCCACAGTAAAATTTCCAGAGTCAGCGGTTTTATACAGTGAAATATTTGTGTTTCTTCTTTTTACAAAAGGGATACATCAAAAAGGACTAACCAAACACTGCAGAAATATATAATAGATGAACATCATTGCTCTAGAATTACTTTTATATGTGTTTTTCATGTGTTTTAGATTTATTATTAATTTTCAACTGAGCAATTTTAAAGCGTTAGATTTTTATTTTGTTGTTTAGATAAGGAAGAGAGACAAAATAAGCCTTGGCAAGTAGAGAACCCTAAGAGTAAGCAGTAAGAGTCTTAGAGACAGGAACGTTTACCCAAATTACAGAAAACCAAATGTCCCAGTTCAGACATTTATTCAAAACATGATTCTTCCTCTTCTACAGTTCAGTATTTGAAGGGCAATAAAGCAAACTTTCTTTTTTAAGATGTAAATTTTAAAGATAGTTCTTAATAACCTCTGAAACTTATGACAAACTTAAGCCATACAGAAACATCCAAATTAGTCAAGAAGCTTTTAGCCTATTTACATATTTAATTAAACAAGTCTAAATTTAAAGTAGAAAAGATTTTAATTAATGAAACATAAAACTTTTAATAGAGAAAGCATTTTGTCTTTTGACTCAGTTTCACATTTCACTTTCTGTCTCCACAGAAGAAGCATTAAAATTTTATCAGCAACATTTAAGAAACAGGGGGAATGGGCAGCCCTTAAAAAAAAGAACTTACCAGAAATCCCAATCCTCTGGAGTCACAGTTAGTAATTCTTTGTCATACCCTTTCTCCTTGACCAGGAACTGAGCAAAGCTATTATAAATGAGCTATAAATAAGGGAAAGGAATAAAGAGAAATTAAATATAAAATTCACTATTCATTCTGAATTTCACAGACTTGAAAACCTACTGGAGTCATTCATGGGGCAGATGGGAGAGAAATATCTCTAATTGTGAAGTTCGGCAGTTTAATCCCCTTGTACAAGCAATTTATCCACCCCTGAAAGCCCCAGGTAGCTGTTGTGTCTTTTTCCACTGCAGAATTACACCATCAATATACAATTACATAACCAAGGATGACTATTATCTTACTCCTGAATTCTAATGGGTTGGAGATCATTAAGACTTGAAAGCTTTGTAAACTCATTTTAAACATATAGACCACTCTATCATTATATCTATCCTTAGCCCATTCTTAGTGGAAAGTGCTTATGAGGCACTGGGTTTCCCCAATTCATAGATTATTTCCCCGAATAAAGGACATCGAAATTGTCACTAAATTGTTTTAGTTTTGTCACTGTCACAGGGGAGTCTCAAAGGGAAAACACACATGGAGACAAGGCAGATGATCTGAAGGAGGAATCAAGGAGCTTCCATCAGATACAGGAAATACCTCTTATTTCTTTGCTTAAGGAAACTGAAGGAAAAGGACAAAGAAAGCTTCAGGAAACAAGTACAAAGATAAATGCTCTGCCGATGGTTGATAGAACTTCCGATTTCTCGACAACAACAAAATCCCAAGTGTTGGGGTAATGTGTCTTATTTTTTTCTAAAGAGTTGGCTTGATTTTTTAAAAAACTGTGTATACCAAACAAAGAGTAGGCAGAAGGTGGATGAAGGTCCACACTGGCCCTACCCCATTCTCCTTCCATGAGGGTTCTTAAGTCAGCATCATATGCCCTCGAACCTGAGGCAGAATGCTGGTCTGGGGTCTGACTGAGCAGTGTCCGAGAAGATTCTTGAGCAACTCGACCTTTTTCCCATATGTTAACCCGTGACAGGTTTTGGCAGCATGAGACAGCACAAGTGGGAAGAGAGCAGAGACACAGTAAAAGGAATGGGAGAAGGCCTCCCTGAGGTGATGATGTTTACACTGACCCCTGCAAGATGTAGCAGTTAGCTGGGTGAATCCAGAGGGAGGGGAGCACACCAAATCCAGAAACCCAGAGACCCACACACATCTGGATTTGGGAGTTGGGTGTGAGCATCAGGGAACGAGTGCAGAGAAATCAAAAGCTCCCTGTCAGGGGCGCCGGGGTGGCTCAGTCGGTTAAGCGTCTGACTTGGGCTCAGGTCATGATCTCAAGGCTCGTGAGTTCGAGCCCCACATCAGGCTCTGTGCTGACAGCTCGGAGCCTGGAGCCTGGAGCCTGCTTCGGGCTTTGGATTCTGTGTCTCCCTCTCTCTGCCCCTCCCCCGCTCATGCTCTGTCTCTCTGTCTCTCTCTCTGTCAAAAATAAATAAACATTAAAAAAAAAAAAAAAAAGCTCCCTGTCAAATAGAGCTGTTCTCTATCCTAAAGCTAATTAAAATCACTATACATGTACTCCCATGCAATGCAATGTGACCCTGATCCAGGTCAGTTGTTAACAGGCTTACATTATGTCAACACTACATATCAGCACTTCTCAATCCTGGCAGTGATTCAGAACCAGTGATGGCTCCTAAAACCACCTGGAAATTTCAGGCCTCCAGGATAGGGTGGGGTCCAGGTGAGGCCATACAGGATTCCTGAAGTCCAAAGATGACTGAAAATCATTGGCTTTATGCGTTATATGGATTTTCATTGAATCATTAAAAAAAAAAAAATCAATCAAAAATGGACTGAGTCACTCTGAGGTACAAAGTACTATGGATAATAAAAAATACACATCATGATCCTGACTGCAGGGAACCAGTGCTGTGGGATTAACAGATGTAAAGTGCTTTAGAGCAGTGCCTTACATACAAGTAAATTCAACTGAAATATTTGCTATTATCAGTCATATATATGCTGGTTTAAAAAAAAAGTTCTGATAAGTACCTTTGCCCATTTTCACATATCAATATTCTCACCACAGCCAGTTCCAAGCTACCAATGCTTACTACATACCATTAAACCTGCCGCCTCGCGTCAAGGCACTTTACTCAGTCTCGGACAACAGGAAATTCTCACGCCTTGACAATACTGATAAAGATATGGGCATATGATGCCACTGAGACTTGACACCTTCCTGAGAGAAAAGGGCCTTTTCCAGTAGGGCTGCCGTTAGGGGCATCCACAGCTATGCTCCTCACCTCAAGGAGAAGTTTCTATGATGGGAGAGAATGAGGTCAATGTGTGGGGAGAACCAGAGAATAATGGTGCTGAGGAAAATAAGGGAGTCTGTGCCTTTGAAACCTGTCCTAGTCCCAAGGCCCGAGCTCTTGGATCTTTTTCTTATACTGAGTTACCCCAGATGCCTTCACGGCACAGGGCCTCCATGACCAGCCCTCTTCCTCTCCCAGTGTCTCACGTGCCTAATAATGCACACTGAACAGCAGCTGCAAATTGTGAGTTGTATGCAGACTACAAATTATGTTTGGTTCTCACTTAAGGTTGCCAGATGAAACATGAAATGCCTAGCTAAATTTGATTTTCAGATAAACAACAATGAATTTTTTTAGTATAAGTACATCCCATGCAGAACATACATATAAGAAAAAATGGTTTTGTTCTTTGAAATTCAAATTTAACTGGTGCTGTATTTTTCTTCACTAAATGTGGCAACCACATAATCCTGATGTGTTTGAAAACAAATTAACATTTAAAAGTTGAGAGACTTCTCATACAAGTTCAGATTCCTAACTGGTCTTAAAAAGAATTAGTTCTTTTAAGAGGCTCAGCCCTGGGACACCTAGGTGGCTCCATCGGTTAAGCTTCTGACTTCGGCTCGGGTCATGATCTTGCAGTCTGTGAGTTCAAGCCCCGCGTTAGGCTCTGTGCTGACAGCTCAGAGCCTGGAGCCTGCTTCAGATTCTGTGTCTGCCTCTCTCTCTGCCCCTCCCTTGCTCACGCTCTACATCTCCTTGTCTCTCAAAAATAAATAAACGTTTAAAAAAATAAAATGAATAAAAATTTAAAAAAGGAGACTCAGGGGCGCCTGGGTGGCGCAGTCGGTTAAGCGTCCGACTTCAGCCAGGTCACGATCTCGCGGTCCGTGAGTTCGAGCCCCGCGTCAGGCTCTGGGCTGATGGCTCGGAGCCTGGAGCCTGTTTCCGATTCTGTGTCTCCCTCTCTCTCTGCCCCTCCCCCGTTCATGCTCTGTCTCTGTCTGTCCCAAAAATAAATAAAAAACGTTGAAAAAAAAAAAATTTTAAAAAAGGAGACTCAGCCCCTACTTCCTCATGGAAATTGGCAAGAGTCAAGTGTGGCTGTGCCTTCAGAAGGCAAACACACTCTCCTGGCTATCCCAGGCCCTGCTCCCACTCACAAACGGGAGTTAACTGCTTGGCCCCTTACCCTTCTGAGTCTGCAACCCCAGGAGAGCACAGGGGTCATCATTTCTAGGATGCCTTTCCTGAGCCCCCAGGTGAGGTAACACATCCAGTCCAACACCTGCACATTTTGCATTTATTAAACGCCTATGATATTGATGGGAGAGGCACACAGTGTTCTATGACGCAGTCACCACCGACTTCTCCAACATCTTCTGCAACTCCCCACCTGCCGCGTGACACGCAGCAGTTCCCTGAATTGTTTCTCACCTCTGGGTCCTTGCCCTGGCTAGATTCCCTCTGTCTGAAGTGCCCCCCTCTGCTTCCTCACCTGCCAGCTTTAACTCTTGTGTTGGAACCCAGCTCAAGCATCAAGTGTCACTCCAGACCTCTCCTCTGGGCTTTCTGGCTCACATAAAGCATGGTGGTGGGAACAGAAGCCAATTAGCAGGGTGACTCTGGATAAGCTGCTTATTCTTTTTCTGCCTTGCTATCCTCATCTCTAAACAGCGACAGTGACAAAGCAAATACCTCGCACAGTTCTTGTAAGGATCTAACCAGTTCATTTAAACTGAATGCGTATTAGAATGGCTGTGCCATCTTCACTTATTAAAATACCTATGTTTTCAGTCAGTTATTCCTCAATTACTTATTGAACCCCGTATGTGCCAAGCACTCACCTCGGCCCACAGAACACACAAGAAACTATCAGAGATACTGATGTCAAGGAGTCATGGCTCTAGACTCTAGGGGAAGATTCTGACAGGTTCACAGGAAATTTTAAGCCATGTGTAAGTGCTATGAGAAATTAACGGTTTTGTGGAAGATTGGAAGATGGGCTGGTGTGGAGGGAGGGTCTCCAGACACTAGGGGCAGGCAGTCTGCAGCAAGGTGCAATACTGCCCTCACCACAGGGGGCTGAA
This sequence comes from Neofelis nebulosa, assembly GCF_028018385.1. Classification (NCBI taxonomy): domain Eukaryota; kingdom Metazoa; phylum Chordata; class Mammalia; order Carnivora; family Felidae; genus Neofelis; species Neofelis nebulosa. The sequence continues at coordinate 108,222,237 of NC_080787.1, read as the reverse complement.
CTGAACTCTTCGGCATCCTCCCCCGTTACAACGCCACCTGCAGGCCCGTGTCCATCTCAGCATCCAACTCTGTTAAGGGGCTCAGCACACTGCTGGTATTTCAAAAAAGATTTCTGAACCAAACAGGATCCGTAACACACTACTAGGATACTTCCGATCTTTAAGCCTCACTTATATTCGAGGTTTGTAAAAAAGAATCCTTTTACTGGAGGGTCTTGCATTCTGAGATTTTTATGCTCACATATGCACAAAACGGGTTCTAACATGACAGTGGTTTAACTTTCTTCAAAAGAATCTTTGACTAAAAAATTCCTGTGATTTTTTTTTTTACAATTAGTTTCCTTGTGAAACCAAAGTAATGGGGGAGGAAGGACAATTCCCCTTAGGGTGTGGTATCATAAATACTCCACTCCCCCTTTTTCCCAAAGTTCTGGGAGGACGCAAACTTAGTAGACGGTTGCTAGGATTAGAACTTATTCAGAGAGCATGCAGCACGTAGAAAGTGCGCAATAAATGTTTATTTTCGTCTCTTGGTAGAAGACAAAATTTGGGCTAAGATTCTAATGACTTTTCGGCTAGTGCTTCTTCAAAACACCAAACAATCTCTCCCTGACTGCAGTGTTTAAAAACTGACAGGTGGTCGCGTGGACACGCTAAAAGAAAACTGCACACAAGGAAAATAGAAGCCCAGGTAGCTACATCGGAGCGCGGCTGGTGCCCAGAATGACTTGCAAGGAAGTTCCAAGGCCAGGGTTCTGCAAAAGACATCCCCAGTTCCCCTGGCCCCGCCCTGCCTTCCGTCCCAGGAACCGCTTCCTCATCCCGATTTTGCACAGATTGCCCCTCTGCCCCTTTCCTTCCCACCGCTCTCTCAAAGTTGGCTAAAAGCTGAGCTCCATAAGCCGGTGCCGACGGCTCGGGAGGGGCCCGGGGATGCACATTTCCGCCCAGCCTCGCCGTGGGAGGCCGAGTTCTGCGCAGAGGCGCAGCGGCTGCAGGGCCCCTGGCAGCGGTCGCCGCGGGAGCCGGTTAGAAACTCCAGCCCCGGCCGCCATGGAGGTGCACGCCGTGCGCCCCGGGCAGCCTGCGCCACTCACCACCGCGCTCTCGGGCAGGTTGTAGCGACACAGAGTGTGGTCCAGGTCGAAGCCGACCACGTCGCAGGCGGCCAGGGAGAAGTGCTGAGCCATGGCTGCGCTGGAAGCACCGGTGAGCGCCTCAGGTGCCGGGAGGGTGCGAGGAGACCGCGGACGGGACGCTGCGGGACGCTGCGGGACGGGACAGGACGGGGCCCGGCAGGGGCGGGACGGGGCACGGCGGGGCGGGGCTGCGGCCACCCTCAGGACGCAACGCGTCTGCCTCCAGCGCTTCCCGCGCCCGCGAGCGCCGCCCCCGGCCACGCTTCTCCCCGCCCCTCGCGCGGCCAGCCTGCCGGCGCCTTCCCCGCGGCTTCGGCGCCCTGCGTCCCGCAGACGGCGGCCGGCCGGCTCCCCGCGCCTTACCGACGTCCTTCCGCTGCCCCGCAGCCCCAAAGGCGGGTGTGACCGGGGCGGGGGGGGGGGGGGTCACGTCACCACTGCTGAACCTGGGGATACAGATGAATCCCTGTTGGCACGTAGCCCTTGCCACAAAATTAACCGGGGCTCCCCTTCGTTAGGAAGGTGCCACAGAAACCAGGACACTGTAAAGTTGGACCCGACCCTTTGCTCTTGTGCGGAATAAGATAAGATGGAGAAAATTCTACCCACTAATACCCTCTGACACAGTTAGCCTAGAATTTGGAAGATCTTTGCCCACGTGCTCTCTATGAGTTGAATCTTTTTGTATCTTCCTAAGTAGTCAAATAGATCTTTCACTATTTCACCTTTTGGAGTGAGTTAACAAATAGTTTTTGGAAAGAGTTAGAAGGACCATTTTTGCAAAAATGACACTAATGATTAAAGAAACCAATGTTGGCTATTTTGTTATTTGGTTATTCTTTTTTTATTGTAATGAATTTTTCAATGAAAGGACATCAGAAAGTTGATAGAGCATGCTGCAGAGTAGAGAATTTTCTGCAGACAGATGGTTTTCAGATTTATAGTGCACAAAATGATTCAAGTGACAATTATCTGAATTCTCTCAAGGACTGTGTATAGCTAATATCATTTTAGATGTATAGGAGAAAAGTTAATTCATTACATACAATGGATGCATTTAATTTTGAGAACCCATATGAAAGGCTAGGACTTTGAGATCTTTTAAATTGTTTAAAAGAGAAAATACAAATGTCATTAAAAAATACGAGTCTATTATCTTTGTACTACTTCTGTGTTAAATTTAAAGGAAAGCTGTCCAATGGAAAAAAAAATCAATAGTTATGACATAATGAAAATATAATTGATTGAGAATTACATTTAACCCTTACTAATACTAACCCTTATGAGGCTAATAGACCAATCAAGGGATTAATTTAGTGCAATAAATAGTTCAGTTTGGTAGGACACTTATTATACCTAGTGGACCCATTGAATAAATTGAATACTTGTTCCATTATAACTCTTAAAAGCCCCAAACAAATCTCTCTGGAATAGGAAGAGGAAAGAATGCTCATGAAGATGGAGCTGTTCACTGATGAGAGCTCAACAACCATGTTTTTAATGTCTGTGAATCAAAAGAGAAAAAGCTGGATTGATTTACAGCTTGTACTTATTTCCCTTTTATGACTCTGTTGTCCCTGGAGCATTGACTTCAGCATTCCTTTTTGCCCCCTGCCAAATGCCTGCCAAGGTCAAGCTACCTGGTAGAGGACACCTTGAAAGCCACAAGTTTCCTTGAAAGTTACCTTGTTTTAATGTAGGATAGGGACTTCCCTTAGTAATGTAAATGCACAAGTGCATTCATTGCCAGAGGGAAGTGTACCGAAGGATTGTTTTTCAAGATGTAAGTGGCCCTGGGACTGGAGTTGACCCTTAAACCTGGACCTATCTACTTGCTGAGTGTCAACTGTTACATTTCTTACACTCCTCCTGTCCATTCAAAAAGCTCTCTGCTAGAGTCTACAATATTTACATATTGTGGGAGAATTTAGCAAACAGTGCACTCTAATCATCCTGAGAGATCTTACTCCTCCTTTGAGCCCTGTTCACCTTTCCTGGCCTCTACCTCAAACCTCAGTCTGCCTCCTTTAAGGACATGTGTGATGATTGCCCTAAACTTTTATCACATGTACTGATAAAATACCACAGCTGTTCTATTATCAAGCAAGAGTTCAGTGTTCTATTTAAACCAGTTAATTTCTGTTTCTTTGAGTGATATATTAAATATGTCAGTGTTGTGGACTGAATTGTGTCTCCCCCCACCCCCAACAAATTCATGTGTTGAAGCCCTAAGCCCAATGTAATTATATTTGGAGATAGGGACTTTAAGTATGGTTAAATGAGGTTGTAAGGCCCTAATTTAATATGATGGTGTCGTTATAAAAAGAGGAAGAGATACCAGATATACACATGCATCGAGGGAACGCCCTGTGAGGACATAAGGAGAAGATTCAGTCTGCAAGCAAAAAAAAGGTTTCACCAGAAACCAACCCAACTGGCACTTTGATATTGGACTTCAGCCTTCAAAACTGTGAGAAAATAATTTCCTGTTGTTTAAGCCACGAAGTCTGTGGTATACTGTTAGGGCAGTCTCAGCAGACTATTACGGTCAGTAAGGAGATTTGACTCTAATCCATGTTGTGTCAAATGCCGAAAATAATATTTGCATTTGCAGGATCCCTTAATGACACGAACTTATGCTTCAGTTTTTTTCCTTAGGTTATTTGTTGGTTTTCAGAATTTTGGTACATTTATTTGTGTATAATGTTAGTACTTTGCTGTGAAGTTTTAGGAATTGTTTAGTATTCTGTGTACTGAATTTTTTTCTTATAACCAGAAAGTTATGAAATAATTCAGCAATTCTCAGAAGTAAGAAATTACATTTGTTGATTTTCTAAAATTGAATTTCATTGTTAACACTGACGTACTGACGTACATTTTAACCTACCGTTAATACTATAATTTAGCAACTTTAACTTTAGATATTGCTTTTACTTGTTGTTTACCTAAAAGTAACTTAGTGATTAGCTCGCTTGTTTCAGACTCTAAAATAACTCACTAAGTGACCTTTTGTGGATTTAAAATACTGCCATTTAATATCTACATTGTAAATGTTATTTACCAAACTGTTATTTTGGTTGGGGAGTGGGGGGGAGACCTGTTTATTGTTTCATCAGTTTAATTGGTTTTTCTAAATACCCCAAAGTAAACATTGTAATGTTTGACTTTTTATATAATCTAAACTAATCTAGACATCTTCCCTGGATCATATAATTTGCTTTGGGAAACAAAAAATTTTATTCAGTAATTTGGAAAAAAAACAAAAGATAAGGCCTAAAAACGTAATAATGCCTAAAAGTTCATGTCTGTAGCACTTAAATATTAAGTCATTGAGCGAAATAGAACCAAAAACTGATTTGTAATACTGGGCTGTGGCCATAAGATGGCAGTAGTTCTGCATTAGGAATATTTTTCATTTGCTTGCTTTAGTAATCTTAAAATCCTTAAGTTTCTTAATTTAAAAAAAAAAGGTTATTTTATACTCTCCCTTTCTGCTCTTGCTACAAAAAGAGATGCCTCCTTAGAAATTTTACTGTGGTTTGTGTGTGTATGCATTTATTTCATTGTTGTGTGTGCATATATTTATTTTTGACGGAGGGAGAGAATGCGATGGGATGAAGTCCTTTAGTAGGAAACTTCCCATTAAATAACTAAATGTTTAAAGTAAATGTTCTCATAAATAACTAAATGTTTAAAGTATGAAATGAGCTCCTATTTTAGCTAAAATACTGACAGGAATGTAATTCAGAATGATCTCTAATGATGTAGCAATAGATTGAAATGTAATTAATTAGGACAGAGGTTGAGTTTTGGGATCAGGTTCAAATAATCTACTTTAACAGCATATTATGGGGAATCTTGATTTACCAGCAGGTAAGTTGGAAATAAAGTATGGATAAGGTCAAGGTGAACTCAGCTAGTTCCAGTTTAAACTCAGTTTCTCTGATGGATTGTCACTTCAGTCTTCCCTTTTTCACTGTTTTTCTGGGAGGTTTGGGAGTTCTAAATTGCAGAAGGGCTTAACATATTGCCAAGGAGTCTGGGAACAGACTCTGGCCCTTGGCTAACGGCATCCATACAACAGCTTCTCCATCCCTGTCAGTATTTGGTTACCTCTGGCCACATTGGCCACAGTGTCAGCAACCAGTCCTGCAGCATAAACTCTGAAACACCTCTTGTTACAGTGTCAACAGAAAACGGTTTAGTTTTGATCCAAGCCATGAGACCATTTCAGGCTGGCCATTCCACATTCAGCCAGCCTCTGCTCCTCTCTTGAGCAGTCCCAGGAAACCTTCACAGAAAACTTTTGGCTTTGGAGCCACAGAAAAGGGAGGCATGTGTTACAGTGTGGGAAGGTGGGGTGGCTACCTCAGATGCCCTCTATCTAGATGTGGCCCACCATTTCTATCCTAGTGATTGCTCCCTGTTATCACAGGATACTCTGCAAAGCTGTTTTCTCTCAGAATTGACAGAAGTTGTTGGATGAAACCAACTTAAAAAAAAAAAAAAACTTTTTTATAATTAACTTTTTCTTGCAGAAAGCCCAGAACTTGAAAAAAGATGTGTCCTGGCATTTGTTATGGGCTGAGTTGTGCCCCCCAAACTAATATGTTAAAGTTCTAACCCCCCAGTACCTCAGAAAGTGGCTATATTTGGCGATAGGGCCTTTAAAGTGATGATCAAATTAAAAAGAAGCTCTAGGTTGGGCCGAGCCATTTTGATTGATGTCCTTATAAGAAAAAGAAATTTCGACACACAAAGAGATACCAGAGTCACCAAGCACAGAAGAAGAAAGAGCATGTGAGAACACAGCAAGAAGGCGGCCATCTGTAAGCCAAGGAGAAAGGCCTCAAAAGAAACCAAACATGTTAACATCTTAATCTTGGACTTCTTACCATCCAGAACTGTGTGAGACAAATTTGTGTTGTTTAAGCCACTCAGTCTGCAGTGTTTTGTTATGGCAGCTGTAGAAAACTAATGCAGCGTTCAAGACTATTTTTCTACTGTAACAGTCTGGAGTCCATGCTGGAACACAAAACCAGGAAATTGTCTCTCTTGTCTGCTACAGAAAATCTTCTTGTGAGGGCTGGGCCTGGAGAAAATGATTACTACTTTTCTAAACGGTGGGGAAATTTTGAAATGAAGAAATCTCAGTTTGGGGCACCTAGGTGGCTCCGTCGGTTGAGCATCCGACTTTGGCTCAGTTCATAATCCCACCAGTCTTGAGTTTGAGCCCCTCTTCAGATTCTATGCTGACCTCTCAGAGCCTGGAGCCTACTTCGGATTTTGTGTCTCCCTCTCTTTCTGCCACTCCCCCTGCTCACGTGTGCTCTCTCTCCAGAATAAACATTAAAAATTTTTTTACAGATATTTTAATATTCTACTAGTGTGGGCAAAATCTGCAAACAAATAACGATGGATACATTTAAGTCAGGCCTTCTTATCTAGGGTTTGGTGTTCCTAAGGGATTATGGGAAACTTAAGAGATGTTTTTGCAGGCTGGTTAGCATTTTTGGTGACAATAGCAAAGAATATGTGAGCACAATGAAATGGTTGTTACATCCATGGCCCTTTCATCTTTTTCCATTTATGTTTTTATTCCAAATTTTCAAATATTTAAGTATGTTAAAGTTTTGAGTCTTCACGGGCATCCAAATATGAACATATTTCAGGCATGCCTTATAAACTGTGATTCACTCAATGTGGAGTTCCTGTGACTCAGGTAAGAATCCGTAAATTCTTTATCTCCAAACCTCTTGAGCAGCATGTTTACTTTTATGACTTGAATGACTGAATGCACCTGACCTGTGTATTTTCATCTTTGATCTTTCTCCAATCGTGTATTTCTCATGATGTACAAGAGAACCATTAAATGAATAACAAACACCTCTCCTAACTTGATATTTTTGATTCTTTAATTACTTTGTCCCAGTTTTCTTATCTGTAAAATCAGATATTTGAAACTTTTCTTTAAAATAATTATATTTATTTAATATTTGAAAAAGGCATGAGAATTGAGTATCTCATGCTCATCTACCCTTCTCCACTATTGTTTTTTTTGTCTCCCCTTAACAAAAATATTCCACACCAACCCTTTAGAAAAGTAATGTGTAAATGAGTATCTGTAGTCTTAGATATGATTTATTATGTGTTGACATATATAATCTAATTCTAGGCATCTAGGATTTCTGTTAAGAATCTCAGGTAATAGAGTAACTGCTGGACATTGACTATGTAACAGTTTTTCTTCTCTTGGCAAAGTGAAAGGGTTAATAAATTATTGCTGTACCTAACAGACAGGGTATACTTACTGTAAGACTCTAAACATTCTCTCTCAAAAGAAAATGTAAAATAATGGAATGTGTTATGGTCCTGTGAGAAATCTATGTGTTCAGAAGTGGTACTAACACACTTTTCCATAGTTTGCCCTGCTCCTGTCTTTCAGCCAAACATTCCGACCATCGTTTCCTCTACAATGGGTTTGAAAAACATCCAATTAATACAAAAGAAGGTAGAAAGAAGAAAGGAATACTGAACAGACGAGAGCAGTAGAAAGCAAATAACGATGTCTCCAATATGGTAGATTTAAACACAAGCATATTGGGGCGCCTGGGTGGCTCAGTTGGTTAAGCATCCGACTTCGGCTCAGGTCGTGATCTCACAGTTTGTGAGTTCAAGCCCCATGTCAGACTCTGTGCTGACAGCTCAGAGCCTGGAGCCTGCTTCAGATTCTGTATCTCCCTCTCTCTCTGCTCCTCCCTGTTCACACGCTGTCTGTCTCTCAAAAATAAATCAAGATTAAAAAAAAAAATTTTTTTAACACAAGCATATGGGTAATTATACTAAGTGGTAAATGATCTAAAGACTCAAAAGAGATTGTTAGGGGTGCCTGGGTGGCTTGGTCAGTTAAGCATCTGACTCTTGATTTCGGCTCAGGTCATGATCTCCTGGTTTGCGAGTTCAAGCCCTGTGTCAGGCTCTTTGCTGACAGCACAGAGCCTGCTTGTGATTCTCTGTCACCCTCTCTCTCTGCCCCTCCCCTGCTTACTCTCTTTCTCAAAAATAAATAAATAAATAACAATGAAAACATACTAGTTTTTAAAAAAGAGAGATTGTGAGACTTAACCAAAACAAGATCCAAGTATATGCCATTTAAAGAAACCTACTTTACACATGAAGATATAAATACCATCTGAAAAAAATTTGAGATGCATTATAAGGTATTTGCTATCAAAAACTTTAATATAGTGATTTACTTTATTTTCTTTAAGATGATTGCTATTTAAATCTTAAAAACACAAAAAAGATATAAACAAAGAACTAAATTTCTAAATTTGTGTAGTGTTGGATCTTTTCATCTAACAAAATCAGTTTAGTGGTCAAAAGACTTGTTAGGAAGCAAAATGAAGGTCATGTATTGTCTCTCTTTGGTTTAAAGTTGCTTTTAAAGCTCCTTTCTCCTTTATTCTCACTTACCTACCCACTGAAACATATTGGGATTTGTGGAAAGCAACAGCCACAAACATATTCTGGTTGGCCAATGTGGGTTTCCACAGGATAGATGGTCCCCAACTAGGCCACATCTGTCCCTTTCTCCATCCCACAGTTCCCACTCACAGGTGGCTCACAGTCCTTCAAAAATGTGGCTGGGTATGTCAGGACCTGGGGTGGGCAGTACAAGGACCAATTGTCTGGTCATTCTTTGGTTGCTGCTTCTTAACCCTTTCACCATTTTCAGTGAGATAAAGGAAAGTTCTTTTGATTTCGGCCACATTAGCTAGTTCTGCCTCATGTTAGAAACACTAGTTAGAAATGGAGTTGGGTGATAAGAAATCCTCTCACTTCTGTAAGATGCACATCTCCTGACACTGTTTAGCCCAGCAGTGAGTTTAGCTCAGGTAATGAGTTTGCACTCATGGAACAATGACCTTATTAAAGGATCAATCAGTCATTCATTTATAAACTCTTATTGAGTATGTCAGATGTCCTCGGCTTTGCCTGTTCTGTGCACCAGAATCCCATCGACAATATTAGCTAGATTTCAGAAATTGAACTATAACAATACCTGAGAGGAAGTCTTGAACTAGGGTCTTTAGGAAGCTACCAAACGATTTTAGCTGAAAATGACTTAACCCATGGTTAAGTGCACAATTGGTATGGTGCACAATTGTACACATGAACTTATGCAACAGAGATGTCATATAGTGATGTGTGACATTCATTTCTAGCTTCCTTGTCCTTAAGAAGTTACCAGAGTTTTGTTGTTGTTGTTGTTGTTATGGTAAGATAATGCTCTTAGGTCAAGCTTCCTCTTCCAGATGTAGCTTGTTTTATGATCCTTGTTCTACTCCAGTGTGCACTGAGATGTTGAGTTCTCAGGTCTGTTCCCTTATTACTATTTGCAGAAAATTAATAATTCCTCAAAAGTTAGTATAGGTACCATGTCTTTCTCATGGATAGGTTGTCTTCAGCGCAGAGCCTGAGACAAAAACTTGGCTGCAGGTGGTTTGTTAAGAGACAGTCCCAGAAATCAGCAGTGAAATAAGAGAGTAAGAGCCAATAACAATACAAAAGGGTAACATCAAGGTCACTCTTGTAGGCAATAGTGGCTTAATTCCACTGGCATGTCCCTTGAAACACAGAGGATCTCTCCCAGAATTGTCCACCAAGAGGAACTGTTCTCTTGGCTCTGTTCTCTTATGCTTGAGGGTTACCCACCACCTGACTTTCAGGCTGTGTTTGAGTTTGAGCTCCTCTAACCCCAGAGAAGACCATCAAACACAAAGGAAGACTTTGCATAGCTTTATTGAGGTGGGACACTGTTAGTGTGAGCTCTCATGTGAGATGTGACTAAAATCGGAAGTGGACTAAAGAGTCGTGATACAGAGCACCAGTGCCACTTGCTACAGTGGCTATTGTAAAAGCTTACCCATTTCAGTGTAGTCAATGAAATTTATTCTACTCTATAAGGATTTATCTGGGCATGGTGTCACTCTGTTGGTCAGTCTGTCTCCAATCCACTGTTCATTCAGTACCTTCTCTTTCTAGTCCATCTGTGATCTACCCTGTGTATTCTCTGCCCTAATTCAAACTAATAAAACTCTATGGAAACTCGCACAAATGTTTTAGTCCACTGCTTCCTGAATTTGTTCACATGATGGCTCACGTAGAAAATAGTAATGTTTACTTAGCACATTGGAGCAAACAGAAGAATCTGGCCCAGATAGGTGGGGCAGCCTGGGCTCTTGAAGTTCTGAGACTCCTCCAAAGTTGACAGGGTGGACCTGATTAGTATCTTAGGATAAATAGAACTAAGTGTGTTCTGTGCACTCTGTTGGTTGAAATACTATATTGAATCAGGGTTTTTATTAACAATTTTTTTAGTGTTTATTTTTAAGAAAGAGAGAGAGAGACAGAGTGTGAGCAGGGGAGGGGCAGAGAGAGAGGGAGATACAGAATCTGAAACAGGTTCCAGGCTCTGAGCTGTCAACACAGAGTCTGACACAGGACTCGAACTCAGGAACGGTGAGATCATGACCTGAGCTGAAGTCGGGTGCCTAACTGACTAAGCCACCCAGGTGCCCCATTCAGGGTTTTAGTTTTAAATAGTAGTAAACTCTTGGCTTCTTAGTTTAGTTTGCCACATGTTTTTTTTTTTTTTTTTTCAACGTTTTTTATTTATTTTTGGGACAGAGAGAGAGACAGAGCATGAACAGGGAAGGGGCAGAGAGAGAGGGAGACACAGAATCGGAAACAGGCTCCAGGCTCCGAGCCATCAGCCCAGAGCCTGACGCGGGGCTCGAACTCACGGACCGCGAGATCGTGACCTGGCTGAAGTTGGACGCTTAACCGACTGCGCCACCCAGGCGCCCCTAGTTTGCCACATGTTTATTGAGAGTCTACTATATGTCAGGCACTATGATAGATACCAGAATACAAACAGTGGTACCTTCCCTAGAGGGGCTTGCAGTTTAGAGAGGGAAATGACATACAATCTAATAACTACAATATAATACTGTACATAAAATACAAAGAGAAGCTAGTCTGGCATGGCTTCTTCACCTCATGCTGTCTACTCATGCCCAATATATTCTTTCCTCCTGTATCAGTCAGGGTTTTCCAGGGAAACAGAGTGTGTGTGTACATAGAGTTTTATTGTATGAATTGGCTTATGCAATCATGGAAGCTGAGACCTGCTGTTTGCAAGGTAGAAAAGTATGGAAACCAGTGGGATAATTCAGTCCAAGTCCAAAGGCCCAAGAACCAGGAGCCCTGATGTCTGAGGGCAGGAGAAAGTGGATGTCCCAGCTCAAGCAGAGAGAACAGATCTGTCCTTTCTCCACTTTTTTTTTTTTTTTCCCTGTTCAGGTCCTAACAGATTGGATGACATCCAGCCTCATGGATGAGGGGGATCTTCCTTACTCAGTCTGCTGATTCAATTGGCAGTCTCAGGGCGCCTGGGTGGCTCAGTCGGTTGGGCGTCCGATTTCGGCTCAGGTCATGATCTCGCGGTCCGTGAGTTCGAGCCCCGTGTCAGGCTCTGTGCTGATGGCTCAGAGCCTGGAGCCTGTTTCAGATTCTGTGTCTCCCTCTCTCTCTGACCTTCCCCCATTCATGCTCTGTCTCTCTCTGTCTCAAAAATGAATAAACGTTAAAAAAAAAAAATTCAAATGGCAGTCTCTTCCAGAAACACCCTCAAAGACACATGCAGAAGTGTTTTACTGGCTATCTGGGCATCCCTTAGCTCAGTCAACGTGACACATTAAATTAACCATCATACCCCCTTTTATTTGCTGCTTTCCATTCCCATACATGCTACCTCCCACATCACCCTTGGAAATAACATTTAGCTGCAGGAACCTGGAGATCTCTTTTCTTCCTGATTGTTTTATTAGTATCTGTTTTTGTGTCAGGCTTTTCAACTAGTTGTAAGTTATTTCACACTGGGCACTGTGTCTTGTTCATCTTTGCATCTCAGTTCCTAGCACACAACCTGGCACATAATGGCCATTGAATGAATGAATTTCCATTTCCTAATTTCTACATATTTATCCGCTGTGAAATTTTGAATGAATGCAAGGAACATTTTATTTGTAGGCAGGAGGCATTGTGTTTCACTCTGAATTCCATGTTCTCAGTAATCAATAAATCAGGATTTACATTTCACAGGCTTATAATACAGATTTTAATCACTTAGAGCGACAATTTCAAGCAGTGTTCTGACAACCATTAATTTTTAATTCTGTCAAATACTAGTGTAAGTGTATGAGGCACTAATTTTCAATTTGACCTTTGGTAGACTTTTCACTTTCCATACCAAGAGCTCACATGCAAGCTGTATTGATCACAGGGTAAAAATGGCCTAAGCCAACATTTTGGGAACCTAAGAATTAACTTACCCAGCAGCACTTAATTTTTAATAGTACATCATTTAGAAAAATACTTATTTTAAACACTTTGGTGTTTTATCATGAGGTTCACAGAATCCTCCCAGTTTCTATTAATAGATTCTGACTATATTGAGATAATACTGCCTACCAAACTCTCTTCATTGTGACTCTTGACCCTTGGAAAGGATTATTTGCTGTGATTTATTCTTGTTCTTAAAGCTGTATTTTAAAAATATCATTTGGGCATGTAAACAGTTCTTAATGAGAATGTTTGAATAAATGCTGCTGATAGTGAAAGTGTCAACATATGCATAATTTATTATTAGTCTCTTCTGGAAATTAGCCAGGTGAGCAGCATAAACAGCATGTCCATTTCCTCCTTTTATCTTTCTTCCTTTTCACCCTGCAAAATGAGAGTACTACAGGGAGAGCACACAGGTACTACAGAATCTCTGCATCCATGCATGTCCTCTCAATCTCTCTCTGTCTCTCTCTGTCTCTCTCTCTCTCTCTCTCTCTCTCGTGAGCATGCATGCATATGGACAGAGAGTGCATTTGCATATAGGTGGGGGGACTTGTCAGTGAGTGGAGAAATAGCAAGCATCATTGAGCTTCTTCCATAGGCCAGATACTGTATAAATAGCATTAAATAGTGATCTCACTTAATCATCAAAACACAGAAGTAGGTAAGAGTATACTCCTTTTACAGATGAAATTCAAATCCAGGTCTATGTGGCAGGAAGCCAACCATGTCTGCTTTTCCTAAGGCTCTATCTCACTTTTCTATCTGAAGTTTTCCTTCAGACCAAAGTTATTGATCCATAATGCATGTGTGTTATGGAACAACAAAAAAGCAAATAGAATGAAAGCAAAAATTTCCTTTCACCATTACTCAATACATTATCGTTTCTCTTCCCAGAAGTAACTACTATAAATTGGATGAATGTACCTGTGGGCCTATCCCAACATAGCAAAATATATGTATATGATTTCTAAAAATATTTACAAAGATATTTGTATTTACATCTTTATATATATTTACCAACGTACATCAGCTCCCCCTTCACATTTCCCATGTCTTGGTATTAGCTCCTAGTTCATTGTAATTTTTCCATCTCCCCTGTTTAATTTTTAATGATTATAATACTCTAGCCCCTTAATTCCTTTAATTCCTCTTATATGATGATCTTCTTACTCACATTATTCCTACCCTCTTCTGTTTTTCCAGCTCATGTCCTCATTTCCAACTCTTAACTCTTTGAGTCCACTGGTATTTGCAACTCAATAATTGTCACTTCCTTTTCACTCTCTTTCACTGCTATTGTGTTCTCATTTTTTCCCCCAGCTGAATATTCATGGAGAATCATTATAATCACTTAATTGATACATCTTTAATCCTGTGTTATTTTTTCACCTCTTCAAACTAGTTAAAAATCATACCCTGGTAGTGGTAGATATCAAAAAACAACATAATTCATTTTTCCCCAGTATCTGTCTATGCCTTTTGCATTAGGGCTCTGCAAACCCTCCCATAAGGAATAGAATCTATTGCCTCTTGAATTTGGTCTAGCTTGTGACTTGCTTTGGTCAACAGCATTCAAGTGGAAGACATTTTGTCAATTCTGAGCCTGAGTCACAAGAGGTGTTGAGGGGTTCCACCCTCATTTTGGGAATTCTGCTACTGCCATGCGAATAAGGTTGGGTTGCCCTGATGGATGATGAATCATTGTGTCATTCACTCAAGTCATCTCAGCCTATAGTCAGTGAACTACCAGACATGTGAGCAAGGCCATCCAAAATCAGTCTCCAGTGATCTATGAGCTGACCTTAAATCGTGTGAGCCTAGCCACAATCAACCAAGCCTGGTTCATATCAACAAGACTACCCAGCTGACTGTAGGTTCCTAAACAATCATAAATACCGTTTAAGCCACTGAGTTCTGGGGTTACTTATTACACAACAGTAGCTAACACACACAGGTTAAATTCAACTCTTTGTTATCTGTATGCATGAGCAGCTAATCCTGGCTGAAGAAAATATACACAACCATTGCACATGTATTTCAATGAGTACTTAATGCTACTGCACAATACTTTATTGCCCTGGTGCATTCACTCTACTGCTGTCCTAGATAATTATTTTATGCTTTTCCTCTTTCCATATTGCTACCATGTCCCCTCATCTTTACTCTCAAGTATTGACCAAACTTCTATTTTCCTGGAAAAATACCTACTACCAACTAGCATACATACTCAGGTACTCTACCTTGCCTCCTATTACTTACTATAGAGCAGTGGTTCTTATGTTGTGGTTCCTAGATCAGCAGCAGCACTTGGGAACTTGCTAGAAACAGAAATTCTTGAACCCCACTGGAGAATGACTGAATCAGAAACTCAGGTAGGGCTCAGCAATCTGTATTTTAACAAAACTTCCACGTGATTCTGATGCTCACTGAAGTTTGGGAAGAACTGCTATGGATTAGCTGCACATATGTAAGGCCTGCCCTCCACTTGGGCACCACAGCTCATCCTCTCAAAAATAGTGCTTTCTCTTTCCTGTAACATTTTCATTTCTACTAAATCATTTCACAATCATAAAAACATGCTGTTATTTTTCTCATCTTAAACAAGTTCTTCCCATTTCTTTGTTCCCCTTTCATGAAAACTGATTGAAATAGTTGTCCGTTTCACTGCCTGCAATCCCTCCTCTCCCTGCTCTCTTAAGCACACAAACTTTTTCCTCCAACACTCCAACTCTCTGATTAAGTTTGCCAAGGATGCCCATTTGCTAAACCCAATGGTCAATCTTAAGTCCTCATTTTATTTTACCTATGAACATCATTCGTCACATTGATCACTCCCTCTTTAAGGTGAACATTTTTTTCCTTGGCTTGTAGGAACGCTTATTTCTTCTTAACTGGGCAAAATAGCTGAGAAGACACTTCAGAAAAGAGGGCAAGGAAATGGAATGTAAGTAAAGATGTTCAGTGTCATTGGAAACCAGAAAAATGAACACCGAAACCTCAGTGACATACATTTCATCAGACTGGCAACAGTTAAAAGCATAACAATGAAAGTCAGATGAGGAAGTGCAGCACTCATGGACTGCTGGCAGAAGTACAGATCAACACAACCTCTTTGGCAATATCTAGTGAAGTTGGGCATACCCACAACCCACAACCCAGGAACCTCACTACTAGAGAGATTAATGTGTAGTGTCCACTTGTATACCAGGGGACATATGCATATAGGTTCACAGTATTGTTCAAAATGACTCCAAACTGAGAACAACCTTAAAGTTCCATCCCAGAAGAGCACACAGTTGTGGTGTTTCCAAACAAATTTATTCCATGCAGCAATAAAAGTGAATGGCCTTCTGATGTTTGTTATAAAACGGATGACTCTTAATGGCATAATGTTAAGCAAAAGAGGCCAGGCACAACAGAACAATTACTGTATGACCCCCAAAATAGGCAAAATTAAATGATGTTTTTAGAGATGGTTAATTGGGTGTGAAACCATGAGAAAATGGAAGGAAGTTGAATTCCATAAAAGTGTTTGGCTCTGAGGAATGGATGGGGCTATGATATGGAAAGCTCTTGCAGAGTTTCTGTCATTGCACCGGTAATCTGTTTATTTATCTGAGTAGGTGTTACATGAGTATTCTTTTTACAACAGTTTGTTAAGCTGTAAATTTAAGTCTTAACGCACTTTTTTCTGTTTGTTCTATTTCACAATTTTGTAAGTTTAATAAAATAAGGTATTTATTCATGGGGTGTTGTGAAGATTAAAATGCCTAACTGAAAGCCTGGCACCATACCCCTTCCCCATAACCAACGTTAGTTATTAGGAATCCATCCCAACTCTTTAGGGTCCTCTAATATACAATAACCGAACTCTAGGCTGGTTAGAATCTTTTTTTTTGTTGTTGTTAAGGGGCTTTAGAAATGGAACAGGACTGTCCTTATGGGAGTGTTCTATTGTCTTTGAACTTGGGAATAAACAGTAATGTTATCCAATAAGTTAAATACCTCTGACTAACGAAGCCTAGGATGCCATGTTCATAACTGCTAAAAGACTGAGGGTATCCAGAAGATGTGACACTCTCCTCCTGGGTCAGAAAGCCATTTTCCTGCAGGTTTTGTTGTCTGATGTACACTATCTGGTAAGACACACCAGTGTTAACTTTGTGTAGCTGCTGTATGAGTAGGAGTTGATTTGATAGGGGTGGAATGAATGAAAGCATCTGGTCATGGGGGTGTGTTTGCATGGAGATGTGTGGCCAAGCAAAGGTGACTCCCCATCTTCTCTGAAAGAAGCACAGGCTTTCTCCAGTGCTCTGCATAGTCCCTGGCATGTAGGTAGTCGGGAAATGTTTGTTCAATGAGCAAGGGAATGTGTACATGAATACAATGATCAGGGAAGATGTCAAAGGGTAATTACAGTTTAATTGAGAAGGGAGAGCAGCCAAAATTTAGAGAAAGATCAAATTGAATCAGTACTGTGAGCCTACCTACAAAGATCAAATTACAACTTTGAATGGGCTGGCAAGGAAGCCCTGGGATTTAAAGACCACTTTGCCTGAGGAGGAGGTTGAAGTCCACAGGAATTTTTGTGAAAGGAAAGGCAGGCCACCTTGGGCTCCGCAGTGGGAAGGACTGGAGTTTTAGGGTTGCATTTTCACCGTCAGGTGAGTCCTGTGGGAAATGATCCTTGCACTGCTAGGAAAGGAATCAGGACTTCAGTGTTAGATGCCTTGGCAACTAATTCATGCTTGGCCCATACCGTGTGACCTAAATTGAGTTACTTAACTCCTCTGAGTCTTAGCTTTCTATTTTGTAATGAAAGTAAAAAACACATAAACACAAAAACACATAAAATACAATGTGTAACATGCCTCTAGTTTTGTATGAATTACTTCATTAATTTAATGTGGTAAGCATTAAAACTTTTTAGGTTTCATTCCTTATATTTTTTGGAGAATCAATCTGATATATGGATCATGTAGAATTATTTTTGGATACCTGAAAATATGTTTACCAGTTGGGAGATGAATTTTTCAAGAGAATGCAGAAGTATATAATTAAAACAATTTGTAATATTTTCTTCCTACTTTTTTGCTCTGATCAACACCTTTCTCTGACAAGCTAAGAATCCTTTTGAGCAGTTAAGTTCACTTATTTTCAGTTTCATACCTCTTGCCTCTTTATCGTTGTAGCTGTACGAAGATTAAAAAACCCCATATTCTCATTTGTTTAAAAAAAAAAAGCAAAAAATCTAATAGTGGAATCATTTTTAAAATCTATAAAAAGAAAACAGTTGAAAATAAAACATGTGAAGTGTGGAATGAAAGGTGACACAGTGCTTTGGAATAGAACAGACTGCTTTAGAATAATTTAAAATGTAAGTAATTTTGACCTTTGCTATTTAATATTTATAAATTTGCATGTATAAGTAGTACACAAATCTGCATATATTCATATGTGTGACACCCATCATAACGTACTGTAAGGAAAAAATGAATAATTTCAAAAATATCTTGCATTATTTGGCAGTAGTCATAAACTTTTGATGAGAATATTCATAATAGAAACAGGAGATGGGAATATATAAGTGAAGTGACTCGGCTTAATTTAAAATACTAAAAAATGAAGAGGACTAAGAAAAACGATAATGAAGGTGAGAAACTCTACATTGCAGAAGGAATTTGCGGGAGGAATCAATGTTAAGTGAAGAGCTGTTATGGACCAAAATTTTATATTTATTATTTCATTACATCTTCACATTCTAGAGTCTGTAGGGTCCTGCAAATCTGGCCCCTCTATACTTTGATTTTACCTCTTGCCACTCTCCTCCCTTTGTTCATTCCAGCCACAATGGCCCTCTTTAAGCATCCAGAAAGTGTAAGATTCCTTACTAGGTCACAACTTTGCACATGTCATTACTTTATTATGACAAATTAAAAATTTTTCACTAAAATTTATCTTTGCCCCATGTGTATATGATTACCTACAGGAATAAGACATCTGGGGGCACATGGGAGGCTCAGTCTGTTAGGCATCTGACTTTTGGTTTTGGCTCAGGTCATAATCTCATGGTTTCTTGAGCTTGAGCCCCACATGGGGCTTTGTGCTGGCAGCATGGAGCCTGCTTGCCTGCCTGGGATTCTCTCCCTCTGTCTCTCTCAGCTCCTTCCCCACTCATGCTGTCTCTGTCTCAAAAATGAATAAACTTAAAAAAAAAAAAAGAAAGAACAAAGACAGCTGGTTAAGTTCACCTTGTAATTCTTCTGCCCTCTACCCCAGCTCATCTTACTCCCCACTTTTGGTCTTAGCTTACATGTCCCTTCCACAGAAAGACACCCTGACCAGATTGAGGTCCCTTTATCACTTTCATCATAATTGAATTTACTAGATTTGTCTGTAATTATTAGTTTAATCACTTTCACGGTAGGCTCTAAACTCAGTGAGGTTCAAGTTTTATCTCCAGGACCAGATAAACAGTCTGGCATATGGTACTCAATATATATTCGTTGATGATTTCATAGATGAGGAAGCTTGAGGCTCAGAATTTAAGCCACTTTCCAAAGTAATATAGCTGGAAAAGGGCAGTAATATCATCTAGTGATTTTTCTTCTCTTCACTCCTTAATTTGGTGCTGAGGGACATTCCTTTCATAGAAGTGGAGAAAAAGACGGAGATCTAGGTCCCCAGGGAGAAGAGGACAGAAAAGAACTCAAAATCAAGCGTTAATTTTTCTTTAATGTTTATTTATTTTTGAGAGAAAAAGAGTGTGAGTGGGGCAGATGCAGAAGGAGAGGGAGACACAGAATCTGAAAGAGGCTCCAGGCTCTGAGCTGTCAGCACAGAGCCCAACGCAGGGCTTAAACTCAGGAATGGTGAGATCATGACCTGAGCCGAAGTCGGACGCTTAACTGACTGAGCCACCCAGGTACCCCAAGAGTTAATTTCTCTCCTGAGTTTCAAAGTAGACTTTTGAGTCTTTACCAGAAACAACAGTGTTAAAAGAAAGGCATTCTATAGTAGGAACAAGCTTCTGAGAGGAAAAAAAAAGTTATTGTATTTATAATTTAAAGTTTGTATTTAAATAATCACAACAAAATTGAAAATATTAGTAACTCTTAGGGAAGGGTTACTTTGTGTCAAAGTTTTTATAAGCATTTCACATTCATTTATTAATTTATTTAATCTTCATGACAATCCATATGCTGTAAATACTATAATAACCCCCAATTTTTACAGATGAGGAAACAAGGTTTTAAAAAGAAAACCAAGGGGTACCTGGGTGGCTCAGCTGGTTAAGTGTATGACTTCATCTCAGGTCATGATCTCATGGTTCGTGAGTTTGAGTCCCACATCCAGCTCTCTACTGTCAGTATGCAGCCAGCTTCACATCCCCTGTCCCCCTCTCTCTGCCTTTCCTCTGCTTACGTTCTCTCTCTCTCAAAAATAAATAAAACATTAAAAAAAAGATTGATAGGGTCTTTTTAAAAATAAATAGATGGGGTGCCTGGGTGGCTTAGTCGGTTGAGCATCCAATTTCTACTCAGATCATGATCTCACCATTCATGGGTTCAAGCCCTCATGTCGGGCTCTGTGCTGACAGCTAGGAGCCTGGAGCCTGCTTTGGATTTTGTGTCTCCCTCTCCCTCTCTGCCCCTCCCTTGCTCACGTTCTGTCTCTCTCTCTCTCTCTCTCTCTCTCTCTCTCTCAAAAATAAATAAACATTGGGGCGCCTGGGTGGCTCAGTTGGTTAAGCGGCCGACTTCGGCTCAGGTCATGATCTCGCGGTCTGTGAGTTTGAGCCCCGCGTCAGGCTCTGTGCTGACAGCTCAGAGCCTGGAGCCTGTTTCAGATTCTGTGTCTCCCTCTCTCTGACCGTCCCCCGTTCATGCTCTGTCTCTCTCTGTCTCAAAAATAAATAAACGTTAAAAAAAATTAAAAAAAAAATAAACATTTAAAAATAATAATTAAAATGAATGAATAAATAAATAAATGAATAAGTAAGAGAAACAAAGTTGAAAAAACAAGATTAAAAAAAACCTTAGGGGCACCTGGGTGGCTTAGTTGGTTAAGCATCCAACTTTGGCTCAGGTCATGATCTCATGGTTTGTGACTTTAAGCCCAACATTGGGTGAGCTTGAGCCCTGCTTTGAGCTCTGTGCTGACAGTGCAGAGCCTGCATGGGATTCTCTCTCTCTGCCCCTTGTGGGATTCCGTCTCTCTTTCCCTCACTCACTCCCACCCTCTCTCTCTCTCTCTCTCTCTCTCAAAAAAAGCCTACTTAAAAAAAAAAAAATAATCTTTGCTAAAAAAACAAAACAGAACAAAACAAAACTTACTCATAGTCACACAGGAAATAAGTAGCCGTAAGAAGAGCCAAAACCTGGGGGACCTAGCAGTCTATTCCACCCAAGGTGGAGAAATGAATAGATGATGACATAACAGCTGGTTTCTCTCCCAAAAGAAGAGAAGTTAACAAACATGTGGGAAGAGAATCAGAGGGGCCTAAGTGAGAATTGAGGCTTCCTTGGATGATTGAAATAAGCCTGATTTCTACTTCTGTACTTCTGGCTGAGCACTCACAAAGGAGGGGATAATGGGGAGACCCCAGAGCAGGGAGTGTCTCTGGCTTACAAGGTTATAACCAACCAGATTGTAATCTCGAAGAGAGGATCTCATCTAACATGGCTCATCAGGGTGGAGGAGACATGGCAGATAAAACAGGGCAGCCATTCAGATTCTTTTGTGTCCTGGAGAACCTTAAGAAGTTTCCTATGTCCCTGAATAGGGCTCTAAAATAGAATGTTAGCTAAGAGGCCACAGATGAGTAGAGTCCTTGGGATGGACAAGGGGATTAGATCTCTCCAGTCTGACTCCTATGCAAGAAAAGAATCTTAAGACAAATTTTCAGTACGGATTTTTATGTATACCAATGGTCCTACTCCATGGCAGTTTGACAACTGTATATGAAATTTTACTACCTATGAAAATTTGGCCATAATTCACTAAAAGATACATTTTAAAATACTTCGAAAATTTTTGCTCAAATTTAATTTTACCCAGTACATATCTAATTACCTGCAGAAATAAGACAACTGGTTACGTTCATTTTCACAGTCATATAAAATAAACAAAGACGCATCAGCATGTTTCATTACCCAGAGGTAAGATAAGCAACATTTGGGTTTGCCTGGGACTTCCCTAGTTTTAACACAGAAAGTCCTCTGTACCGTAAGACCTTCAGTTGCAGGGTAACAGGGACAGTTAGTCACCAGCATACCACATACAAACTGCAAGCTCCCTCACATTAAAATCACACAGACAAAGATGTTAGTCACTAAGAGTTCAGATAAATCAGTCCCAGTATCCTGGTTGTAGCTTTGCAGAATGCTGTGATATTCCTTCTTAAGCTCTAAGGTAGATTCTGTCATTTGGACTTATGGAGGACTTCTCAAAGCGGGTCTCTGAATTATGGATTTGAAAATGTTCTTAAAGGTTTTATAAGGAAGAAGTGAGATAGCTAACTCTGAAACACTGAGAGTCAGGTTAGAAGAAGAATCTGTGATAGCTTCACTGCCCTTGCAGGGGTGCTTGTGACTCTTCATGTCACTGTGGAGCACAGGAGTCAGGACAGGACAAGATAGCTCTGTGACAGTTTCCTTCACCCTGGCAGCAGCCAGGAGCCAGGATTTTTGACTCTGTTGTCAGCTCTTTTATTAATTCCCTCAGCAGTCCTTGGCAACATAGCCAAACATCATTTTAAGCTCTCAGTCTGTCAACTCTGGATAATTCTTAGCTTTCTCACAGTGTTGTTGTGGGAATTGATTAATATTTATGAACACATTTATATGGAAAAGTGCAGTATAAATATTATTGCATGAATTGAAAAATTGCTTCCTACATAATATTATGCACAAAGGGAAATAAGCCATGGACTGTAGGGTTTTGTTGGAATAGTTTTAAAATAATGATCAGTTAACTGCCACTTACCCTTTCATCTTTAATAAGTTTAGTGCTTTTGTTATTTAATGTTTTCAACAGTGATTTGTGCTAACTTGATTTTTTAATTTTTTTATTGTATTGATGCATTTTGTTTCATGTTAAATTCAATACATCTCTCTGTTTCCAGTTAACGTTTTCTAAATCATTGACTATGATTTTCTTCCATTGGACTTTGTCCAGTATAGTGAGGACATATGGGATTACTTGAGAATAATTACTGAAACCCATTGCTTAAGAGAATAGATATTTCTGTGGTCAAGTTCATTGCACATCAAATTTCTGTTACATGAATTCTTGCCCCATTATTATATTTCTATGTATAAAATTAAAAATATATTGAACTGGAAGAAAATAAGATCTTGAGTATAATAAAATTATACTTACATATTTGGTTAAGCTTATAAACCATATAAAATACAGAAATAATGTTTTTCTCATAAAATACATAACTAGCAATTCTCAAAATATTCATAATGGTAATATTTTACAAATGTCAAAAAATAAATACATTAAATCTTAGAAGATAGTCTAGTTTGGAAAGATTATTTTTAAAAATTCTGCCTCACATGTGACAGCAGTCATTTAACAATTTATCATTTATTTGTTTAAAGTCTGTATCATGTCTAAGTTTAAACTCAAGATTAGTATTGTAAATGTTTCTTATTTCTCATAACTTCAGCCTATATAGCTCTTTCCAGTCATGCTTGCTGTTTAAGACAATGACAATGTTGTCTTTCAGCACTAAATGTTGTGTCACATAACGCTGACAGCCATTTTAGACTGAGTGTTTTGGAGCATCGATGCCTTAGTGGAATCAACACTGATGCAGGGCCTGGTTCTCAATAATGCATATTTAGAAACTTAAAAAAAAACAGGTTATTCCCAAATGGCTAATTTTATTAAAAATATTCTAGTTATATTCACAGGAGAATGATTTATTAAATATATGCCAAATTGTTAATTCCTAATAACAGGTATATTTGGCAGAGATAATAAGATATATTCAGGAATCCCAAACAGAGAAAGTTGCTTAGTGAATACAGAATCTGGACAAGGAAATTGAGTGTTACCAAGCGGATGATAACTTCATCTAATATGTTCTAGAGTGGGAGCCTTTTTCATGCTTACAAAAATTCTGTGACAATAAGTGGTGATTAGTGGAGAAAGAGGATCTCTTTTGCACTGTTGGTGGGAATGCAAGCTGGTGCAGCCACTCTGGAAAACAGTTTGGAGGTTCCTCAAAAAATTAAAAACAGAGCTACCCTATGACCCAGCAATTACATTGCTAGGTTTTATCCAAGGGAAACAGGTGTGCTGTTTCAAAGGGGCACATACACCCCAATGTTTATAGCAGTGCTATCGACAATAGCCAAAGAATGGAAAGAGCCCAAATGTCCATTGACAGATGAGTGGATAAAGAAGATGTGGTATATATACACGATGGAGTATTATTTGGCAATCAAAAAGAATAAAATCTTGCCATTTGCAACTACATGGATGGGACTAGAGGGTATTATGCTAAGCGAAATTAGTCAGAGAAAGACAAATATCGTATGACTTCACTCATATGTGGAATTTAAAACACAAAACAGATGAGCGTAAGAGAAGGGAACCAAAAACAAGGAGAGGGACAAAATATAAGAGACTTAAATACAGAGAACAAACTGAAGGTTGCTGGTGGGGTTGTGGGTGGGTGGATGGGGTGAATGGGTAAGGGGCATTAAGGAAGACACTTGTTGGGATAAGCACTGGGTGTAATACATAGGGGATGAGTCACTGGAATCTACTCCTGAAATCATTATTGCATTATATGCTAACGAACTTGGGTGTAAATTTAAAAATAAATAAGTACATTAAAAAAAGTGATTAAAATCAGAGTATGGTAGAGATACATTCTTTTTATCCACTCTTCTCTTTCAATACTTATCAGTCATATACACACAAATCCTTCTATATTACATAATAAACTTTCTCATGATAAACATATTTTCTAGGATCCATCTGAAAGGAATGCTTCCTTTTTCAAGGAGCCCTGTAAGTGTTTTGCTGAGGTTTGGGAAGCAATCTAATCTTACCAGCGGTTTATTTTGTATTCTTCTAGGTGTGTCTCCTCCCTCCTCTTCCTCCCATTACACTTTCCATAGATGTCTAACTTTATCTAGGTTATCAGTCACTTAGGGTTAAGTGCTGTGATCCTTAACAGTCCTTAAAATCTCTGAGGTCTAAAACAACAAGGGTTATTTCTCAATTAGCTTATATGTACCTGTCTTGTTCGTTAGGCTCTGCTCCCAGTTTTGTTCAGCCAGAGAAGTAGGCTAATAGATCACCCCTCATCTGGAACACTATTGTCCTGGTAAGGGAAGGAAATGCATCTAATTGCACACTTCCTCTTAAAGGCTTTCATTTGAAAGTGATATGCATCAATTCTAATAACATTTCATTGGTTAAAGCAAGTCATATGGTCATGCTTATCCTCAAAGGAATAGGAAAGCACAATTCTACCATGTGCTTGAAAGAGGAGAACCGGAAATATCCTTGAACAACAATAATAAATACCACATCTAGTCATTTTGATTAATATTTTAACTTCTCAAGAGTGATATTTTCTGACCTAGTTCTCAAATTCAGGGCTCAATCACTCAACAAATATTCATTTAAGTGTCAAGTTTTTCAATATGCTTTTCTAAGCTCTGTGGGCGATACAAAGATGAAACAAGTATAGATCTAAAGACTCTTTTCTACAATAGAGTATAATAGCCCTCTTATAGCACTTGGTATTTTTTTTAAGTTTTTATTTATTTATTTATTTATTTTGAAAGAGAGAGGGAGAGGGAGAGTCCCAGGCAGGCTCCATGCTGTCAGTGCAGAGCCCAATGAGGGGCTCATACTCACGAACTGTGAGATCATGATCTGAGCCAAAACCAAGAGTTGGGACACTTAACCAACTGAGCTACCCAGGCGCCCTTAGCACTTGATATTTCTGCTTCATAGCTCTTAGGAAGTGGTTATTAATTATTTCTGTAAGCATTTATCTAATACTGTTTCCTCTGCTAGTTTATAAATTCTATATAGGATACAGGCTGTATCTATCTTCATGTCAACATTCTCAACAGCAACCACCATGCCTGTAGGCAATGTTCGATGATCATGTGTTGAATAAATTATAGAAGAAGGAAACTATAGTGGAAGTCAAAGATGGAGACATTCCTTCCAAACAAATTTATATCTTATTTACATCTGTAACTCCCTCAGCACTGACAGTATTTATGTGGTCACAGTTTTGATTTGCAATAATGTCCTTACACAGGAGAGACTATGCTTATTTTATTTAATTTTACATCCCCAAGCACTAGCCCAGTGCCTGACACACGGTAGGAGCTCAGTAAATACTTGACTCAGTGAAGCAAAAGAGGTAAGCTCCAAGGACCACTAAAATAAATAACTGCTAGGAGACCACCGTTTTGTAAGTCACTAAAGTGTGCTTCCATCAACAGGTACATTAATAACATATGGTTTAATCTTCTAAAACGTGAGTGTTCTACACGGCTGTTTTTGATAGACTAGCGGATGAGTGGTTTTATAATTGGACAAAATTCTGATTGCATCTGACACGAACTGGGCAATAGAGTTTTAGCTGATGACCTACAGTAGCTGGAAACAGACCTTATGCCGGGAGCCCAAGCAGAGAATAAAAAGAGGGAAGTTTGTCTCACATTCTGTACATTTGGGGCTAGGCTTGTAGAATGGATTTGTAACTCCATTCATATACACTCTTTATATATGAGCATATAATATTCTGACATTTCCATTAACCGAGGAGATGTACAAATATGTACAGTTAACCATACTGTAATGTATGCTCCTTTCTGAAGATGAGTATAGCACACAGATTATAGGCTTTTGGTATGACAGTAAACCAAATACCTATATATCATTCTGTATGTGAGGGACAGGGTGTCACTTGGTTTAACCTCAACTGAGGACATGAAAACCACCTTCTAATGGGCTTTTATTATATTCTAAACATATTTACGTTGATGGTTCTCCAAGGAACATTAAGCCCCCGAGACTTGCTTACATTTCTGAAATTATATTTCAAGGCCCCAGACACCAATGACACCAATTACATGTCTGTAAATTGCCGTGCCATATACAGCTATACATATAAATGATTTAATGGGGGATTTTCAATATAAACATTGCTAAAACATAATTATTATGAGCTTAGTTGTTAAAATGCCAAGTATTTGGAAAAAAATAACTAACTTTCCTAAAGAGTCTTTCATTATTTTTGAAAATTTGTTGGAGGGTTTTGTTTGAAGTTAACCAAAATATTTCTTTAACCTTGACTCTAAACAGTAGGAATTTATGGGGATAGTAGATTTTTTTAAATTAAGAAACAAGTGAAAAGAAATGCTTAAAAACATGAGGACAATTAAACAATAACCATTAATGTGAATAGTAGAAACCTGATTGTGGTTATTTAGGGATAGTCCCATATATATATATACAAAAAAAGCAAAGTATACCACTTATTTATCAAGAGACAAAAAAAAAAAAAAAAAAAAAAAGAAAGAAAGAAAAGAAAAAAAGAAAAAAAAAAGCCCAGATGAACAGGAAATTCTTGAAGTTCTGCCCAATTACTTGGCATGAACATTGGAAAATTCTAAATCTGGGAAGTTTATTATAAGAATCTTTTTGTTTCTATATAAAATCATGTACATATAAGTCAGAAGTCAGAGCCAGTACATTTGTTGTTTTTGGTAATGATTAAAATTTTTACAGCCTTGGGGGCGCCTGGGTGGCTCTCAGTTGAGCATCCAACTTTTGATTTCAGCTCAAGTCATGATCCTAGGGTCGTGGGATCAAGCCCTATGTCGGGCTTTGTGCTGAGCATGAAGCCTGCTTAGGATTCTCAGATTCTCTCTCTTTCTCTTTCTCTCTCTCTCTCTCTCTCTCTCTCTCTCTCCCCGCCCCTCCCCCGCCGCTGTTCCTCTACCCTGCTCAAGTTGTCTCTCTCTCTAAAATAAAATTTAAAAAAAAATTACAACCTTGAGTAACAGAAATAAACCTCTTGCATATCTTTTTTATTTGGAAAATGCTGATTGGACATATGACAATATTCTCCCCCACCCCCACCACCCAGGGTTAGGATTTTATTAATGCTATCGGAATTTTGCAGATACAGGCATTTTATTATGCTTCGCTTTATTGTGCTTTGCAGATATAGCGCCTTTTTTAAAAATTGAAGGTCTGTGACACCTTTGCATGAACCAAGTCTATCGGCACCATTTTTCTAACAGCATTTGCTCATTTTGTGTCTCTGTATCACATCTTGGTAACTCTCACACTATTTCAATCTTTTCATTATTATTATATTTGTTATGGTGATCTGTGATCAGTGATTATGATTTGCTGAAAGCTCAGATAATGGTTAGCATTTTTTAGCAATAAAGTTTTCAAATTAAGTTTTTTGTTTTAGAGATAATGTTCTTGCACACTTAATAGAGTTCAGTATAGTGTAAATGCAACTTTTATATACATTGAGAAATCAAAAAAAATAATTTGACTTGCTTTATTGTAATATTTATTTATTGCGGTGTAGTATCTTGAAGCTGTGCCTGTGCTACAATAATTTTGCTGCTGGACAGATGAGAACTTTGATTAATGAAGTATCAGGCAAGGACAAACCACCTGGGTGAACCATGGATACCTATCTCCATTTTAGAAAAGGCTTATCAGCTGTTCCTAGGAGATTGTGTATATAAGAATATTCAGTTCTTTTGGAAAGCAAGTTCTTTATCTAATCCCCTTTGCAGATCTCTTTAGAATATTTTTTCCATATCTTATGAAATCTAGATGTACTATGCCCATTTCATGTCTTCTATAGTGCCAAAGAATGAAACAAAGAGCTTTAAATAATTTTTTTTTCTTTTCCAAAGCTGAGTTAATTTTCTTGCAAGCAAGGGAACTCATATCAGTAAAGAAATTCACCCGAGTATTTCACTGAAGGAAAAAGGCATGGTTTCTGAACTGTGAGAAATAGCGTTTCCTGGTTATGCTCTTTAAAATTGAAAACACACTTTCTAGAAAGAACAGAATGAGTCCAGTGTTCAGTGCTGGCTGATGCCTAAAGTAGTCCATTGTCGTTGGTCAGGAAAGATGCTTCAGTTATGGCATGCTGGGCTGCTCACAGTTCATGTCCTTCAATAGTTTTAGCGGGTTACCACCACTTGCAATAAAATAAGATACAGCGTTTGCTTTGATATCTCCTAAATGCTGCTGCACGTGAAAGATTTTCCCTTATAATAGCAGTTCTATATGAAGAAAGAAATTGAAGTTTTGGCACCTATTTTTTTTTTTTTGAGTCCATTTTGGCTTCTAATGATAATCATAGCTTTCTCTTAGATTTCAAGGCAAATATGTCTGATCCTCTTTCTCTAATCTGAACATTTCTACTCTTTGGCTGAGAAAACTGGGATAAATTTACAATTAAGTTGTCACCATGTGCTTCAAATATTAATGTTGTCCCTTCTCCTCCTCATCATTTTCTTCATATATAGACTGAGCTCTCCATAATCTATTTCATATTCTTTAGTTCATTCTAACAGATTCTTGTTGTTTTGCCCTGTGTCGGGCCAGTGTCTGGTCCCACTGAAGATAACTAAATGAGAGACTGATGGAGACTAAGATCAAACATATCAAAGATCCCAGGGCACCAGGCTATATTTGAGCCAAAGGAAGAACCTGAGTTTTGCCAAGAAGATCCTATTTCCAATGAGGTCATACTCTGACATATTGGGAGGTAGGACTTCAATATACCTCTTTGGAGAGACACAATTCAACCAATAGCACACTCAAAAAGAGAAGCTGGGTTCAGTGGTTAGGGGTACCTAAGAGGGATACCTAAGAGGGTAAGAGGAGTTACCCTTCTTTGAGGCTGTATTATCTAGGCTAAGAACTAAAAGGTAGATTTGCTGAAGGGTCTGAACAAGAGTGTTCTTGGCTGGGAGAATGGTGCATAAAAAAGGTCACTGGTCAGAAAAAGGCCTTGGCTGTTTCCTCAGAGAACAAAAATATGGCCACTGTGGATGGACCACAAAGAGCCAAGGAAGGAGAAAGGGGAGATGACATTGGAAGGTATAGGCAGGAGATAGGCCGGCAGGGCATTTTCCTAAAGTTATGGAGTTTAGAATTTATTTCCAGTGAATAAGAAGCTATTGAAAAACACAGATCTGACATATATATTTAAGTTTATTTATTTATGTAAGTAATCTCTACACCCAACATGGGGCTCAAACTCACAATCCCGAGATCAAGGGTTGCATGCTCTTCTGGCTGAACTAGCCAGGCACCCCTGAGTTATACTTTAAAGATTATTTTGGCTGCCATTTGGAGAGTAGATTGTGGCAGAGCAAGAGTGGAAGTCGGGAGGTCCTCTGTGTAGCATGGCTTTCTAGATTGAGATGCAAAGAAATGCGAGACACACACTTATCTTCAAGGTCAGAGCAATGTGCTTGGGGGAAACAACACAATTACACATAAACAGATATTAAATGACTTAAGATATTATAGCCTGTGTTTTATTTTTTTTTATTTAAAAAAAAAATTTTTTTAACGTTTATTTATTTTTGAGACAGAGTGAGACAGAGCATGAACGGGGGAGGGGCAGAGAGAGAGGGAGACACAGAATCAGAAGCAGGCTCCAGGCTCTGAGCCATCAGCCCAGAGCCCGACGCGGGGCTCGAACTCACAGACCGTGAGATCGTGACCTGGGCCGAAGTCGGACGTCTAACCGACTGAGCCACCCAGGCGCCCCTAGCCTGTGTTTTAGATGAATGATGTTCACTCTCAGCATGCGCTATTGAGTACCTATTAGATGTTAGGCACTGTGTTGGTTATTGGAAACTAATGAAGGCTACAATAAGTGTGTTAGAATCTATTGGGTGAGACAAGTATGAGCTGAAGGTAGAAATGGTTATCACATCTGGTGGGGAACATGAACGAGGAAGTGGTCAATTCTGTTTAATAAACAGGTCAGAAAAGAATGAAGGAGGGAGACACTTTCTCTGACTCTTATACAAGTACCTATATTTATCTGGCCAATAAGTTGGAAGACACTAGGGTACAAAAAGGGAGAGGAATGGGGGGAAGCCATACCAGGCAAAAAGGGAGGATTGGACAAAGGTAAATGTGTGATGAAGCAAGGCACATTTGGGGACTTTAAGACTTATATGAGCCCACAGCAAGAGTTTGGAAGAAAACTATATGGGGTGAAGATTTTAATTTTAATTTTGTATGGCTTTCTAGGATGTCTCTTTTCTATGTGTGGAGAATCTTCCACTGTATGAGTTGAGAAGGCAAAGTCCTGTCTTCCATTTTGAAAGGTCTCTCTGAACCCTAACAATTGGAGCTGGGGTGAGATGCTTTGGAGGGGACAGTGCCATCTAATATCCAGTGGTAGTGGAGCTGACAGTGTGGAGCCAGTGGCAGTGCCCGGTATCCTTAATGGCAGTAGTCCCTCACTGACCTGATGTCCTTGTAGTCAGAGTCTGGGCATGCCCACACAGCTTTATTTCTGCTGGCTTCCACAAGCCTTGTCCTTCAAATTTACTGTTGACTCAGAACCACTTGAATTATTTCAGTAGGTTCTTTTTCAGCAAAACTTAGCTAGAGTTGGTTTGCTAAGAACTCTGAGTGATATAGAGTGGAATAGAATGAGTTGGGCAGGAGTGAGGTGATGTTGGGCCTTGCATGCCTTGTAAAATATAGCCTTTATCCTCAAGGTAATGAGAGGCCTTTTTAAAAATTAAGTACTTTTTTAATTAAGCTTTTATTTATTTTTATTTTTTTAAGTTTATTTATTTATTTTGAGAGGGACAGAAACAGCATGAATGGGGGAGGGACAGAGAGAGAGGATGAGAGAGAGAATCCCAAGCAGGCTCCACACAGAGCCTGATGCAGGGCTGGAAACCATGAAACCATGAGATCATGACCTGAGCCGAAACCAAGAGTTGGATATTTAACAGACCAAGCCACCCAGGTGCCCCTAAATTAAGCTTTTAATTTTGACATAATTGTGGATTTGTATTTGATAGAAATAATAGAGATCTTGTGGATCCTTTGCCTTGCTTCCCTCAGTAACGATATCTTACAAAACCACAGTACTGTATCTCAACTCTGATATTGCATAGATACCACCAAGATACAGAATATTTCCATCATCATGAAAATTCTCCTGTTGTCCTTTTATAGTCCTATCCACTCCCTTCTCACCTCCACCTGCTCCTTCACCCCTGGCAACTACTAATGGAATCTCCATTTTTATAATTTTGCCATTTCAAGATGTCTTATGTTGTTACATAAATGAAATCATACAATAAGTAACCTTTTGAGATCAGCTTTTTTTCACTTAACATAATTTCCTGCAGATGATCCACATTGCTGTGTATATCAGTAGTTGGCCCATTTAATTGTTGTACAGTATTCCACAGTATGGACATAGCCCTGTTTGTTTAACCTTTCACCCACTGAAGGACGGTTGGGTTGTTTTCAGTTTGGAGCTGTTATGAATAAAGCTGCTAGAAACATTTGTGTACAAGTTTTTGTATGAACATGAATTTTCATTTCTCAGGGATAAATGTCTGATTGTATAACAGCTATTTCATACAGTGGTTACATGTTTAGTTTTCTAAGAAACTGACAAACTGTTATCCAGAGTGACTGTACCGTTTTACATTTCCACCAGCAGTATGTGAGTGATCTAGTTTCTCCATATCCTTATCATCCTCATTTGGTTGTCTTATTTTTTATTTTAGCCATTCTGATAGGTGTGTAGTGATAATCTCATCGTGGCTTTAATTTGCCTTTCCTGAGGGCTGATGATGCTGAACATCTTTTTATATGCTTATTTTCCATCTGTATATTTTCTTTGGTTAAATGTCCGTTCATATCTTGTACCCATTTTCAAATTGGAGTGTTTGTTTTATTACTGTTGAATTTGAGGGGCTCTTTGTAGACTAGATATTAGTCTTCTGTCAGATACATGATTTGCAAATATTTTATATACCTTCTCTCAGTCTGTAGCTTATATTTTCCTCCCCTTAACAGGGTCCTTTGAGAACAAAAATTTTACTTTTGGTAAATACAATTTATGAATTTTCCTTTTATGGATAGTACTTCAGGTGTTAAGTCTAAGAACGTTTTGTGTAACCCTAGATCCTGAAGATTTTCTTTTAAATGTTTTTTCTAAAAGTTTTATCGTTGTGCAATTTATATTCAAGTTCATTATATAGTTTGAGTTAATTTTTATGTAAGATATAAGACGTAGGTTGAAGTTCATTTGTTTTTGTCTATGCATGTCCAATTGGTCAAGCGCCATCTTGAAAAAATTACCTTTTCTCAATTGAATTACTTTTCCACCTTGGTCCAAAATCAGTTGGGCATATTTGTGTGGATCTCTTTCTGGGTTCTCTATTCTATTTCACTGGTCTATTTGTCTGTTCTTCTGACGATTCTGATTGCCATCCTGATTGCCGTAGCTATGTAATATCTTGGATACCAGGAAGACTGATTACTCCTACTTTATTCTTCTCTTCATCAAAGCATTTTTAAAAGGGTGCAACACTCTACCTACAGAGTGAAGGATGGTTGGAGAAGCACAGGATTGGAAAGAGGAAGATTATTAGAGAGTCAGAAAGAACCAAACATGTGTTAAGTTCAGGTAGTATCAGCAGGGGAGAGAGGAAGTAGATAATGAGAGCAGATGCTAAACAGTTTTAATTCTTAGGATTTGTTCATTGATCAGCTAAGGGGGTAAGGAAAAAAGAGGAGTTTAGGGTGCTTCTTAAGATTCTAATTTGAGATGATGTTGACTGAGGCAGAGAAAATATAAAAATGGAAGGTTTTGAGAGAATCATAATGAATGTTATTTTGGATCTGTTTAATTTGGAATTGAAATGCCTTTGCACTCTGTATCGACCATAATTATACTGTTTAGTATCTCAACAGATCAAATTGGGATGGAGGTGGAGTTATCAGCAATTAGAGCCATAAATGCAGAGGGCAAGGCCACACAGTGGTATGTATACCCAGTGAAGGTTTCTAGCCAAGGCTCCCAGTTAACGTTCATTCTGAGGGATAGGTGGAGGAAGACCAACCAGCAAGGTACTGAAAAGAATCGTCAAATAAAGGAGAAAATCAAGAAAACAGTGTTGTAAGAGGCTTAAAACAACAATCTTTGTCATTGAAGAGTGGTCAAATGGAATGAGGATGGAAAAGGAGTGATTTGATTTGGCAAACGCAAGATGTTGGTGACATCAAGTGGACCAAGTTCATTGATGTGGCGTGAGGTGAAGCCAGATTGCAGTCCAAGGGGGAAAGGAAGAGAAAGATGGGAAAGAGGGAACATTCACTATTCTCTGAGAAATGTGGCTGAAGAAAGGAGAGAGGCAGGGTGGAACCTACAGTGGGAGAAAGGATTTAACAATTGTTTTCTTTTTTCTCCTCCCCCCCCCTTTCTTTTGTTTTCTTTTTCTTTTATTCTTTTCTTTTTAATGCTTGAGAGGCTTAAGCTTGATTATAGGCTTTGAGGAAGGCACCAACTAAGAAAGGCAAGAAGAGAGCTAATTGATGGATCAGATACTACAAAGAAATAATACCAAGAGCACAGGACAGGAGATTTAACCATCTTTTCTGTCACTGAAAGCATATTGATTGGAATCAGTCTTAGGTACATATAATAAAGAGTCAAAAGAATGATCTCCTACGTAGATAATAGATAATTTGTCTCCCATATTGCAAACAAGTCTGAAGGTAGGTACTCCTAAGATACAACTTTTTTTTATCTTTTTGCTCTTTACATTTTTAAGGTCACCTTATGGTCCAAGATGTCTGCTGGAGGCCCAGCCATCTCATCTGAGTTCCAGGCAAGCAGAAAGAGAAAAGAGGAAAGGGGAAAAGAATTGACCTCCCAGCTAAGTCCAGCTCCTTTAAGGCACTTTCCTGAAACCCCACTTGAGGACTTCTGCTTACTTTTTTACTGGCCACTCCTAGCTGTGAGGAGGGCTGAGAAATGTAGTCTCTAGCTTTTGCTTCCGTAAAAGTAAGGTTCTATTAGTAAGGAAAAATAAACTGGAAATTGGGTAGGGCAGTAGAAGCTTTTGTCTGAGGAGGAAAGAAAGTGCAAGGATTTACAGATGTAGATACATTTTTTTGATGCAAGAAAAGGAAATTGAATTGGTTAATGCTGAATATATTGGGGATTTCTGTGAATGTCTGCAGCAAGGTCATCATCAGAGAAAGAGGGTATCCACAGAGACCCTGAGAAGAATGGTGGACAATTTACAGTAGTTTTAGAGGAAAATGAAGGGAACGGCAGCTGACCAGACTAGCATATAAAAGAATGTTGAGCAGCCTTAAGGGCTTAGCAGGAGTTGGAGATCATTAATTTCTCCTGGCACAAAATTGAATAGCTGTGGGATTTTCTGTTGCAGTGTTCAGCAAATAGGATACAGGAGCATGGTGAAATTCATTTCATGTTGTATGGGTGCTGGGTATGGGGGTTGCATAAGCTAGAAAAACTTGAGGGAAGGGAAAATTATGTTGGCAGAAATGGACACAGAAGGGCTAGAGGAGGTGTGGGACTTTTATTAAGATCTCAAAATGCAGGCAGGAGTCTATTGGGAGGGAAAGGAATATTAAGCAGAAGAATGACACAGGAGGTAGGAAGAGGTGGGAATGGACAAGACATGTTAGGAGACACAGTAAAGCAATGTGGTTGAGTGGGAGGGCTACAGGAAGGCTGTCATGGAAGGAGGGTATGGAAAGGGCACATCTTATAAAAATCAGGTAAAATACAAATTCTTTAGCCTCAAATTCCAAGTCATATCCTCCAGGCAGTGGAGATCTGATGAAGGTTATTGTGCAGGAGAGTAATTTAAGAAGATAATCATGGCAGTGGTTTGTTCCAAGGATGGGAGGGAGATTGGCTGAAGGAAAGAAAACTGGTGTAGGAGGCTAGCAAAGGAATCTGGCATTCAGGAAACTATAAGAGAGGAAAGAGGGATAGAGTCAAAGGACAGAAAGTCACACTCTCCTCTGGGCTCCCAGCCCTTCTCACACTAAGGAATTTTTGCTCTCAGTTGTGAATACTTGCATAATGTTGCTCTCACCCCAGTGGGACTCCAATGGGGTGTCTCTTTTTTCTTTCCTTTCTTTCTCTGTCTTCTTTCCTCCCACCCTCCCTTCTTTTCTTCCTTCCTTTTGTTTTCTTCTTTCTTTCCCTCCCTTCTTCCTTTCCTTTCTCCCTTCTGTGTTCCTTTGTCCTTCCTCTTTCTTCTTTCTTTCTTCCTTCCTTCCTTCCTTCCTTCCTTCCTTCCTTCCTTCCTTCCTTCCTTTCTTTCTTTCTTTCTTTCTTTCTTTCTTTCTTTCTTTCTTTCTGAAATACTTGCATAGTATTTACTGCTTACATACTGGATGCTGTACAAGGCATTGAAGAGTCATAGAAGGAAACATTATTCTCATGGGGAAAAGCACACAAGTAAGAGAACCAAGTGGAATTCAACAGTTCAACCAAGTAGAAGTGTGTGTCAGGTTTTGGGGGTACACAGAGTAGGAGACTCTATTCTATTGTGGGAGAGAGGTATCAATGGAATCCAGCCTGGGAAAATCACAAGGAAATCATGATGGGAGAGGGAGTAGGGAAAGGGGGAAATAAAAGTGCAGGAAAGAGGGCTTCAGGAGCTAGCTGCTTGGGGAAGCTGCATCACAGGGTTTGAGTGCAACAGTGAAGGGCCATGAAATTGGAGAAGTAAACAAGAATTGTCCCGTTTGTGTGTGTCCTGCTAAAGAATTTAGGCTTTATTCCAAACACATTGGAGGGTCCAGAAGGATTTTACACAGAAGAAAGAATTAGCTTCTTTTTGGAGTCATCAAAAGTGAGAAGTTACAATCTCAGGGTTTGGAAACAGATGGAGACCAGGATGTTATTAACGGTGCAGTCGCTTGGTGGCTATGTGAGCTTGGGAAAGTTACCTAATCTCCCTAAGCCTCAGTTTCTTCTTTGAAATTGGAAAACAACCATCACCACTACCACAGCAACAACAAAACTACCTTTCTCATAGGTATTATTGTTTTATTTTCTGAGAATTAAATGAATACCATTTGTCACATTCTTAGCACAGTGCCTGGTACATAGAAAGCCCTCTAAACCTGATAGCTGCTTTTTACTAGCACACATATCACCTCCAGTATTATTACTATTGTAAAAATTGCTCTGGGAGTTGTATGCAAGGCGAGTCAGAGGTAGGGGACAAGCTGGAGTAAGGGACACTGCTTAGGATACCTTTGGAATAATCTAAGGAAGAATATTCTATTTTTATTATTTGTTTTTGGTCCAGTACCCAGCTGTCATTCAAAAGGAATAAAAAAACGTTTATGGAATAAATGAAAAGGAAGACTGAGCAGAATTTAGTGATTGATTAGCTTAGGGAAACCAGGGGGACAGTAAAAGATGACTTTAAGGCTTCATGCTTGGGGGGCTGCAGAGTTCTGGTTCTGTTGACACAAGGAAACCACCCCTGGCTCTGCTTTCTCAGACCATTGCTCACCTGACATCTTTGGATGGTCAGCCGCTCTTCCAATTTCATTCATTAGCTCAGTGACTGTGTGTGCACATCTGCCACTTTGACTTTTTCCAGAATGCCTTGTCATAACCATAATGGAGGCATATTCAAATTTAAAAACTTCAAATTTTTGAAGTCTCAAATGCCACTTACAAATTGGTTCTAAATACCTCTCTCTGGTTGTCTCAAAATCTCATTTTATTTGTGGGTCATGTAGATGTCTCTGGAAAGACTGTAGCATCCTATGCCTCTGTTTAGGGGCATTGATAGAATCCTTCACTTTTACGATTAATGTTGTGTTTGAAACCAAACATTCTTATGGCTTCTCAATATTATGTAATTGCCACTTTCTCTTCTTTTTATATACAGAATAATATTTTGGGTCTCATATCACAAACAGACAACGAAAACTGGCTCAGCTTTTGGCTCTTCTTTTCCTGCTAAAATGGTACTTCTACTTTAACTCTGAAGACAGAGGAACCTGGGAATGTGACCTGAGATCTTGTTCTTAACCAAGTGATCTGTCCACCATGAATGCCTGATTTTAGTACAAGCCTAGAGCAGATGGAGCCGAAACCATGGTTCCCTGTTGTTGTTTTCCTTTTTTCTTGAGTTTGATTATTCTGATTACTAAAAATGCCTTGCTGTTTGACAAAGAACAGGAATTTTGAGATTGCTCTGGGGCTAGGTTAGCCAGGTTCAAGGCTCTGCCAACATTTAGAGAGATTGTTTTTTAGAATGGAACTTTTTAAAAAATGTTTATTTATTTATTTTTGAGAGAGAGAGAGAGAGAGAGAGAGAGAGAACAAGCAGAGGAGGGGCAGAGAGAGAGAGGGAGACACAGAATCTGAAGCAGGCTCCAGGCTCTGAGCTGTCAGCTCAGAGCCTGATGCAGAACTCAAACCCACAAATTGTGAGATCATGACCTGAGCTCAAGTCGGACGCTTATCCCACTGAGCCACCCAGGCACCCCTAGAGTGTACCTTTTTAATAAGTGCCTTATATGAAAACAAGTGACACATCATAAATGAGTTGAGAGTGCTCTCTACTAGTGAAAATGGTGGAGGGTTGATCCATTCAAACTCTTTGCCCAGTTGTACTTGGGATCCAGGGCACACATCTGTGAGACGGCTCTCCCAGATAAGGGGAAGGAGAGCAAACCCCACTGCCTGTCAGGATGGCTGTCCTGATCTCAGCTTCACTAGCTCCTGAGGTCCTGCCAAAGAAGTTAGTAAGAACTCATGTAGACCTGGAGGCCAAGGTTGAGCAGAAAGAGCCCCTGCAGTAGCACACATGTGGCCCTTCTTCTCCTTCTCTCTCCTTGTCCCCTAGTCTGTGTGTGTGTGTGTGTGTTTCAGAAATAGTACATAAGAGAATGGGAAATTAAATGTCTCTGTGGGAAAAAGCAGTGTTTCAGGTTCTCAGCATTTTAGTCAGCTGCTGTCATATTTTTCCAGACTGTAAATGTATTTTGAAGCTATTAAAATCTATTCATAGTGATGAAAAAAGGTAGGAACTCAATGGTTCTTTCCCAATTGCTATTTGTCCAATAACAAATACCTAAACACTTTAATTAGCCTTTTTATTTCCCCTATGGCGGCAAAATAATCCTCCTCATCTACGTGGGGGAAACAAATCTGTGCTGGGAACATAGCAAGACAAAAACCTCCCTGGGCTAGTCTGTTTGTCCAAGAGTATGGATTTTGGCAGCTGCTTTAAGAGTTGGGCTCCCTGATGAGGGCGCTGGTCTCTTTTGGGTGTGGGAAAGGAGAGGTAGAGAGGCCGGGAATCTCTTTTAAATCACAGACGAAAGGAAACCAGGAAGTAAGGGGAAATTATTTCAGTCTGCTCATAGCTCAGGATGTTAAAGGCAGTAACCTCAGCTGGTTGGTTAATCATTAGCAAAAAGGAAAGAGCAGCGGAGGTCAGGACTGGCCAAACCACAGAGACGGACTTGAAGCAGGGAGAGAGCTCCTGGAAGAGGCAAGATGTGATCTTACCTGGTGTTAACCTCTTTCTCGTATTAACTTTTCCTTGGGACGTAAAGCAAGATGACTCTTTTCTGTTCCCAGACATTTGTCTAAATAAAGCCCTCTTAATTTTGTTTTTGCTGTGGGATTCCTAAGCAGACCAGAAGAAAAGGCATCTTCCCTGAGCGGCTGCCCAGCTCCTGCTCAGTTTTGCTCTAGGGCAGCCGCTCTGGCCACAAAAAGCAAGCAGGTGAGTGTCCCCAAGCGGGGCTCGCCGCAGGCAGATCTGCCCCATTGTTGTGAAACAGGGCTTTGCACGCTCTCCGCAGCCAGGGGAATTGGTGCTGACTTCCAAGTTGCCCCGTGGAAGAAGAGAAAGTGGATCTGCAGAGACTGAAAGGAGAGGGAGAAGCCCCTCTCCTCTCCTCCCTCCCAGGGCACCATGGGCAACATTTGTGTGAGGTTCTTGACGTACTTGAAGCCCTGTCTCCCATGCCTGTTCCAGGAGGCCGACAAGCCGGTGGTGATTGAGAACCCAGTGGCCCGCTGCTCCCCTGATGCTTGCAGGTCACAGAGTCAGGAGCTCGGGAGAAGCGGTGGTCACTACTTTGTGGCTCTGTTTGATTACCAGGCTCGGACTGCAGAGGACCTGAGCTTCCGCGCGGGCGACAAGCTCCAGGTCCTGGACACTTCCCAGGAGGGCTGGTGGTTCGCCAGGCACTTGGAGAAAAGGGTAGATAGCTCTGGCCAGCTGCTGCAGGGCTATATTCCTTCTAACTATGTGGCTGAGGACAGGAGCCTGCAGGCAGAGCCGTGAGTAGTACAAACCCATACTTTATTTCTCAACTCTCTGAGGGCGGGTAATGAGTTTTCCTTCTTATCTGCAACCCCCTAATTTCCAAAGAGCTACCCAGAAAGTATGAGGAAGTACTGGCAAGAACCTTTTAATTGAAACACACCTCTACTGTTAAGAGTGAAACTGGCAGGTAATTGTTGTTGAAATGACTTCTATTACCATATGTATACCCGTGGGCCCTGGGTGTTCATCAACATTAACAAATCTAATCTATCTACCTAATCTATCTAATACTCTACCTTTTCTTTGGCTGTAAAATATGTCTGACTTTAAAAAGAGAACTGCATTTCATTTGTAGGTATATCATATATATAAATCACACCTTCAAATCTAAAGTTCAGCTCTCTCTCTTTTAAAACTTTTGAAGTATCAACGCCCAACTCTAACTCTAATTTTAATCCCTTTTCATTCTGTTAGACACACACAGAGCCAATTAACATCAGGGTAGCATTTAGAAGATGCTAATTTTTCACTGCATTTTCCCAGTGAAATAATGACTAGACATTTTTCTTTGAGATCCAGATATGGACTTAGGCTACCCAAATTGTGATAGTTTGGGGTTTTATTATGATTAGAAACTGACCAGCTATAGATATTTAGTGAGTTTTAACAACAACAAAAAATATATAATGGCTGTATTTCCCCAGAGGAGGAGATAATGACTAATCTGATATTTGGAAAAAAAATTCTATGATTATGGTGGACCCACAGAGGAAAATTTTATATACACCCATCCATCCATCCATGCAAGTGCCAGGCACAGCAGAGGCATGGTAAGTGGAGGAGGCGTAGGTTATGCTAGTGGTGGTTGAACATAAAGTAGATAAAGCACAGTCTTGACAATGGATACTTGAGGTTTGGTGGGTTGAGAAGCAATTGGGGACTATTACTGGCCCTAACTTTGTTACTGCCTGGTTCCAGTGAAACCCAAGACTGGGAATGTCTCCCAGGACTTATTTTATGGAATGTACCTTGGTAGAGGAACCACTGAGGATTCACTTATTTTCTCATATGTTTCTCTTTTTTATGAGAATTGTAGCATCCTTTACTGGCCTAAGGAATAAAATGGCAAGGAAGTGCCAATCAGGCAGTATTGCTGCATTCCAAACTCAAATACAAATACAAAAGGAAGGTTGGTAATTTTTGAGATTCTTTCCAACACTAGGAACCTATATGTGTTAAAAAAAAAAAAGGGGGAGTCTTATTTTATGCCTAAATAGAAATGAATTGAAATCTAGACTTTTGATGAATGGAATTGATCCATTCTCAAATGAGAAAATCATCTGTTTGAACATGTATTTTCTGTGATAATCTATAGGAAATATCTTTATTTATTCACCAAATGCTTGCTTATGTGCTTGCTTATGTGCATTTATGTTTTCACTACTATATGATTTATGGATATGGTATGATAATGTATGGTATTATGTATGTTTTAAATTCAGCAAAACATATGCATACTAGACAAATAAATACTAGAATATTAATACTAGAGCCTTGAATTCATAATCTAATATTTTTATCATTCTATTTGTTTATTTTTTTCATCATAATAAGCGGACTCTTTAATTCCCATCTCCTATTTCCCCCATCTCCCCATCCACCTCCCCTCTGGTAACAACCAATTTGTTCTCTATAGTTAAGAGTCTGTTTCTTGGTTTGTCTCTCTCTTTTTTTCTTTGCTCTTCTCTTCTGTTTCATAAATTTCATATGAATGAAATCATATGGTACCTGTCTTCCTCTGACTGATTGCACTTACATTATACTCTCTAGCTCTATCCATGTTGCAAATGGCAAGATTTCATTCTTTTCATGGGTGAATAATATGCCATTATATAAATGTATGAGATATATGTATATATACATATGTACATGTATATACATGTACAATGTATATATATATATGCATATACATGTATATGTATATATACACATATATCTCAGATACATATATCTTATCTTTATCCATTCATTTATTGATGGATACTTGGGCTGCTTCCATAGTTTGGCTATTATAAATAATGCTGCAATAAATAAAGGAGTGCATGTATCCCTTTGAATTAGTGTTTTTGTATTTTTTGGATAAGTACACAGTAGTATGATTACTACATTGTAGGATAGTTTTATTTTTAGTTATTTGAGGAAGCTCCATACTGTTTTCCACAGTGGCTTCACCAGTTTGCATTCCCACCAGCTCTGCAAGAAGGTTCCTTTTTCTCTACAACTAGGCCAACGTTTGTTGTTTCTTGAGTTTTTGGTTTTATCCATTCTGACAGGTATGAGGTAATATCTCATTGTAGTTTTGATTTGCATTTTCCTGATGATGAGTGATGTTGAGCATCTTTTCATGTGTCTGTGGGCCATCTGTGTGTCTTTTTTGGAGAAATGTCTGTTCATGTTTTCTACCCATTTTTAATTGAATGATTTTTTGGGGGGGTACTGAGTTATATCAATTCTTTGTATATTTTGGATACTAACCTTTTATCAGATATGTCATTTGCAAATGTCTTCTCCCATTCACTAAGTTGCCTTTTAGTTTTGTTGATTTTTTCCTTTGCTGTGCAGAAACTTTTTATTTGATGTAGTCCTAATAGGTTATTTTTGCTTTTATTTCCCTTGCTTCAGGACACATATCTAGAAAAATGTTGCTAGGGCCAGTGTCAGAGAGATAACTACCTGTGGTCTTTTCTAGGATTTTTATGGTTTCAGGTTTCACATTTTGGTCTTTAATCCATTTTGAATTTATTTTTGTGTATGGTGAAAGAAAGTGGTCCAGTTTCATTCTTTTGCATGTGGCTGTCTAGTTTTTCCAACAATATTTGTTGAAGAAACTGTCTTTTTCC
Source organism: Neofelis nebulosa (assembly GCF_028018385.1). Taxonomy (NCBI): domain Eukaryota; kingdom Metazoa; phylum Chordata; class Mammalia; order Carnivora; family Felidae; genus Neofelis; species Neofelis nebulosa. Next base: position 108,179,391 of record NC_080787.1, on the reverse strand, counting down.
CATTGTATCTTCATTTCTCCTTTGTCAAAGGTTAATTGACCACATAAATGTGGGTTTATTTTTGGGTTTTCTATTTGATTCCAATGATTTATGTATCTGCTTTTTGCCAGTACCATATTATTTTAATTTTTGTTTTTCTTTTTCAAGACTTCTTTGGCTATTCGAGGTCTTTTTTGGTTCCATACAAATTTTAGGGTTGCTTGTTCTAGTTCTGTGAAAAATGCTGTTGGTATTTTGATAGGGGTTGCATTGTATGTGTAGACTGCTTTGGGCAGTAGAGATATTTTAACAACATTTGTTCTTCCAACCCATGAGCGTGGAATGCCTTTTCATTTCTACATGTCATCTTGAATTTCTTTTCTCAGTGTTTTATTGTTTTATATTTGCAAATGACATGATACTATATATAGAAAACTCTAAAGACTCCACCAAAAAACCCCCACTAGAACTGATAAATGAATTCAGTAAAGTCGCAGGATACAAAATCAATGCATAGAAGTCTGTTGCATTCCTATACACTAATAATGAAGCAGCAGAAAGTGAAATTAAGAAGACAATCCCATTTACAATTGCACCAAAAACAATAATATATCTAGGAATAAACTTAACCAAAGAGGTGAGAGACCCGTTCTCTGAAAACCATAATGTACTAATTTTACATACATTCAATTCATATTAATGCTTAGGATCTCTGTTTGCTCATCTGTAAGGTCCCTGATTTCACACAGATCTCTAAATTCTCTGATTGTCTGGAAACATGAGCTTTTTTTTTTTTTTTTTTTTTTTGTGGAACATGAGCTTTTAATGTTTCATATGTAGTGGTTTAGCTACATACTTGACAGACAATGCTGAGGAAAGCAAGTAAACTGAAATAAAATAAGCAATTCAAAAGTGATAACTTTCTGGGTAACAGGCTCAAGCACAGTGTCCTTGCTTATTTGGATTCTATTTGCCTAACAAACACAAAATAAGACAACTAAAATATTGTGACTATTTTTTATTCTTATGGGCTATCTGTAACCAAGAATACTTTTCTTTGATGCACATAATTCCTGACCTCATTCCTCTTGGAATTTGTTCTCAGCAGTGTTCCAATGTGTCACTACCAACCTATATCTTGGGATCTTCATCCACTGGAATAAAAACTTGTTGCCCAGATGTTGCCACTGGGCCTCCTGGTTAGTTCAGGCCATTTCTTTTCTTTCTTTCTTTTCTTTCTTTCATTTCTTTCATTTCTTTTCTTTCTTTCATGGCCTTCATCTATGATCCTAGGTTGTTAATGAGGGTGCTTGCCACCAAAAGGCTAAATTCCTTCAATACTTTTAGTGCAGGGAGCTGTCACCTCTAGAATTCTAGTCCATTTCAGGTAGTGGTGATTTTAACTTAACAATTAAGCAGTTAACAGTCTTATGAGTGAAAGTGTCCGAGTGGCCCACACAGTGCCTTAATACTTGGGGAGTTACACAAAGATGTCTTTTAATGTCTTTCTTCATTGAGTTTTTCAAAGTTATACTTCATTTTTTACTTTCAAACACTGTGGAAGTTAATGTAGGTTTTTTTGTTTTTTGTTTTTTTTTTTACGATGAGCTCAGAATATAGTATTAAGATTATTATTTACATTTACATATGTGAGATTAGAGGCAATGGGAAACCAGTAAGAATTAAGTCATCTAATTTCTAAATAGATTAGTTAAACGCAATGCCTATTAGTATTCATTTGTTTGTGTCTTTATTCTTGAGTTGTCATAATAAGAAATCAATGCAAATACTTTTGGAGTTATTAGTGTCAGGGCAAACCAGTTGAAAGTTTTAGCATTTGGCTTTTTTTTTTTTTTTAATACTAAGAAGTAGAGATGTTAAAAAAAGAACTATAGTATTGTTAAAAGATAAACCAATTTAATACTTGGTTGTTATTCAACTTTGAAGTGCTTTACCTTTTCTGAATATCTTACGTTAAGTGATATAATAAACCCGTTCTTAATGACTTATTTTGTCTCTAGGAAGAATCATTGTATTTACCTCATCTTCAATTTGAATTCCTATATTCTTTCATAGATGAGTGTTTTTCTTCAACATTTCAACATGGAATTTCTCAAAACCCTTACTCTTAGTGTCTGATTACTCAGAACTCCCTTTATATTTTTTATTCGCAGTGTTTTTAGAGATACAAAGTTCATCCAGAAAATAATGGTATGGAAATTACACATAAATCTTCAAGCCAAGAACAATGGCTTTAAGTTCAATGAGTTTATTGTAAAAAAGTTTAACTAATGCAATATAGTGATGAAAAGCAAAATAATCAGCAATTGTGTAATTTACACGTAGCATCATTTATCTACAGGGGGTTTAAAAAGTTGTTTGCCTGATTGTTAAGTGTATATAAAAGTGTGGGAAAGCATTTAGTGAAAAGTTTCTTCTCCTATTATTGCCATGTAAAGGCAGATTATTTCCAGTTCCTCTCCTATTCATCATGTTATGAACTGCTTTGAAAAAAAATATTTGTAATTTATAATTTTGTTGGTAGTTTATGCTATGAAATAAAAGTGTTAGAATTTTATGAAGTATAAAGGTAAGAGAACTTCTTTCTATCCATTTAGGACATATTTTCCTAATTGTGCTCCTTTTTAATGTGTCAACTAGAGTTACGTCAAAATTTCATCTAACTTACGGTCATTGCCATTGTTTGGCTTGAAGAAAATACTAAGAAATAAAATGGTATGTTCTTAGGAAGAGAATTCTTTTACCCCACCATTTAAAAATAGAATTGGAGCCTCATTATTTGGTTATTTGAATACTGCTAAATTTAATAACTATCCAATACAAGTTGTACATAGTGTTCCTAGTTATTTTCAAACTAGGTGTCCGTAGACTTCTTTCTCAGCTGAGAAATGAAGCCACCTTTTGATCTTGTTAGTTAAAGGTAGAGTAACAATGTGGTTTAAAAGTTAAAATTATTATAAATACATACATACATACACACATATATACATACATACATACATAAAGGCATCAGAATATATAGATTTTGAGTATAATTTGGCATACAATGTAACATTAGTTGCAGGTGTACAAGATAGTGATTGGACAAGTTTATATATTATGTTCTGTTGACCACAAGTGTAGCTACCATATGTCCCCATTTTAATACCATTTACTATATTTTTATGCTGTGTCTTTTATCCCCGTTATTTATTCATTTCATAACCGGAAACCTGTATCTCCCACTCCCCTGCACCCATTTTGCCCAACCCCTATCTTCCTCCCCTCTGGCAGCCATCAGTGTGTTTTCTGTACTTATAGGTCTGATTCTGTTTTTTTATTTTTTCATTTGTTTTTCATTTTGTTTTGTTTAGATTTCATTTATGAGTGAAATCATGTGGTATTTGTCTGCTTAGTCTGACTTATTTCACTTAGCATAATACCTTCTAGGTCCATCCATGTTGTCTCAGATGGCAGGATCTCATCTTTTTATGACTGCATAATATTTCATTATATATATATATATATATATATATACACACACACACACACACACACACACACACACACACACACACCCCATAATTCTTCTCTGTTCATCTATTGATGGACACTTAGATTGCTTCCATATCTTGGTTATTATAAATAATACTGCAATAAACATAGGGGTGCATATCTTTTCAAATTAGTGTTTTCATTTTCTTTGGGTAAATACCCATTAGTGGAATTTTTTGATAATACAATATTTATATTTTAATTTTTTTTTTTTTTTCAATGTTTTTTATTTTTTATTTTTGGGACAGAGAGAGACAGAGCATGAACGGGGAAGGGGCAGAGAGAGAGGGAGACACACAGAATTGGAAACAGGCTCCAGGCTCCGAGCCATCAGCCCAGAGCCTGACGCGGGGCTCGAACTCACAGACCGCGAGATCGTGACCTGGCTGAAGTCGGACGCTTAACCGACTGCGCCACCCAGGCGCCCCTATATTTTAATTTTTTGAGGAACTTCCATACTATTTTCCACAGTGGCTATACCAAAGGCATCGTAATATTCACAAACCAATCTGACATATCTACTTTGAGTAGTTTAAATCACTAGAAAATCACTGACAGGCAATTCATCCTATAATTGTTCTTTTTTCCAGATCATTTATTTCTTTCCCTTTGTGATAGTTTTCAGGGAAGACTAAATGGATATATGTGGAAAATGAAAATTATTCATTTTCAGTTTCTCCCCACTAAGACAAAATATATTTAAATACCATCCTTTTAGAAGCTAAGTGAAAAAGAGGTTTCCATATAAAAGTAAAATGTATTATAAGAATACATATAGCTGTTTATCAAAGTAAATGTTTCAGATAAATCCAAAATAAGAATTTTAGGACAAATAATTTAAGTTAATTAGAAAAATGTATTACTAAGTGACTGTATTACCAATAGAATTATGATGTTTTCTCTCCTAATCCTTTATTGTGAAATAACAATATGGTGCCAAAATAATTAATTTATAAAACATTACATCTCAGATATAATATGGTTTTTCATGTTAGTATAACTATTATGTTTATGTTAACATAACTGTGTTTCTCATAATTTGTTATATAACAAATTTTTATGTACATTGTCACCATTTTGGGGACGAATGATAGGTAACTACTAAATTAAAATAAATTTTATAAGAATAATGGCAAAGTTATAGAAGTGAGGAAAAGAGGATCCAACTAAACTGCATTAAAATCACAAAATTTAAGTGTAATTAATAGTTTAAAGTAATTGATAGATAGTAATATTTGATTACAGTATTTCAAGTTATGAGAAGTAATCAAGTGACATGGTATGGAATCATTAAAGTTAATAGGAATAATTCTTAATCTTTTAGTTTCTTTTATTTTATTTATTATTATTATTTTTTTTTTCAAGTAGGCTTTTTGCCCAGCCTGGAGCCCAGTGTGGGGCTTAGACTCATGACCCTGAGATCAAGACCTGAACTAAGATTGAGTTGGAGGCTTAAAACTAACTGAGCCACCTAGGCACCCAATTCTTAATCTTTTCTTTTATATAATATATATATTAAAAATTTTTTTAATGTTTATTCATTTTTGAGAGACAGAGAGACAGAGTGCAAGCGGGGGAGGGGCAGAGAGAGAGGGAGACACAGAGTCCAAAGCAGGCTCCAGGCTCTGAGCTGTTAGCACAGAGTCCCATGTGAGGCTTGAACCCACGAACCATGAGATCTTTACCAGAACTGAAGTCGGACCCTTAACCTACTGAGCCACCCAGGCGCTCCTTAATCCTTTCTAAGAAAATTGATAATACTTTGAAAGTTTCAATTGCAATATGCCATTCAAACTCTTTTCTAGTAACAGTATTGATTTTTCTTTTCAGGTTTTCAACAAGTTAATAATGATGGAAAAAATTTTATGTGAGTGAAATAACGCATAAGCTGCTATGCTTCAATCCTAAAGATTAGAACCTAGATTTCAACTTAATCAAATTCATTTTTTGAAAGAAAAATATTCTATTGGTTTTTCAAATTGGTTTTTGTTCAAGAGAATTTCTTCAAATGTTTAGTTTGTCTCTGTAGATACATCCTGATGTTGTTTTTATTTTATTTTATTTTTAATGTTTATTTACTTTTGAGAGAGGGAGAGAGAGAGAGAGAGAGAGAGAGAGAGAGTGAGGGAGGGGCAGAGAGAGAAGGAGACACAGAATTCAAAGCAGGCTCTGAGTTGTCATCACAGAGCCTGATGTGGGGCTCAAACCCACGAACCATGAGATCATGACCTGAGCTGAAGTAGGGTGTTTTACCAACTGAGCCACTAAGGCGCCCTTCCTGGTATTATTTTTTTGATAAATGAAGGTCAAGCTTCTCACCAAATTGACATTGTCAAGGTAGATACAAACTTCTATATAGTAAAGTAGGGCTAACTTTTGTTAAGCTGCTATTATGTCTTGTCCTCTAGGTCTTGAGGCTCCCAAGAGAAAACAAACAAACAAACAAACAAGGTTTTACTTCAACTAACTCTGCCTGATTATCAGCTCAGAAAATTCCCTTTGGGTTTTCCAACTCTCAGTACCACAATGAGATACCACTATGTCACAAATAAAAATCAGAGCAATCTTTGGACTTTTCTGCTGGATATTTTAACTAGGTCCAAATGTTAGTGGCACAGAGTTTCAACTGAAATATAATGTTAATTGCCCTTTTTATGTGCTTAAGAACACAGGCTGTGCAACCAGTTGATCTAGATTGGAGTTTGGCTCTGTCATGACTTGAGCAAATTATTTGACCCCTGTGCCTCAGATTTGTAAAATAGGAATGAAAATGACATCTATCTTGTAAGGTCATTATGTAACATAAATGAGATTATTTGTGCAAAAAGCATACACCACAGAGAACCTGACATATAATAAGGGCTTCATAAATGTTACCTATTATCGAATTGCATGGCTCCCCATTTACTTCTGTCTAAATAGATCATACTTTGTGCATCTCCACTCTAGCCTCAGCTCACAATATTCTTTCCCTAGAACAGGTTTCATACGCTGAACATCTTTTAGTCTTTTTTCCATACTTTCTATCACCTGCAGTCTTGGGCTTCATCCACATGGTCAGACTTGTCCTGCCTGCAAACCTCTCCCTCCTCTTGTCCTGAGCAACTTTCACTCATCCTCAGTCTCACTCTGTTTGTCCTTCTCTCCCTGAAGCCTTTCTTGATGTGTTGAACTAGGTTTGGTGTTCCTGCTTAGAGCCTTTAACATTTATCATCATTGCTTATCCATTTTCTGCGAGACTATGCACTTTGGGTGTGGGAGGTGGAGAAAGGAGCCATTGCCCTGGGTCCCAGAGCTTAGTGTGGTACCTGTGCACAATAAGCACTCATGAACATTGGCTGGGTAAATGAATAATTAAATGAATGTTTGCTTATCTATAAATCTCAGATCTTTTAAAGAGCAGCTGACAAAGCCAAATTTTTTTCTTAACAGGTGCTCTCTGAGTTGTTTTTTTACCTACCAGAAATATCTAATGAGTTTCCTCACTCATGCATTGGGCATTTTGCATTCTTTTCTCAATGAATTGTTCACGTCTCAATTTTTGGTTAGACTCATAGTCATAAGAGTATAATTTCCAGGTCCCAGAAATTAATGACTCTAATCTACTTCTGGGGGAAAAATACTTAGGGGTCACAAATTGATTTGAATATTGTCCATAGTGTAGAATGACTATCAAACCAGAAACAGATTATGAATCTCATTGAAATGGTATTTTAAAATCACAGACATGCATATTAAACTATACTGTGGTTATATTTAGAGTAAAGGAATTATTGGCCTGAGCTCTTAAATGGATAGAAAACCAAAACCCAATTTACAAAATTAATGTTGTAGGGCCAGACTTATAATTTCAGTTTTTATGCTTAACATACATAATTTCAAATTATTATGTATATGAAATATTTTTCAGTTTGTGCATGCTGAAAGTTTGATGCTTTTACTGAATATTAATAGATTTTCTCTGTCACATTCTAAAACATTATCAAACTCAATAATTATATGTTCTTTTTACTGGTTTTCTTACTAATTAACTGCTGATTTCTCTGCAGCATTTTCTGATTCCTGTTTTTAATGGGAGTTCTTAACACTTGTTAGTACTGGAAAGATTGGACCAATTTTTCTGGGGGAAGATAGTTATGCAGATTGATAGTAGCTTGAATGCTATTTTAGAACTCCTTATGGAGCTATTTTCCTGAAGCCCATAACTTTAGTATTAGTTTATGTGGATTTTTTTTTGAAGATCAACCTAACAAGAATTTTGCTAAACTTATAGATATAAATGTAGATCATGTGATCTGTATTATACCCCTTCTTGCTTTTTTGACTAATTTCAGATTCCATATGGACTGTCTCTTGTGTGTGATCTTGTCATGATTTCATTTTTTTCTCCAAAGGTTCTCAATTAGATTTATTTGCTATTTAAAAATTGAATTAATTTTAGTGTTAGATTATTTAGTGTTTTTAAAAAATATTTATTTATTTTAAGACACAGAGAGAGTCAAGCGAGGGAGGGGCAGAGAGAAAGGGGGAGAGAAAATCCCAAGCCGGCTCCATGTTGTCAGCACAGAGCCCCTTGTGGGGCTTGATCTCACAAACCGTGAGATTATGACCTGAGTGGAAATCAAGAGTTTGACACTTAACTGACTGAGCCACCCAGATGCCCCAAATTCTTTAATGTTTTTACTTATGTCTCCTTTTTTATTTATACGGAATATTTTGTAGTACCTTTAAATTCAAACTAAATTTCTCAGTTGGAGATTTTTTTATGAATTATTTGCTTTTTGAAGGGTAAAATGAGAATGCAATTCAAGAAGTGCTATAACTAAAAACTTTTGTAATTCAAGAAATCCTAATACTAAGAGCTTTTAAACTTTATATTAGGTATCTATTTTGAAAGGCATTTAAAATCTTATATCAAACTAAATATTTCCATTAACACAAATGTTGCATACCACATTGGCAGCATGATTTGGGCGATTCGGAAAAATCCCATATGGTTCCTATGGAAAGCCAGTATTGTTGGTAGATTTAAAGTCACTTTAATGCTCTTCCAATCTCACATATATCTTTTTTCTATTTATGAATATTAATCAATTACGACATACCAAGATTCTCATTGCAAGAGGGACATCATCCTGCAAGCTCCAGAATTGTCCTGCTTGCAAAGTCGCTTCCAGGAAGTCATCTCTGGGGGATGCCTGTGTCATTTCTGTGAAGTAGGACTCAGAACATTTTCTCCAAAATCTTCTCAGCAGTTCTAGTGATTGAGAAAGATGGAGTCTATGGGATTCATGTATCCATTCACAAAATATAAACATTTTGTGTATATTTATTTTATTAAAGGCATTCTTTTTATACAGTGGGAGATACCAAAATGGATAAGACAGTGCTCATTCTCCACAGAATTTTAACAGTCTCTGGAGGTAAGACAAATAAATCAAGAATGTATAGTGCCCGTCCACCAAAGACCACCAGGAATACACCTGTACTGGTTTATTACTCATTGCAGGGAAGGAGAACACAGCATGGACACCAGTGGAGCATCTCAGTAAGAGCATGTTAGGAAGGATACATTATAGAGTCTGGGGTGTAATTTTGGAGAGAGTTTAAAGAAGCAGGGCTTTGCTCTGGATTGACTGCTGTCAGGAGGTAAGGATAACTATATGATTGGGTATTTTAATAAATTTTGTTGAGAAGGAGGGAGACTAGTTCAACATTAAGGCTACAATTGGTAAAGAAACAATAGTCATTTGTATTAGCCAAGATAGGTAGATATTTGGTCATTTTTGTGGTTGGACAATGTCCATGCTTTTGTGGGTATTCAGATGTGATTAAGAGTGATCTGATCTTGTTTTTGACTTGATCCATCATGGTCACAGGGTGGCCTCGTCTGATGTTGATGTTCTGTGAGACTGTTTATGTTCAACAGAAGAACACCAAGGCCTAGTTATAAGTGCCAGCCCGGCTCTTGGATGTCAGGGGGCTTTTATTTCTCTTTCTCAGCTAGTATAAGACAGATGCTGATACATGCCATAAGGGCAGCACAGACTGTCATGTAGCTTGCACTTCAAAAAATAATTATTTAATGGAATGAAGAAGCAAATACGTGGATTAGTACTGCTTTGGGAAAAAAAAAATCACACCATTCTTTTAGGGTTTAGCTGATAAGACCCTTTCCTAATTTTTCCTATCTTCATAGGAAGAATTCATAATTTGTTCTTCCTATAATTTTGTATTTCTTGTTAGTAGAATAATGGATGTAAAGATGGAATTTTGCAGGCATTATAAGAGGTGTTATAGATGTGACAGGAATAAGAATCGCAGAGTATTATAGACTTCACAAGGGTTATAAGAACCATACAGTGAGAATCTAACTAACAGGAGAATGGGCTGAAGATCAATTCTTTAGAAATGCTCATGGTTTTGGTTAAGTGCAGTGAGTGTATAGATTACAGTAATGGTTCCATTTGTTCACACCCTCTTGCATCCACATTCTTGGGAAGTCTCCTCCCACACAAGCTCTCAATTTGGCCAATTAACTTGTTTTGGTCAATAGAACAATAGGAAATGTGACAAATACAGAGATTGAAAAGTGCTTGCTTGTTGGGACTTGCTTTCTTATTGCCCTTGGAGTTCTGCAGCTACCTTGAGAAAATCCCAGGCAAAAACCCTGGAGGGTGAGAGACCAGGTGAAGAGAGGCCTTATTTGTCCCACCTGACTTTCCAGCTGACTGGAGACTCATGGTCAAGCCTAGCTAAGATCAGCCGAGCCTGTTCCAAATCACTCCCCAATTAGATTTGTGAGTTAACTATATAGTTGTTTTGAAGCAAAACCTAACTAATCCAAGGAAGAAGAGTCCCTGAAAGAAGCAGTCAAGAATTCATGAAAGTAGAAAAAAAACAAAGAGCATATTTTTCAAAACAGGGAGATAGAATGTCAAGAAAGAGATTTGCGGCCAAATGCTAAAGAAAGATCAGAGTAACAAGAAAGGGGTAAAAAGTATTAGAATTGCTTGGAGATTACTGATAACACTAACACGAAGTTTTATAAAGTAATTATGGATGATGTCATGAGATAAAGAGAGTTTAATGAGGAACTTCATGTTCTGTCTAGGACTCTGCTCTGGGAGGGTTAGGCTGGGCTGAGCCATAGGAAAGAGTATTATATTATATGGCTCTACACACGTGACTTGGGTACATCCTGAAATTCAGCGAAGGGAAAGCAAAATCAAAAGAAGCAGTGGAACCCAGCTGCCTACATCTCTGAACAGAGCATGTATGGTCCTAAGGACTGTGTCTGATTGTCTGGGACTTACCGAAGGTTTCACCCTCCATAGGGCATCAAAGTTAGTGGTAGCTTTTCAACATCCTCTGGTGGGTTTGGATATTTGGCATTTGGAGGGTAGGGTAGAGTCGGCATAGGCTGAGGGTTCATCTTTAGTGTGGTTGGTTTGGCCTTCTCAAAATTGTTGGAAAAATTAATGAGTTTTTCTCTTTGGTGCCACACACCTAAAGTTTTTGGGTCATGTGGGAAGATTGAACTAATTCTAGGTCTTAAAGTAGAGGCAGCAAATATATGTAACTTTTAAAGAAGTTTGTGAAGGAAAGGAGAGATACAGAATAGTGTGTTAAGGAGGCCTAATGAGAAGAACCTACTTGGAAATACTGAGTCAATTTAACAGCTCCTTAAAAATGCTTCAATATTTAATTATATACCTTACATCTACATTTTTATTTTATTTTTGCATCTACATTTTTAATACTTTCTATGGCATAGTAGTAGTACTATTTTACAAAATAAAAAGAATGCACTCAGATCCATTTATTCCAGTAATGTTTTATATACAAAAAGCAATACGTGGTCCTCTTTGCATTTTTCTAGAAGACAGATGGGGATTGTGTTAGGTAAGCCCTGACTGTCTTCTATTGTATATTACAGTTGTAGGATAGTCCTCTGTTTAGCTTCAGGCTATTATAGTACAGTGAATACAGTGATGTTTCAGATAAAAGCAATACAAAAGTGACTCAATGTCTTTTATCTGTATTATGCAATAGTTTATAGGAAAACAGGTAGATACTGGGTTTGCTCCTGAATCACTTTGAACTCTGTGCTCTCTCTCATCACAATCCTAACTTAAGGGGTGCCTGGGTGGTCAGTTGGTTGAGCGGCCGACTTGGGCTCAGGTCATGATCTCATAGTCTGTGAGTTTGAGTCCCGCGTTGGGTTCTGTGCTGGCAGCTCAGAGCCTGGAGGCTGCTTTGGATTCTGTGTCTTCTTCTCTCTCTGACCCTCCCCCGTTTGCGCTCCGTCTCTATTTTGAGAGAGACAGAGAGACAGAGCACAACTAGAGGGGCAAATAGAGAGGGAAACACAGAATCCAAAGCAGGTTCCAGGCTCTGAGCTGTCAGCACAGAGCCTGATGCAGGGCTTGAACCCACCAACCTTGAGATCATGACCTGAGCTGAAGTTGGACGCTTTACCTACTGACTGAGCCACCAATGTGCCCCCAAATGCGTATTAATAAGAGGGGATAATTTGTGGTTTATTTATTCAGTAGAGTATTAGACAATAGGGAAAATAATGAATTAAGTGGCATGTAACAGCATGGATGAATTTTGGAAGCATAATGTTGAGTGAAAAGAAAATTTCAAGAGATTGCATATAATAAGATTCTATTTTATAAAGTCTACAAATAAGGAAAAACAAATAATATATCGTTTGGGTAGGCATGCAGGTTAGTAAAGTATAAAATAAAGTAAGGGAATGATAAACAGTAGCTATTGGATTTTCTCATCTGAGTATTATAAATTCCATACTTCTGCAAAACACTTAAATGCTTAGAAGTCACTTAGGTCATGAGACATAAAGGGTAGCAAATATGCTGGCCAAAAGGCCACATACAAATATTGTGATTGAACATATATAGTTCATGATTTACCTTCCTCATAAAACTACTTTCACTGAATTATCCTTTAATATTACCCCCCTAACATAAATAAGAAAGATATAAAAACATAGCTTTTGCAATTTCTGTTGTCATTATACACTATGATTTTGAAGATACTCTTCCCTCAAATTTCAATGACAAGAATCCTTAACTTGTAGACTATAGACTCTTAGAGATAGGCTTAACACAATCATGAATCCTCTGAAATGCTGTGTAATATTTGTGTGATGTAGGGGCACCCGGATGGCTCAGTTGGTTAAGCATCCAACTCTTGATTTCAGCTTAGGTCATGATCTCAGTGTCATGAGATCAATCCTTCATTGGGCTCCACATTGGGCATGGAGACTCCTTAAGATTCTTTCTCTCCCTCTCCCTTTGGCCCTCCCCCTGTTCATGATCTCTCTCTGTCTTAAAAAGAAAAGAAATTTATGTGATGTATATTTGTACATTTTCTAGGATAAGGGGTTATAGGTTTTATAATGTTCTAAAAGGAACCATGTTAAAAAAGCATACAAATCTGTATTATAAAGTTAGCAAAGGCACAGTTTGTTTGTTCCTCTTGAAAAATTGATTTACTTCCTTATAGCAGATAAGAATTTTATTACATATCACATTTTTTTTTAATTAAGTACCATGAAGCTCAGAGTCCAGTTAAATGCTTGTTCACAATAACCATATTTGACCTTAAGTCTGGCTTATTTTCTTCCTTCTTTTTCTCTCTCTCCTTTTTTTTTAGAATCCTTTGGTTCTTATACTATAGAACAAGTACTGAGTTTTGTAGGGGTCTGTTATTATAACCTACTTTATTACATAAATAATAATTATCATTCTAGACATGTTTTATATTTTAAAACCTTAACTTATAAAGAAAAAGTAATTTTGTATCTTTATATACTAATTAAGAATACATTTTTAAATGGTCTTTCTGAGTTTAGTTGAGAGACTAATTCTAAGGCAACATGACAGGTTGTTGGGTAGATTACAATGAACAACTATTGGCCGAAACTCTAAATAGCCACTCCTTTATCTTGCTCCCAATTTTTCCCCCCTCATTCTAACACTAGTTGGTGGTGTCTCTCCTGCCTCTTACCTTGTTTGTTTCCTTCTCTGTTTCAACCAGGCATACATCTTTGTTTGCTGGAGAATTTCACACAATTTCCCCGCCCTTTTTACTTGTTTCCAGAATTGTAGTCAGTGTGTGTTTGTGCACATGTAATTCAATCTGGTTATCTCTTGATCTGCAGAGTGAGGCAGGAAAGTGCCCTCAATAGGGGCTTCAAACCTGTGTGAGACCCACATGCATTTGAGGAGAAACACACAAGGAACAAAGAGAAGAATTGAAACAAAGGGAAAGAGGGGACTCAGTGGTTTAAAATGTGGGTAAAAAGAGCAGATGAATTTTTAATAAACATCGCAAAAGAAGATGTAAGGAACAAACAGAAGATCCCATGAGCAAAAATGAGCAAAGATAAACACCAGTATAAAGCTGGTGTTTAAGGAAATTAAATGAATTGAGACTGTGAGAAAGTAGGAGAAAGGAAATTGGTCGATAATAGCATGGCCTGGTTTGTAGCTGAGGGAAGACTAGATACAGATACCTTGCTGAGAATGGAAATAAGTTGGACAAATGTGGGCACGTAGGAAAGTTCATGATTCTAGGCTTATGTTATTTTAACTGTGTTTAAAAAATTATCCCTGTGCTTTTACATTTGTGTTACATAAACATTTATACTGAGGAGACTATATAACAAGATGAGGTTTTTCAACTCAGGCTTTACTTTTGGGTCCACAGTGAGAAAAATAAAATGCCAATTACTGTCAACCAAAGTGACTTAAACCCTTTTCTTCATTCTACCCTCTTTTTGCCATCCAGTGATATAGTACACTTCAGTGTTGATTACCTTTCACAAGGCAAAAAGAAAACAACTGACAAAAATACATACATTTATTGTACAAAAAATAAAACCAAGTACATGACTTCTGGGACCTAAAAATGAATTGACCTCCTGTACTGTGGACAAATTGGGTTAAAGCAACTTCACAGTGATATAAGAAGGCTTTAACATTCAATAATGGAAAATTAACTGTATAGGCAAGGTGGTAAAACAAGGCTTTTGTAGGGAATTAAAAGAGGTTAATAGCCTTCCTTGGCCCCCAGTGATTTAGAAAGTCTCACAAAGAAAAGTACTGACACATTTGGGTGTGTCTGACATTCCCCCTTAGGGAAACCTGAAGGCTTGCTTTGTTATTTGCTGGTTTAATAGTTTTTAAAAAATGCTGTGTTCATAATAATAAAAACAACTTTTTTTTTTTTCTGATGACGTGTTCACAGGCAGAATATGAAATCGCTTTTGAGGAGCTAAAGAAAATAAATAGGTGAACAGATACTGAGAAGGCTTACATAAACTCCTGCAGAGTTCCTGTGATGACTTTTCCTAGGACAGAGCTCACTTTATTTTGTTCACCTTATCTATACATTTACATTTACAGTTAAGTAGACTGGTATTTATCTAGTGAAACTATTTCATTTATTTAATGGACAAAGTACCATTTAAAAAAATCTTTTTCAAAGGAATATTTTCAGTTTATTTGATTTTTGAAAGTAATTTGACAAAAATTAATCTTCAAATGCAAAGAAGGAGTATCTCCCAGGAATCTTTGCTCAATAGTTCTGGGAATATAAAATATGTCAATAAGCATTTTGGTTTAACATTTTAAACACATTGTCATACCTGACAGAGATCAGTCAGCACACTTCATGATTCAGTTTAGTGCAGTGGGTATTATGAGAAAAATGATCTCAACCTGTTTTTGAAACCTATGTTTTTATCCATTTGACATTAATTTTAGCAACTTTTGGTTGCTATAATTTTGTGCCATTGTAGAGAAGTACGAGTATAAGTAATGAATGGTTTAGTTTGATCCAGCAGAAAGTAAGTATATTTGCAGAGGGCAACCCAAGGAATTGGCAAGGTTCACTGCATTCCTGGAGTTTACCTTATCTAATGGGATCTCAGCCACTGCTGAAAGAGGGAAGAAAACTATCCCTGTTCCTCGAGGATTTGTCATGGAAAGAGGCTTTGTCCCAGCAAAAAAGGAAACTTTGTTATTTCTTCTTAAATTGCTGATCTATTTTCAGAAACTCAGTATTTGTTCAGACAAACTTATTAAAAAAGAGCAGATAGATCTCCTGCGTGTTCCTTTTCTATCCAGACACTTCCTAGAATGGAAAACTGAAATGGAATCATGTGTGATGAAACTTAGAGGTAATGATCCTTGAGAAAGAGAGCCAGAAAAAAGGAAAGAGAATAGTTCAACTGAGGACAAGATGGAGAAAACTAAGGATATGAATAAGGGAGGAGAAGACAATATTTAAATTTCTATTACAAAGCAAAGTAACAAGTGTCGAAGATCAATGTCAATGTTCTCTACTGTAAACAGAAACCATAGAAACAGATATTCACCTGCTCACTATTTATTCACTAGTTGTTGCAACACAAAAACTCAGTACGGGTTAGCTTAACCACCAATATTGGAAAAAAATAATCAGTAGAGTGGAGAATTAAGGAAGACATTTAACAATAATTCTATTTAAAGGTCGGTGAGTCAGAAAATTTGATTTTAAGGAGTAGCTACATGAATTATATGACAGTTTTCCTTGTTTCTTCCTTTTTTTGATTTAGACATTTGTTACATTTAATTCAAGTTTATTAACTATTATGCACAATAGTTTGCTAATAAAATACTATCAGATTATAACTTTGAAGCAGAATTTTCAATCAATATTATTAGGTAGAAGTTCTTTGTAAGTTCTTTTGATGGGTGTGTAGGACTGAGTAATGACTGTGGTCATATTAGAAAAGAATGAAAACATTAGCAAGAGTAGAACATGCCTGATTCTTCTTTTTTGTTTTGTTTTTGTTTTTTATTTTTATTTACTTTTATTTCAAAAGACTCATTTTTTTTAAAGTTTTAACTTTTTTTTGTTAATTTAATTTTTTAAAATTTACATCTAAATTAGCATATAATGCAACAATGATTTCAGGAGTAGATTCCTTTATGCCCCTTACCCATTTAGCCCATCCCCCCTCCCACACCCCCTCCAGTAGCCCTCTGTTTGTTTTCCATATTTATGAGTCTCTTATGCTTTGTCCCCCTCCCCCTTTTTATATTATTATTGTTTCCCTTCCCTTATGTTCATCTGTTTTGTCTCTTAAAGTCCTCACATGAGTGAAGTCATATGATTTTTGTCTTTCTCTGACTAATTTCACTTAGCAGAATACCCTCCAGTTCCATCCACGTAGTTGCAAATGGCAAGATTTCATTCCTTTTGATTGGCGAGGAATACCCCATTGTATATATATATACCACATCTTCTTTATCCATTCATCCATCGATGGACATTTGGGCTCTTTCCATACTTTGGCTATTGTCGATAGTGTTGCTATAAACGTGGGGGTGCATGTGTCCCTTCGAAACAGCACACCTGTATCCCTTGGATAAATACCTAGTAGTGCAATTGCTGGGTCATAGGGTAGTTCTATTTTTATTTTTTTGAGGACCCTCCATACTGTTTTCCAGAGTGGCTGCACCAGCTTGCATTCCCAAGAACGTGCCTGATTCTTTTTTTTTTCCCTAGGTTTTTTTAATTTTTTAATTTTTATTTTTTTTAATATATGAAATTTATTGTCAAATTGGTTTCCATACAACACCCAGTGCTCATCCCAAAAGGTGCCCTCCTCAATACCCATCACCCACCCTCCCCTCCCTCCCACCCCCCATCAACCCTCAGTTTGTTCTCAGTTTTTAACAGTCTCTTATGCTTTGGCTCTCTCCCACTCTAACCTCTTTTCTTTTTTTCCTTCCCTTCCCCATGGGTTCCTGTTAAGTTTCTCAGGATCCACATAAGAGTGAAAACATGGTATCTGCCTTTCTCTGTATGGCTTATTTCACTTAGCATCACACTCTCCAGTTCTATCCACGTTGCTACAAAGGGCCAGATTTCATTCGTTCTCATTGCCACGTAGTACTCCATTGTGTATATAAACCACAATTTCTTTATCCATTCATCAGTTGATGGACATTTGGGCTCTTTCCATAATTTGGCTATTGTTGAGAGTGCTGCTATAAACATTGGGGTACAAGTGCCCCTATGCATCAGTACTCCTGTATCCCTTGGGTAAATTCCTAGCAGTGCTATTGCTGGGCCATAGGGTAGGTCTATTTTTAATTTTTTGAGGAACCTCCACACTGTTTCCAGAGTGGCTGCACCAGTTTGCATTCCCACCAACAGTGCAAGAGGGTTCCCGTTTCTCCACATCCTCTCCAGCATCTATAGTCTCCTGATTTGTTCATTTTGGCCACTCTGACTGGCGTGAGGTCATATCTGAGTGTGGTTTTGATTTGTATTTCCCTGATGAGGAGCGACGTTGAACATCTTTTCATGTGCCTGTTGGCCATCCGGATGTCTTCTTTAGAGAAGTGTCTATTCATGTTTTCTACCCATTTCTTCACTGGGTTATTTGTTTTTCGGGTGTGGAGTTTGGTGAGCTCTTTATAGATTTTGGATACTAGCCCTTTGTCCAATATGTCATTTGCAAATATCTTTTCCCATTCCGTTGGTTGCCTTTTAGTTTTGTTGGTTGTTTCCTTTGCTGTGCAGAAGCTTTTTATCTTCATAAGGTCCCAGTAAGAACGTGCCTGATTCTTAAGCATGCTGTGGGTTCAACTGAAATTGAATAATGGGTATTGATTTCTTATAAAAATTATTGACCTCTCTTAAATTCACCAATATAATTTAAATTCTAGTTAGTAAAGAATTAAATGATTTCTTCTTGGAAAGCTATGTAGCAGCAAACAAAATTAACATTCTTAACTCCTGAAAACAACTTAAAAAATTTTTTTTAACTTTTTAAAAACTTTTTCATGTTATTTTTGAGAGAGAGAGAGAGAGAGAGAGAGGCAGAGAGAGAGGGAGACACAGAATCCAAAGCAGACTTCGGGCTCTGAGCCGTTAGCACAGAGGCCTACGCAGGGCTTGAACCCATAAATTGCGAAATCATGACCTGAGCCAAAGTCAGACGCTTAACTGACTGAGCCATCCAGGTGCCCCAAAACAATGCTTAACTCCTCTTCCACTCTGGCTGTTGTACTTTAATCTCTTCTGTACAGCCGACCTTTGAAAAAGTTGCCTGTACTTAGGTCTCTTTTTTTCTTTTCTCTATCTCCCATTTTTAATTTTTTTTAATTAAAAAAAAATTTTAGTGTTTATTCATTTTTGAGAGATGGAGAGAGACAGAGTGGTGGAGGGGCAGAGAGAGAGAGGGAGACACAGAATCAGAAGCAGGCTCCAGGCTCTGAGCTATCAACACAGAGCCCAAATCGGGGCTGGAACTCATGAACCATGAGATCATGACCTGAGCCAAAGTTGGACACCTAAGCAACTGAACCACCCAGGTGCCCCTTTAATGGTTTTACTATGAAAATTTTCAAACATTTACAGAAGTATAAAAAAACAGTATCCCCTTCCCCTCTTCCCATCCATGTCTCATCACTCAGCTTCAGCAATTACCAACACATGGCAGTTTTATCTCATCCTTATATTCCTTTTTCCTACCCCTACTCCCACCCCACCACTGGGTCGTTTTGAAGCAAATCCTAAACGCCATATAGTTATTTCTATAAATTCTTCTTGTAGATACCTGTAAATGACATGAAAAACTCTTAACAAATGAACTTAATTACAATATAATGATCACTCCTAAAAAAAAAATCCTAATATCATCAAATATTCAGTCACTGTGAAATTTCCCTTACTCTTATAAACCTTTTTTGATCCTTTGTTTGAATCTAAATTTTTGTGGATTTATTTTATGGTTTGTTTATGAATCCAAACAACATCCATCCATTATAGTTGGTTAATTTGTCTTACTTAATCTCTTTTAACATGGATCCCTCCTCTGTGTTTATTTCCTTGAAATTTATTTCCTTTGCCTGTAGAGTTCCCCACAATCTGAATTTTGCTGACCATCTCTTGAACTGACTGCAATTAGACTTTTACTCTTTCCACTCTGGGAAGCTGCTCTTATCAAAGAGCTCAACTGAAACATTTCTGCTGGTTCCTTCTCTTCTCCCTGAACACTAAGAATGCCAAGTCCTCTAACCTTTACTCCTCTTCCCTGTCTGTCCTGACTTTCTTAGTCATCTCATTCAATTTGAGAGACATGCATTCAATGGTCTAGTTGATATCACTGTATCTAAATGTGACTCTCCAAATTCTAGCCATTTCTAACACCTCCAAGACTGAGCTCCTGCATTCCATTGATGAACCTGCCCCATAAAGCCTTCCCCTGCTCTGTCAATTGCCTCCATTTGCTCAGGCCAAATATCTTGGATTTACCCTGACTCCCATTTTCCCTTCATACTTCACTTCTAGTCAATCAGCACATCATTTTGTCTCTACTTTTAATATATATCCATGAGTCAACCATCACTCACCAACTCTTGCCACCACCTAGTCCAACCCACCTTAATCTTTCAATCTGGGTTAGTGTGAGAGTCTTCTAACTGGCCTTTCTGATTTGACTATTGCTCTAAATATAGTCTGTGCTCAACCCAGCAGGCAAATGCTGCATTTTGTTTAAATGCCAAAATATTAAAATTACTTCTCTGCTCAAAATTCTCCAGCAGCTTCCTATCTCATTGAGAGGGATCCCCTATTTCCATTATTACTTTAATGACTTCATTCCTCAATTGTCTCTCCTTGGCTTCTACTTCTGCCACAGAACTTTTTAAAAATATTTTCACTTAGACTTTGGAATTGAAAAGTAGCCTTCTAATTAGCTTGTGTTGATGTTTCATCTGTGTCTGGCATTTCAAACGCATTGTCATTAGTAAGTGGTAGCCTGTGTTCCATTGCATGGTCTTGAGAACATAGTCTTTCTTGCTCAAGGATGTTGAGTGCAAGAAGGGAAAATCTGGGAGTTGAACAAAATAGCCTCTGGTACTTCTAATAACATCAACAGAAGCCTGTATTATTAATAGACAGGTATCTAGATTTCAGTTCTAGACATTTCAAAATCCTTGACATTGCATTTATGTTTCTTTTATTTATATTTTTAAAGAATATTTTTCTTAATGAATTCAATGAAGTATATGCACATCTAAAAATAGCTCTAAACACACACACACGCACAAATGAGTTAACTCTGTATTGTCATCATGTAAAATTACCCTCTGCACCTCCAATGTTTCCCCCTCCCCTAAGAAATTAAACACAGGCGTGAAATATAAATGAATATGTGTTTGCTGTAATGCTACTTGACATTTTAGTTGTAATTAACAGGATTTCTAATATTAACCAACATTAATTAACAATGTAAAGTGCTTAAACATGGGATGTAATAACAATGCTGAGTATGTTCGGCATATTCATCAATACACCTCATGCCTATTAAAGATTTCTTTTTGAATGCTGCATCATTAAACAAGTTTATTATGCCTACTGCCTTGAATTTCGAGTTTTCTGCTGTACTTGTTCTGTAGATACTAGTTCTTCCTTAAAATATGGTGGTATTGAGAATTGGCTCCATGGTCTGAGTCAGCAGGATTGAGACAGTACCACCCCAGGGAGAGAGGTTGATTAGAGATGTGGTTCTGGGAGAAGCAAAACTGCCTTCTGGTTTTTGGGATTTTGTTTTGTTTTGTTTTTGTTTGTTTTGTTTTTTTGCCTTCTGGTTTTTGTTTGGTTATGTTAGTATTGTTTTTTTTTTCAAAATGGACATAGGTTTACTTTTTTTCTGATTGTGGGATTTTTTTTTCTCCTATGGGAACTAATAAATGCTCACTGCAAAATATTTCAGACAATAATGAAAAATGTGAAGAAAAATTTCCTCTCACCTAAACATCCAGAGATAGTAACTCTCCACATTTTTGATGCGGATCTTCTTTTAGAAATTTTTCCTTTGTTCCATATCAGTCTTTTAGGAATTCTCTCTCTTCTTTCTCTCTCTCTCTAGCTATAGTCTATGTCTGTATAGATCTATACAAATCCACTTGCTACATTACATCTCCTCTTAACCAGTACAGCTAGATGTGATTTTTCTCTTCTTGGAAATTCTCCTAAGGATTTTTGGCACTTAATCATGTTTTGTCTTATGCTGGTAACCTTGAATATTATTAAAAACATTTACCAAGTGATATACATATATAACAAATATCAAAATATCTTTTAAGTTTTCATATGCACAGGTCTTTTGTTTTTAAAAGTAATAGTGTATATATTCTGCTTTTTTAGTACTATGCATTTTAAGGTACTATTTAGTCTTTATATTAATTTTTCAAATTTCTGTAATATTCTTGTCAATGAATGTACCATAATTTATTTAACTCTTCTCTTTTTAAAAAGATTTTTTTAATGTTTATTTATTTTTTTAGAGAGAGGCAGAGTGTGAAGCGGGGGAGAGGCAGAGAGAGAGGGAGACACAGAATCTGAAGCAGGCTCTGAGCTCTGAGCTGTCAGCAGGGAGCCTGATGCAGGGCTCAAACTCACAAAACACGGGATCATGACCTGAGCCAAAGTCAGATGCCCAACTGACTGAGCCACCCAGGCATCCCAATTTAACTCTTCTCTTAATAGCACTTAGGTTTTGTTCCATTTTAAATTTTTATAGTGTTTTGAATAGCATAGCAATAAGTATTTTTCTATATAAAGGTTTTTCCAGATTTTGTGTCATTTCTTTTGGATAGATTCCCAGAATCAAATCATGGAGCCAAAGGTAATGAACAGTTTTAAGACTGTTCATGTTTACTACCAAATTTCTTTCAAAAGGATTCAAAGGATTCCACTGACACAACACAGAATGCTTATACTCTCTTAAAACCATAGTCACTACTTAGTATCATCTTTTCTAGTAACCAGAAATCACAATTAAAAAAAATTTTTTTCTACAGTAACAAATTTTTATTTTATTTTTATGAATTATATTTTCCTCATGAATTTTCAGTCCTTTGACCATTTAAAAATTGGATCTCTTTTGTTTTCCTTGACATAGTGTACGGGCTCTGTCAGAAAAAAACGTTAATTCAGTGTATTCGCTTGCTAGGGCTGCTGTGACCAAGTACCTCCAAGTGGTTGGTTTAACCAGCAGAAATGTAGTATTGTCTCACAGTTCCCAAGACTGAGATGGATATCTTGGCAGGTTGGTTCCTTCTGACAGTTATCAGGGAGAGTATGTTTTATGCCCCTCTCCTAGCTTTTGGGGGCTTGCTGGCGATCTTTGGTTTGACTTGTAGAATCATCACCCCCATCTCTATCTTCATATTCACATGGTATTCTCCCTGTGTGTGTGTCTGAGTCTCCACATTTTCATTTTTTATAAAAACAATAGTCTTATCAGATTGGGGTTAACAGGATTTCTAATATTAACCAACATTATCCTGCTCCATATGACATTTTAATTATATCAGAAATGACCCTGTTTGCAAATAAAGTCACATTCTGAGGTACAGGCAATTAGGACTTCAACATATGAAAGTTAGGGGGATAGAATTCAACTCATAACGTTCAGTAATTCACTTATCAATATATTTATTGATAGTATTTATTGATAATTTAGGCAAGTGCGTTTATGTAGTGATTCCTGCTATGTTAAACCTTAGGCTAATCATTGCAAGTAGAGATGAAAGATATAGTTCCTGCCCTCATGGAGCTGAAAGTTTAGATGTGGACCCTACTACTCTCTGTTTCACCGACTTTGCAATGGTCTCCTGCATGTTTTGGGGCACATTGGGCATGTTCCTTCCTTAGGGACTTTGCATTTTCTTTTTCCTCTGCCTGGAATATTCTTTGACTGGATGTCTGTTGAGCTTGCTCCTTCCCTTCCTTCAATTCTCTGCTCCAATGTCACCAGCTCTGTGGGGTCTTCTCTGACTATCCTATTTAAAGTGGTGACACCATGCATTTCACATGACTTATTGTCATGAGACTTATTGCCTCTCATCTTCTCTTTCTTTTTTTACTTTGCCAATATATGTTATTTTTGCTTGCTATTCAGGTTATGTTCCTTGAGATTAGGAGGAGCTCAGTTACAACTAATAATTTGATTACTTTTAATTTCTTGTTTTTAAATGTTTATTTATTTATTAAAAAATTTTTTTTAATGTTTATTTTTGAGAGAGAGAGAGGCAGAATGTGAGCAGGGGAGGGGCAGAGAGAGAGGGAGACACAGAATCCAAGGCAGGCTCCAGGCTCTGAGCTGTCAGCACAGAGCCTGACACAGGTCTCAAACTCATGGATGGTGAGATCATGACCTGAGCTGAAGTCAGAAGCTCAACTGACTGAGCCACACAGGTGTCCCTGATTACTTTTAAATAAGCCACAATTGACATTTTGGCATCTGGTGCCATACTAATTTGTAATCGCTACAACCATTAATGCTTGCAGCATAGATAAAATAAACCTAATTTCTTCTTTCTTCCTCTTTTATTTCTCAAACAAAAAAGCACACTGAAATATAATCAAGTGGGATGACTGATTCCACTCTGAGTTTTAAGAGAGTGAGCAATTTGTAGACATTAGTGCCTTTTTAAAAATTAAACTTTTAATTATGAGATAATGGTAGATTCACATGCAGTTGATAGAAATAATACAGAAAGTTTTGGAATACCCTTTACCCTTTTGCCTTATGATAGCATCTTTTAAAACTATCCTGCAATATCAGAACCAGTATGTTGTTCTTAATAGTAAAGATACTGTAGGCAGTCTATTACCACAAGGATCTCTCTTTTTACTTTTTTTCCCTTTTACTCTTTTATAGTTAACCACCACCCTGCTTCTCACCACCCCATTACCCCAACCCCTCCAGTCCTGGCCCTGACCCCTGACAATTACTAATTGCTACTTTAATTTTTTTTTTTTTTACAAGAACCTTATATAGAACGTTCTATACAGAAACGTTCTAAATAGAATCAGACATTTTGGGATTGTTTTTCCCCCCCCACTCAGTATAATTAATTTCCTGGCAATTCATTAAAATTGTGCATGTATCAATATGTTCCTTTTTATTGTTGTTGCTGTTTATTTATTGCATGGAATAGTATTCCATGATATGGATTACACAATTTTTTTACCATTTTCCCCTTGAAGGGCCTCTGAGTCATTTCCGTATTTTTGGCTATTACAAATAAAGCTTCTGTGAACATTCTTATACAGGTTTTTGTGTCAATCTAAGTTTTCATTTCTCTGAGATGAATGCCCAAGAGTGCAACTGCTGAGCATATGGTGGCTGCACGTTTAGTTTTATAAATCTGCCAAACTGTTCTCCAGAGTGGCTACACCATTTTATATTCCTACCAGCAATGTATGAGCAATCCAGCTTCTCTGCATCCTCACCAACATTTCGTTTTGACCTTCTTTTTTATTTTAGCCATTCTGATAAGTGGTAATAATATCTCATGATTTTCATTTGCATTTCCCTAAATGGCTCATGATGTTGAACATCTTTTCATGTGTTTCTTTATCCTTTGCATATCCTCTGCCCTGAAATCTCTTTATGTATTTTGCCCATTTTATTTCTTTTTTAAGTTGATTTATTTTGAGAGAGAGCATGAGCAGGAGAAGGGCTGAGCGAGAGGGAGAGAGAGAATCTCACGCAGTTTCCACGCTGTCAGCACAGAGCCCAATGCAGGGCTCGATCTCACGATTCATGAGATCATGACCTGAGCAGAAATCAAGAATCAAAAGCTTAATCGGGTTCTTTGCTGCTAGCCTGGAGCCTGCTTTAGATTTTGTTTCTCCCTCTCTCTCTACCCCTCCTCCACTCACACTTTGTCTCTCTCAAAAATAATTAAAAACATTAAAATAAAATAAAAAAAAAGAATCAGATGCTTAACCAACTGAGCCACCCAGGCACCCTTGCTCATTTCTTAATGGATTTGTTTTTCTACTGTTGACTTTTGAAAATTCTTTATTTATTTAGACAACAGCCCTACATATGTGGTTTCCAGATACTTGACGTATTTTTCTCTGTCTGTAGATTGCTTTTGTGTCCTCTTATTGTGTCCTCTTAATAGGATTTTTCACAGAGCACAAGTTTTGAATTTTGCTGATGTTCAGTTTAACATGTTTTCCTATTATGAATCATACTTTTGGTAAAAAGTTTAGATTTCTTTGCCTAGCTCTAGATCCTGAAGATTTTCTCCTTGTTTTTTTTTTACAATAGTGCCTTTTACTTAGGAATTGCTTGCTGCACACTTCTCAACTGAAATCAGTTGTCTTCATTTCAATGTTAAAAACTATGTAAATAAATACATGGATGAATTAGCCATAGTCTCAATAGCTGGGATCTTTAAAAAGTATTTTTGATGGCTCTAGCATTATAGAAAAGCACAAAGTGCCTCTTCTGTAGGTACTTTCACGAAGGAAGGCAGAGCATGGAAAGATAGGACTCCTGTTCTCCATGCCTTGGAGCGTTATTGGTAGATTACTAGAATGAGGGGCATCAACAGAAATGTCAAGGAGGAAATGGAGGCCAGAGGTCTTGTGACATGTGAAACATACTCATGTACAGTGAATAATTGGCATACTTTGGAGTCAAGTATAAACAGAACTGTAGCTTATTCTCATAACAGTGTTTACCATCCTGGATGGAACCAATGGTAGATGACTCATATTAACAAAGGATTATAACACATGAAAGGTTAGTAATAGGTGATGAGGACACTTTTGAGAAATAGACAATAATAAGGAAAGATGTAACCACATACCTTGGGTATTGGGGTCTTCTAATGAGTCTGGTCTTTTTAAAGGTCAAACTTATAAGTTAATTATGTTAAATTTATGTAATGTATTACAGATTAGATATTTACATTCTCTACTCCAGGCTTTGAGCTTTAGCTAGTCATCTGAAAATTATGTCAGTCTATATCTTTTTAAAAAAATGAAGCAGTGGCAGTCTGTGTGGTATCATTTGACAGATGTTCTGGGGCCTCACTAACTTCAATTTCTCCTGTAAAATTTTTGCTGTCCTTCGAGTGAAAGTCTTCTCTTCAGAAGATCTTTCTAAAGAGGTAAATATCTTACTGGGAAGCAAATATTCATATCCTCAGGTGACTCACATTTCCACACCCACTCCTTAAGTGAGAATAGGACCTAAAGGAAGCAGTTATATTCAAATGCAGCAGTCTAATAACAGGGGAAAGGATTGGAGTACATTTTCAGGTGCCCCCTGACAGCACAGACACAAACTTTATGAAAGGAAGATTTCTGAGGTTAGATCTTCCAATTGAATGTTTTTTGCAAATGCCAACCTAGTTATTTTCAAGTCTAACTAAGGAGATAGTGGGGCTATAAAAGCCACACAGTATAGTTTTTTAAAAATTAATTTTATGAAGTACAGTTTACATACTGTAAAATATGCAGATCTTAAGCTTACATTTTGATGAAATTTGATAAATATTTATGCCCATATATTGAACACAGCAATTAAGATGTAAAACGTTCCATCACCTCAGAAAGTTCCCTCATAGTCCCTTTCCAGACACTACCCCCTTTCCTGCCCCTGGACTGTACCTTTGCCTATCCTGACACTTAATATAAATGCAGTCTTACAACATTTACTTTTCTGTCTTGCTGCTTTTGCTCAATGTAATGGTTTTGAGATTTAGCTTTGTTGTTGAGTCTTATCATTAGTTTGCCCTTTAGCGCTGAATACTAGTTTATTTTATGACCATATCAAAATTTGTTTGGGGCACCTGGGTGGCTCAGTTGGTTAAGCGGCCGACTTCGGCTCAGGTCATGATCTCACGGTTTGTGGGTTCGAGCCCCGCATCAGGCTCTGTGCTGACAGCTCAGAGCCTGGAGCCTGCTTCTGACTCTGTGTCTCCCTCTCTCTGCCCCTCCCCTGCTTGTGCTCTGTCTTTCTCGGTCTTTCAGAAATAAATAAAACGTTAAAAAAAAAAAAATTTAAAAAAAATTTGTTTTTGCATCTTCTTGATAGGCATTTGGGCTGTTTGATGTTTTTGCCCATTATGAGTAAAGCTGCTATTAACATTTTTGTGCGAGTCTATTTGTGGACATATGTTTTCATTTTTCTTAAGTAAATACCCGAGTGGAATTGTTTTGTCATAGGGTTAATGTGTGTTTAACTGTGTAAAATATTGCCACATAGTTCTCCAAAGGGTTTGTACTATCTTGCACTCTTAAAATAACATACGAGAGAAGCTTTACAACTTGTCAATGCTTAATGTTCTCAGTCTTTTATTTTAGTTATTCTCTTAGGAATGATATATCTCACTGTAATTTTAATCTGCACTTCCTTAATGACTGATGATGTTCAGCCCCTTTTCCTGTGCATATTGGCCAATCCTAGGTCTCTTTTTGTGAAGTGTTTGCTCAAGTCTTCTGCCCATTTTAAAAATCCAACATCTGGGCCTATTTGGAGTTATTTTCTATTGACTGTATTTTTTCTTGGGTTTGGGTCATACCTCCCTGTTTCTTTGCAATACTGCTAATTTTTGGTTGTGTGCAGGGCATTGTTGTAGCTATCCTCAATTCTATTACATTCTTCTGAGAATTACTGGCTTTCTGTTTTTGTAGATAGTTTAGTAGATAGTAGCCTGGAGTCTAAAAGCAAACTTTGTCTCCTTTAGGATATATAACTGCTAGTTATCTTTGTTCTATTTTTATTTTGCCTCTGAGTGTGACTTTAGGTGAAGGTTTTTCATTGTTGCACTTTTTCAGATTGAGGAAGTTTTTCTTCTAATGCAAATTTGCTAAGTGTTTTTGTTTTTAATAGCAAATAGATGTTGAATTTTTCAAGAGCATTTTTTGCATCTATTGATTTGATTATGTAGTTTTTATTTTTGATCTATTAACATGGTTAATTACATTCATTTTAAAATATAAATCAACTTTCTTCCTAGGATAAACATCATTTGGTTAGGATATATTTTTATTTTATGGATCCTTAGATTTGATTTACAATACATTTTAAGGATTTTTATATCAGTGTTCATGAGAGATATTCATCTGTAGTTTTCTTGAAATGTCTTTGCTTTTGATACCAGAGTAACTCTGGCGTAATATAAATTAGAACATATTCTTTTTCTTGAATTTTCTGGGAAAGCTTGGGTATAAGATTGATTTTTTTTTTTTTTTTTTCCTTAAAAGTTGGTAGAATTCATCGATGAAGCACAGAGATGTGAGGTTTTCTTTCTGGGAAGGTTTTAAATAGTGGATACAATTTCTTCAACAACCTTCTTTAAGGTTATTAAGATTTTCTATTTCTCCTTGTGTTAGTTTGTGTAAGACGTATTTATCAAGGGACATGTCTGTTTCATCCAAGTTGTCAAAATTATTGACATATAGTTTTTAACAACATTCCTTTATTGTTACTTTAATGTCTATGAGAATCTGTGATGGTCCCCTCTTTAATTGAAGATATTGATCACTTGTTTTTTTTTTTCCTTAAATAATGTTGCTAGAGGCTTATACCTCTTATTAATCTTTTCAAAAAATCAATTTTTTGTCCTTGTGGAATTTTTCTATTTTTTGTTTTATTTGAGCGATTTCCACTGTTGTTTTTATTGTTTGTTTTCTTCATGTCTTTTAGGTTTAATTTGTTCTTTTTTTTTTCTATCCTCTTAGAGGGAATTGCTTTGGAAAGCAATAGGAAGATTTGCATTATTGTATAGAGGTTCTGCAATCTTAGTTTTATTATGAAGGGAGTTTTTTAAAAAAAAGTTAAAGGACAATTGTTGTAAATTTAATCTCAGTTAATTACATATAAGGGGCATGAAGATTGAGTCAGCGTAGAGAAATCATGAGGCAGAAAATCCTTTAGCACTTTAATGTGGAGCATAGTTAAATATTTCAGGTAATTACACTGCATAGGCCTTTTTTTTTGATAGTTTCTGCCTTGTCAGACATTATATGTGAAAGTTTGCACCATTGACATATTGATCGTAATGTCAATTATAAAACATTTCCTCACATTTCTTTTAAAATATGTTTCTTCAGGTGTCTGACATCAAAATGATGTATGGTAGGGATAGGTAGCTTATATTTTTTGACTTTTGGCTTTCTTTCTTTTTATATTAGCCTATATGTGTGTTTTTCCAATTTTAATATAAACTTTAATCAAATAGTCTTTTTTTTATTATTATTCCTATGGCTTATTGTAGACTTCAGTAAATGTTTATTTTAGTGTTTTCCCTTTTAGGTGTGATGTTTCTCAACATTTGAAACATTTTAAAATCCATCCTTTTAATTTCTAAAAAAAATTTTTTTTTAACGTTTATTTATTTTTGAGACAGAGAGAGACAGAGCATGAATGGGGGAGGGGCAGAGAGAGAGGGAGACACAGAATCGGGAGCAGGCTCCAGGCTCTGAGCCATCAGCCCAGAGCCCGACACGGGGCTCGAACTCACGGACCGTGAGATCGTGACCTGAGCTGAAGTCGGACGCTTAACCGACTGAGCCACCCAGGCGCCCCCATCCTTTTAATTTCTAAAGAATGAGGATCTGAGGTTAAAAATTAATTGAACAAAAAAACTGAGCATAAAGTATTTTAAAAAACGAACATGAAACTATTTAGTCGTTATTTTTTTTTTCACTCCACCTTTCCAACTAAATTTTGGAAATCATTTGAATTCTGACCAGTTAAATATATACCAAGAAATAAGATCAGAAAAATGTGGATAATTACTGAAGTTGAGTGTGTGTTGCACAAAAGTTGGTCATTATGCTATTCTCTCCACTTTGGAATATGAATGGAAAGTTTCAACATGTCTATTGCCAAGTGCTCATATTGAAACTCAAGCAGATGGAAAAATTCTGTCTTATTGAGATTTTCTAAGAAAATATTTCTAAACATGGATGGATCTAGGTTTCATGAGTCTACAGCTAATATGGTTTGGAGGAGAAGGTTCTCTTTAAGAAAATAAGTACAAAACTATATGGACAGAATTTGGTAAGAAAGGGAATACTTAGAACAGAAGAAGAAATCATTAACAATTATTTAAACAAGGTGACAAAAAATAAACACAATTGTGAAATATTGAAGAACTACCTTTTATAATTTGTCCCCTATATTTCTGACTCATTTTCTTTGATTGGCTCCCCATGTGACACTGATTTAGTAACACCATTTTCTGTAGAAAGAATAAATGATAATTTGATCTACTTTTGAAATGTCTGATCACATTTTTTTGTCGCAGTTTAGAAAAACTACTTTAAGCTTCATAATGCATTATTTGTAATATCATCTACAACTCTAGGATTGTTTTACTTATTTAAATATTTATTTGAATCTTATTTTGCTTTTAATTTTCAAATTTTGATCCTTATGCAACTAAGCCTATATCTAAATAACAAACAGTAACTAGTGTTTAACTTCATAAAAGTATATTTTGTTTTTCTATGGGAACAGTTTTAGAAACAAATTAGGCTCTTACTATGTATTGAAAGCGATCCATCCTTTGTGTTTTACATAAAATCTTTTCAGACAAAATGCTAAAAAGAATAAAGGCAAATCTTCTGTGTGATTTTCTTTTTTTTTCATGAAAATCAATGAAGTTGAAGAGAAATTTAAAAATGAGAAATGAAAATATATGACTTGTTACACTAGCGCAAACCAATGGTTTGCTCTGTTTAGCATTCTCTCTGAGAGATATTATAAAAGAGAGCTTATCTACTCACAGTGAAAGGGGTATGCCCCCCAAATCCTATTTTTTTCTTATGGTCACATTGTGGGGTGGTTTCTATGAAGTTAGGTGAAACTATTTTTGATACCTGTTTATAATGTTTTCACCCTGGTGTTCCTTTTTCTGCAATGGTTTCCTTATATTTCTGACCCACTCTGTGGAGTGGAATTACAATGTGAGGACAAGTCCATACTTGCCACTGCATATTCTGCACAATTTTGGAGAGGTCACACGTAACTGCTTTGCACATTTGCACACTGGCACTGCTTGTTCTGTTCTCTCAGCTCTAGTTTCTAACTCCAGAGATGGAGATATTGAAGCACCTGCTCTGATTGCCTTAAGATTTGCCGTGAGAATGAGTGCCATAATGTAGATGATGACCCTGTGAATTATAAAGTGGAATCCAAATGTTATTCTCACTGTGATTGTTATTGTCACTTTCCTTATAGGACTGTGATCGTTTGATTGGCTATGAGGATATTCATGACTGATAAAATCTGACTTATTCTTTTGCTCTGTTTCAAACCTTCAGATGATTCTCTTTACAATCTTGTCCTATTTTTTGAAGTTATTTGGTCAGCCTTAATGTTTAAGACTCACATCCCCAAGCAATCATTTGTTCATTTATTCATGCATTCATTCAAGGGTATTTGTTGAGAGCATATTAATACCAGGTACCATACTAGACTCTGAGAATTACGGTAATGAGCAAAAAGATAGGGTTTTGCTCTCTTGGAGCTTGCAAGTATAGTGGGAAAGTAGGAATTAATCAAATAATGCCAAAAATAGGAAACCAAGGAAAGAGATGTGAAGGAAAGGAATGGGGTGTTCATCTCACCTGTTATGCAGACCAGGATTTCCTGGCACAAGACTTTTTGTTTAATGTTTATTTTTATTTTTGAGAGAAAGAGAGAGAGACAGACAGACAGAACGCTAGTGGGGGAGGGGCCGAGAGAGGGAGACACAGAATTGGAAGCAGGCTCCAGGCTCTGCGCTGACAGCACAGAACCCAACGATGGGCTCGAACCCACAAACCGTGAGATCATGATCTGAGCTGAAGTCGGACACTCAAAAGACTGAGCCACCCAGGTGCCACTAAGGGAAGGGAAGCTCTGTTATGTAATGAATCTATCATCACTCATCTTAGGAAAACCTGCTTCTCAGGCCTGCTTGGGGGTCCCAATTCCAAGGCTCTAGGGTGTTCCTGTCCTGGGCTCTCATTCCAAAAGCAGTCTTTTCAAATCTATAAGATTTAAAAAAATCTCTGAGTCACAACTTGACAAGTCAGAATTTACTATACTCTATGTATTTCATTGAGTTCTTTCTTCAGTTAATCCCAGGCAAAGAAATTAGCATGATGCTTTTGTGCTTTCCTAACTGGATAATTTTTTGTATCACCAAAATTATGGAACAAAACCTTACTTAATTGCAATTTGCTAATTAGTAAGGTGGCCATCTGGGCAGGACTTACTTCAGTTTCTTTGAACACAAATTTGCATACAAATAGTTTATGTGCTATTTACAAATGATATTTACCTTTTATATCATTAGAGTTTATCCTCTTATGAAGACACTTTGAGAGAGCAAATATTTCAACCTAGTTCAAGAAATTCATAATTTTAATAAAACTGCATTCTTTTTTTAAAAAATTTTTAATGTTTATTTATTTTTGAGAGAGAGAGAGAGAGAGAGAGACAGAGCATGAGCAGGGGAGGGGCAGAGAGAGAGGGGGACACAAAATCCGAAGCAGGCTCCAGGCTCTGAGCTGTCAGCACATAGCCCGACGCTGGGCTCGAACTCACAGACCGTGAGATCATGACCTGAGCCGAAGTCGGACGCTTAACTGACTGAGCCACCCAGGTGCCCCAAAACTGCATTCTTTAAAACATAAATATAACTGAAAAAAAAAGAAAAAAACTCTGCCCCTTCACCCTTATCCTCAGATGTGTACTTGTTCTTGACAGCAAGAATATGCGTAATTTCTTTTGCTACCCTCTGCTGTGGGGAGTGGTTTGAGAGGTGCTCTGCCTAAGGATTTAATTTGCTAGAGAAAATTTTATTTTCAAAGCTCTGGTTGTTTGTGCTGTTGAGAATCAGGACTTGGAGTGGATGGGCCTTTATGGAGCAGAACAATTTAATGTCTGTTAGAGTATATACACAGAAGGATGCTGAGAATGCTAGTTTGGAGTCTGAGTGGGATAAGGAACTCAATTGCTTTGCATATAAAACCAGGGATGTTTTGTTGTAAAAGCCTGGTCCAGAGGAGAGAGGAAGGGAAAGTAGACTTGGCAACAACACAGGGAGCTCTGGACCTGAGGGAAAAGAAGATTTGGGGAAATTCCCTCTTCAGGGTAAGTGATACTAAATTTCTAGGAAGAGAGATTTTTGATGTTTTTGAACTTGTTTTCCACTCTGTACTGAAAGCTTTACACTTCACAAATTTTACACAAAGTTTGGACTGAATTTATAATATTTTGGTCAGGTTGAAAATAAGGGAGTGGGGTCCAGTGTGGGGCAGAAGGGACCAGAGAGAACAAAGGTTTTGGGTGGGAGACATGGCAGTCATGAGAGAATGTCTTTCCTTTCAAAGAAGAGCTGTGCTTTTCAAACACAGTACCAGGTTCCCAGAGAATTATGAGGCACTTGAAAAGCTACAGCACCCAGAGTTCCACCTCAGACCTGAGAGCATTGCCTTGTACGCACTCTTCCTGTGCTTTCTTTCTTTTTTTTTTTTTTTTTTAATTTTTTAAAATGTTTTATTTATTTTTGAGACAGAGAGAGACAGAGCATGAATGGGGGAGGGGCAGAGAGAGAGGGAGACACAGAATCGGAAGCAGGCTCCAGGCTCTGAGCCATCAGCCCAGAGCCCGACACGGGGCTCGAACTCACGGAGCGTGAGATCGTGACCTGAGCTGAAGTCGGATGCTTAACCAACTGAGCCACCCAGGAGCCCCTTCCTGTGCTTTCTTAACAAAGTTTGAGAAACAGGCCCCAGAGGAGGTTGAGAAGTGATGGGATGTGTGTGGCAGGGTGGGTGGGGAGGGACTGTTTCCTTTCTCTTGGGCAGCCTTTCCCCATGTACTTCTGAGGAGTGGGGGATGTACTTGGGCAATTGCTGTTTCCTCTAATTTTAAGTAAAAACAAGTCGGAAACTAATTTTTAGGTTTCAGAAAAATCCACCAGTACTGGCAGAGCCTTCCGCTTGTTTCCTGACAAATAGCTTGTTGACACTGAAAACAAAAGGTGTATTTTTCTGGCACCATTTCTGGCTCTCCTTTTGTTAAGAACAAGCCGCTTTGTGGATATGTTCAGCTTCTACCATTTCTAAGTCCACTGGGTGGCATTTATATGGCTTATAAACAACCTTCAGTTATTAATACTAGGGTTATTATTGGTAATTATTAATGATAGCAATGTTTAGTTGGTAGCTGGGTGCACAGGAGTAAATTATTAAAAAGAAAAGGAAAGAAAAAGAAAATGTGTGTGCCCATTCTGATCTTTGTGGACCCTGTCCCACCTCTTGTCTGTCTTGGGGCACCTGCTTCATTTAAACCCCTAAAAAGTCAGTGGGACTAGTGCACATCTGTGATGGTAGCTGTGGACACACACACACACACACACACACACACATATACCCATACATCCTCATCCACATATATGTGTATGTCTCTGTGCCATGTATGAGTTAAGACAATAGAGATTTTGTTTTTCATTGTACGTTTGCCAAACGTGGAAGACAATTTCATTTAAGCATTTTGATTTTTGTATGGACTTAAGAGATATCTATAAAGAAATCCTACCTCAACTATTCCTTTATAATCAGAAATATTATTTCTATTCTGTGTATAGTTATTTTTTAGAAAAAAATGCTCTTCCCGTTAAACAGATTGCTCACTTTTCTTTGGCTAAAGAGCCATCATGCCCAAGGAGAGCCTTGGAGGATACTTGTAGCTTCTGGTGTTTTGCATTTCCATGAACATCAGAGATAATCAGTGAAATTGATGGATATTGTTTATTTCTTAACTAGAAAAAAATGCTAATAGATATTGGCCAAGCTGCAGTTGGGAAATCTGAATATTGTCTCAATCCTAGAGTGGATTACTATCCTCACTTGTCTACTCCTTTCAAAGATTCTATCCAATTTTTCTCCACAGCTGAATCTATCCTGATTACTTTGACTTTAGGAACACATAGAAAAACCCTCTGGAATTCCCCCTGCCACATATTGCTGCTGACTAAGAGTGAGCTTTAAAATATAGTCTCTTTTCTTCTTACTTTGCTTCATTGTTTTTCTCTTTTGCACTTATCACCTTCGAACACACTGTATAATTATGCATGTTTTTAATTCATTGTCTATGTTTCCTCATTAGTATCTGAGCTCCATAAAAACAGGACTTTTTGTTTGTTCCATTCACTGCTATATTTCTACTAACTGGAACCATGCCTGGCACATAGTAAGTGTTCAGTAAATAATTATTGAATGAAAAATGAATGAGTGGAGGGATTTTACGGTGGTAGGCTGTGGTTATAGCTTTGTTACCAGCTCTTTCGTGAACCAGCAAAAAAACCACTTAGCCTTATTGAAGGAGATGGGTAGTTTCTGTCACAGGCGTCACTGAGAATTTAATGAAACACGACTCTTCCCAGAGAATGCACATGCTCAGTAAAACACATTTACAATAAGTTTCAGAGGCTTACCCAGGGACCCTCATAAAAATTTATTTCTAGCTCTAAAATTCTGATCACCTCTCTTGTGTTCCTTCCATAGAATAATTCTTTCTTGCTCTCCCTTCCTCACCTTCCACATTTTCACCTCTTAAATTTGTTCACTAAACAATTTTTTAAAGAAGAGGTCAGATTTTCCTGTCATTTTTGCAGGTGTGCCCAGAACTCAAAATTCTTTACTGTTAAATCTTCGATGGACTATCTTATCTTGCTGAAGATCTAATTCCCACATAGAGTTGGTTGTTTCTACATGGAATTGCCTATAAACATTAAAGAACTGGTTTTGTTTCTTCTTCATTTAATTGACCCTCCTCACCCT
Source organism: Neofelis nebulosa (assembly GCF_028018385.1). Taxonomy (NCBI): domain Eukaryota; kingdom Metazoa; phylum Chordata; class Mammalia; order Carnivora; family Felidae; genus Neofelis; species Neofelis nebulosa. The sequence continues at coordinate 108,143,163 of NC_080787.1, read as the reverse complement.
CATTGCCCTTCAAGCCAATCTACTCACGAACATGTTGCTGGTTCTTCACCTGTGACATACCCTTGCCCTTCATTTCTTTGGATTTCTCATCTTTTCTGAATCCTTATTTTCTTTAAGATGTCTTCCATTATTGACACACTGTTGGTTGTTTATTTCTTGGATTGTAGTTCCCTTAGCACTTAAATGCTTTTGTTTCTGTCACTTTCTTTTTTATTTATTACTTAGTTGAAATGATCTTTTATCCCTCCCTTGATACTCTAAAATTTTCAAAGGAAAAGAAATATACCCTTCTTTTGTTTTTATGATTCTTCATCTGTTCTCCATACAGTTAGTATGAAATGAATGTTAATGACATATTTTAGCATATGAAGCATTTAGAAAACTATATTAATATCACTTTGTAGGGTAATAAGAAGGTTAAGATACCTTCAAGATGTTTACTATCTTATTTGGAGTAAAGGATTTAATGGAAGTACATGATGATATAGAGTATATAATTTTTTTTAATTTTAATTTTATTTTTTTAATTTACATCCAAATTAGTTACCATATAGTGCAAAAATGATTTCAGGATCATTTATTCCTGAATGCCCCTTAATGTCCCTTACCCATTTAGCCTATCCCCCCTCCCACAACCCCTCCAGTAACCCTCTGTTCTCCATATTTAAGAGTCTCTTATGTTTTGTCCCCATCCATGTTTTTATATTATTTTTGCTTCTCTTCCCTTGTGTTCATCTGTTCTGTGTCTTAAAGTCCTATGAGTGACGTCATAAGATATTTGTCTTTCTCTGACTAATTTCACTTAGCATAATACCCTCTAGTTCCTAGAGTATATCATTATTAACCAATCATGAACAAGGTAGGCACATGAACTATTGGCTTACTAGACTCAACATTTGATCTTGTTTATTCTATGAAAAATCCCAAAGAGCAAGTTATTTTATAGATCTTTATTTTTTATTTTTTAAAATAAGCACTATGCCCAACGTGGGCTTGAAAACACTACCCCGAGATCAACAGTCACATACGGTATTGGCATGTGAACCAGCCAGGTGCCCCATATTTTGTAGTTCTGTCAAGAATACTCAGTGGTTTAAATGAAGTGGGATGAGAGAATATCAATCATGACACTGGGAAATAAATTCTTTAAAATTAAGTGAATTAAAAAGTTCCTTTCATTTTTTTTTTATCTTGGAAGTGAGAAAGGAAGTGTTTCATGAGAGGACATAACTAGTGGGGTTTTTTTGGTAGGAAACTAAGTGGAGCAGTCACCTCTGAAATCAGTCCTCCCTGTAACTATTCAAAAGTCATACTCCTACCCAAAAGCTTATTCAAATAAAGAATTGCAGTGAACATTTGTGGTGTTTTGTGAAGTAAGGCATTTTCCTAAGCATTATAAAATCAATTGCATTTACTTTCTTTGGATGTGACAAAGATGGAAACTTCTTAATGATTAATGCTTTTTTGTTTGAAGTTTATTTATTTATTTTGAGAGAGACAGAGAAAGAGAGACAGAGAGAAAAAAGAGAAAAAATCCCAAGCAGGCTCTGTGCTGTCAGCACGGAGCCTGACACGGGGCTTGAACTCACCAACCAGGAGATCATGACCTGAACTGAATTCAGGAGTCAGACACTTAACCAAGTGAGCCACCCAGGCGCCCCATGACTAATGTTTTTTTTTGACTCTAATCCATATTTCTCTAGTTTCTAGGACAAACTATCACAAATGTTGTACAAAAACAAAGCAGATGGGTTAAAATTTACACTTACATTTCAGGCTTGATGATTGGAAATATCATTATATATGCCCACACTTTATTTTTTATTTTAAAAGAGAAATCAATGTCAGCTTCCATTTCCTTTCACACAAATAGAAGACGGTTGTGAAACCAAAGCAGTATCTTGAGATTGACTCCCTATTTGAACTTTGTTATGTTCTTTATAAAAATTCAAGTGAGTCATTAAAAGTTTTTGATTACTAGTACTAGGAAGTGGGTTCAGGTTATAATCATATCCTTACAAACACATAGCACTACGCTTTCCCCACTGGTGAAAGTACCAATTAGTCCATCTTACTTCCTCTCTAAAGAGTTCCTTCAAAATTCCCCTTTTATGATGACTACACAGGTGAACAATAGCAACAACAACAACAACAACAAAGCTTTCTCATATGATCCACGCAAGGAGCTTCCTGGTTTCCATGTGACCGCAAGTCCTACCTCAGATATTGGAGGCAGCATTATCACTTTGTCACGCATTCTTTACATGTGTGCAGCCCTGATAGGCTTGTGTTCCGGAGGACAGAAAAATAAGCTTCATTTTCGATCTTTAGGTTCATAGGCAAATGTTTTCTTCTGGAGAAGACTGTGATCAGATTGGAATTTGTGGTGTGTGGCCAATTAACATTCGAATCTGGCCCAGAGCAGATAAGGCTTCTCCCCTAAGCACTTAACACACCAGAACTATGTGGCAAGCACAAATAAAAGATTACATGAACACACAGGCTTTATCTAGTTCAACATTCAGTATAAACTGAAAGACATATAAAATCCCCACATCGAGGTACAATGTATTAATTGTTTCATCAACAGGCATTTATTTAACTATTCTAAAAGGCATATGTGATGTTCTCAGTTAGGCTTTGCGCCCAGGAGGTCGTCAGCCTCAAGTGAACACAGAATAATCTTAAAAAAAAAAAAAAAAAAAAAAAAAAAGGAGCTATAGCTTTTGTATGCTACATGCAAAACCACCAGAAGGGTAGTCAGTGAATACTGTGGGGATTCTGGGCAGGCAAATTTAAGTGATGCCAGTACAAATAACCGTAAGAGTAGAAGTTTAGCTAGATCTAAAGAATTGATGGTGGGGAAGATACTGTGCAGGAAATGGCTGGTGTCCTGATGACAGACTGAAATTCCAAATCAGTAAGGATTTTATTCCAGAAGCAAAGGGAACCCTTAAAACTTATTATTATTTTTTTTAATTTTTAAAATTTATTTATTCTGAGAGAAAGAGAGAGAGAGCACACCTGCATGTGCAAGTTGGGGAGGGACAGAGAGAGAGGAGGGAGAGGGAATCCCAAGCAGGCTCTGCGCCGTGAGTGTGGAGCCCAATACAGGGCTCGAACCCACAAACCATGAGATCATGACCTGAGCCAAAGTCAGACACTCAACCAACTGAGCCACCCAGGCACCCCCCCGCCCCAACAACTTATTAATGTGTATGCATTGGTGAAATGTACCAGGTCATATTATCAAATGATTAATCTAGTGGTGGGGGCGTGAGCAAGGGGGAAGAGTCTGAGATAATGTATGCAACACTGTAGCAGCAGTTCCTGGCTCCCTGTACTTGATCAATAAGCAAAAGCTGTTAATATTAAAGAGAACAAATAATAAAATATTGCCGTAATCTAAGTGGTGATGACAAATTGGACAAAGGTTGTGATGAGGGAAATGAAAAGGAAGGAATGAATAACAAAATACATATGAGCATTATTTATGTTTTTCTTTGCCCTTCTCATGCTTGTGAGTGGGAAGAGCGTGTCAGGGCTCACTTGCTGTGAGCCAAGTGGGATGCTGAGCCTAAGGAAGGGGAGGGATGTGACTACCTGGAGAGGAAGGAACCACACAGAGGCTTTCCTGGCAGTGTTGCTGAAACCCAGATAGAGGCAGGTGAGTCCTATGGAACTGCCATAACTCAAGGGACCATGGATCCAAGCCTTATGTCTAGACACAATAAATGAATAAATGTGAGTATGATTATACCCTGCCAACTGTAGGTGTTTTGCAAAAATGTCAGTGTCACTGATGTCCCCCAAGCCACACTGGTGAAGATGATTGGTGGTTTTCTCCATTGTCACATGTGTAACTGTGAGGACAACAAAAAGACAGACCTAACCACGAGTTCCCACCTGGGCAGTCCTTCCAGGTGACTTTCCTCATGGGTGGATAGGCCAAGCTGATCTACCCATTTCCTTTTCTGCAGTGTCTGGGAGGATACCAGTAGTAGTCTGGGGCTGGTTTTACAAACTTGTTTTTTTCAGGGTCTGTTTACTGTGGTGTAAGGCCAGCTGTCTTGGCTGTAAGGGAGGCATTGGGAAAAGAAATTATATGTTAAATTTTGTAAATGTTAGCCAGCAGTTATTGGGAATAGGTTTTCTCTTTTTCCAAATATAGGAAGAGTGGTGCCTGACTGGCTGAGTCTGTAGAGTATGTGACTGTGGATCTTGGGGTCATGATTTCAAGCCCCACACTGGGCATAGAGCTTACTTAAAAAATGTAGGAGGAAACTATCACCATTTGATTGGAATTATGAGTGTGCTAGATACCTACTTTGTGCTAGTCACTAAGGCAGCAGAGTGGACAGAATAAGACTACTAGAGGAAATGAAGAAATATTGACAGAGGCACCACATCTGTTTACGTGTTGATTTTCTTAAATTTTGATTGACATCTACATTATCTAATATGTTGATATTAAGTAACAATGCATAAATTCTGTTTTTTTAAGCCTAATTTTGTCTTTTTTTTTTTTTTTTTTGTAAAATAAAGAACCTCCAGTTATCACACTATAGCTGTAGCCTTTTTGACTTAGTAAAATGGCCTACTGCCACCTGGTGGCAGCGTGGCCTAGTCCAGAGAGGACAAGCAGGACAGAAAAATCACTTGGGAGGAAACTTCCAATACAAACACATCTAGAGAAGTGAGATCACGTTTCCATATTTACTCATGTTTCATCATGACCTCAAACCTAACATGTCTAAAGCCAAATAAATAGTTTCTCCCTTAAATTAGTTTTCTTAAAATAGGTGCTGTTTATCAGGCAAGAATGCGTCCAGGCATCAAACACTCTACATACATCGTTTTTCTTACTTTCAAAACAAACCTACAGGGCAGTTACTATTATTCTCACTAACAAATGACGAAATCCAGGCATAGGGAAATTAACGTTCCCAATGAGATGCTGTAGCTCTTAATCATTATCGTCTTGTGCCTTTAATGTGTTGCTGGGCGCATTGTTCTTCAGCCATCCATATTTGGAACCCTGGGGTCATGTTTGCTCCTCCGTTGGTCTCACTGTTCATCCGTAAGCACTTGTCTCATACCGATTTGAGATTTTTCTGCTATCAGTTCTAACTGCCAAAGTTTCTGCTTCAGATCTTTTATAGTATGTAGTTTTTATAGCATGTTCCTGAATGACTTTCTTAAATTTTTTAAGTGAATTACAAAATAATATAAAACAATATATTGTTGCAAATATCCAAATTATGGAGAAGAATGCAGAGTAAAAAGTGAAAGTTTTTTTCTTTTTTTTTGCCATCACTTTAGTTATTGTTCACTCATCTCCAGAGCAGTAAGCACATGTAATTTTTGGTTTTTAAGATATAAATAAAACTAATATTTTGATTACTCTGCAGTTTACCCTTTTTCACCCAGTAGTATGCCTTGCAGATCTTTCTGTGTCTGTGCTACAGAATTTACACACCATAGACACTGGATAAATGTTTACAAAATAAACCTTAGACTTCAATCACATACTCCTTTCATCCAAAATAGACATCATGCTTTTCGCTCCATTTTCGTCTCGTTGAAGCATTTCCTTCCCCTTTTTGGTTATTCTTAATCAAGGTCTCTTTCATGGCAAGTATGGCATAGCAATACACGTTAGTTGCATTAAAGATCAATGAAATGTGTGTGCCTGACTGTGTGTAGTGTCATTTTATTGGGTAATTTTCCCCATGTAAACCAAACTCTAACTTATTATTTTCAGCTGTCTCATATAAATTTTTAATTTTTTTTTACTATTCCTGTAACTCAGTAGTTCTCAAATTTTACTGTGCATCAGCTGCACCTGGGGATCTATTAAAACCCAGATTGCTGGGCAACATCCCACAGTCTCTGAATCAGTAGATACGGGACGTGCTTGCAAAATTCCTTTTCTAACAAGTTTGCATGCTGATGCTCCCGATCCAGGGACCACATTTGGAGGATCGCTGATTTGTAAGACTCTCCCTGATCCGTCCTAGGGTATCCTGATCCCTTCTCTGCACTCACTGTTTACTGCACACAAGAACTACAGCTGGAAGCATTGAAAGTGGCTGTGGCGGACACGCAGGGCTGGGGTGTGCGTGACCTTCCAGGATGGGGCCAACAGGGACTCTAACGTGCAGAACGGAGAATGACAGTTCTGCCATGGGCTCAAACCACAAATTAAGGAACAATTCTCCCATGTGCAGATGGTGGAAAGAACTATCGTTTTCCCATTAGTCTGTGCTGCAGCACATGCTCTTATGATTCAGTTTATAGTGGTTGCCTCACCACTGACTATGAAAGGTGGCATTGTAATGCAACTACATGCAGAAGACAATTGTTTTATTTATATTCACTTCCTGATGGTAGCCGGCCAAGTAAAATTCCAGGTATTAACTGAGTTGATGCATCCAATCAAATATTTACATGCATTTCATTGTTACTGTGGATTCAGTGCTTGTGTGATTTGCCTTGTAAAATGAGTGTACTGAACTATTATTCAAGAATCTAAAATTGGTGACATATAAAAGGATTTTTCAAAAAAAATTACTGCAGAGTTCCTTTCTATAAATGGTGTAAAATTACTATATCTTTAACCATTTGATTTACAAAAACTGCTTATTTGTACATATATTTTTTATTTTTATTTTTTATTTTTAAAAATTTACATCCAAATTAGTTAGCATATAGTGAAACAATGGTTTCAGGAGTAGATTCCTTATGTTTATACATATATTGGGCAGAGAAAATACATCATTTACAGAATTAATTATCCAAAATACAAATGTAATGTATGTATCTAAAACATATAATGGAATATTTATTCTTGAAAATAATGAGATATATGAGACATAATCATACTTCTAAGAATTTAATCTGCTAGATAAATTATAATTCTTGTAAAGGTTTCAATATTTACATTTAGAGCAAACATTTTAATGTTGACACCATAATTAATGCACTCAGAATCAGGAAAATGCATTGGGGTTGATCAGTATATTTGACCTATGTTGCTAATGTGCTTAAGATATTTGTGCGAAGAAACATCGCCATTTCTGGAAATGGACTAAAAAAATACTATTACTTATTAACTATTAGCTTTCATTAAGCATTCAACTGTCCATAAAAATATGTAGTGTTTTTTATGTGTTGACTTAAACTTTATGTAAATGGCATTGTAAGAGTATGTATCATTCTTCAACTCCCTTTTGTCCCTGAACAATTTACTTGTTTTAATTACTGTGTGGTATTCTGTCTTATATCTATAACCAAGTTTGTTTTTCTATTCCCTTACAGTGGACATTTAGATTGTTTCCCATTTTTCAATGCTAGAATTCTTCAGTGAATGCTGTCACAATTTATTTCCTTGAGCACATATGGTGTGTAATCTAGAAGTGAAATTGAATAGTATATGAATATGTAGCCTTATTAGATATTGTCAAATTGCTCTCTGGAGTAGTTGTACCAGATGATATTGCGTCTAGTACTATATGAAGGTTGTTGCTTCACATTTTTTCCAATACCTGAATGTAAAAGTTTTAAATTTTGTCCAGCTCGAAGTGTGACATTTCATTGTTTTAATATTTAATATTCCTAATATTCCTAATTATTGGCACCGATAGAGACTGTGCTTCTTTTCTTATTTTTATTAGTAATTGGGTTTTCCTTTTCTGTGAACTGTACAATTATGCTATGCCAATTTTTCTACTGTTTTGTCTCTTTTTTTAAAAATACTGATTATAAGTCTCTATGTAATCTGACCACTATCCCTGTTCTTGGTTATATACTTTGCAAATATTATCTCCAGGTCTGTGGCTTGTATTGTAATTTTGTTTCACGGTAATCTTTCAGTTGTTGAAGTTTTTGTAGTGTAAGAAATATTATCAATCTTTTCCCTTAAGGTTTTTATGTCTTTTTCTTTTTCTCTTATCTAAGAAAACTTCCTTAGTCTGGTGTCCTCAGAGAGTTTTAAAGATTGCTTTTTACACTAGGTCTTTATGTAGGACTATGTTGTATGTTGTAGGTAGCATCAATTAATTTTTTCCATATGGATTATTTGTGGCACTGGCATTTGTTATTGAATAATCCATTCTTAAAAAATTTTTTTTTAATGTTTATTTTAATTTTTGAGAGAGAGACACTGCGAGCCAGGAAGGGTCAGAGAGAGAGGGAGACACAGAATCCAAAACAGGCTCCAGGCTCTGAGCTGTCAGCACATAGCTCGACATGGGGCTTGAACTCATGAGTGGTGAGATCATGACCTGAGCCGAAGTCGGACGCTTAGCCGACTGAGCCACCCAGGTGCCCCTGAATTATCCATTCTTTTACCTCTAATTTGTGTGTTTGGGTCTGTTCAAATTTTTTTAAACTAATTAATTAATTAATTTTGTTGTTGTTGTTCCATTATTCTATTGACTTATTTCTGCAGTTGTAGAAAAGCGTGCATTTTTTAATTTTTCTATGAATTCATTACATAGCCCCTTGGAATGTTTCCATGCCTTCTATAATTTCAGTCAGGTAAACAATAGTCTGTGGACATCAATTTGGTCCTTGCTGTTGAATCAGTGTGGCAGTCATTAGCGTAGTCTACCAAATGATTCCAGCTCTCTTGCCTTCTGGGAAACAGTGGGATTGCATTTCCTACTCTCTTTGCATTTGGGCACAAACATATGACTTGTTTGCAATGGCTTCATTCTTACGTAGAAGCTTTAAATAGAAGCTCCAGGAACCAGCCTGTGATTTGCCACATGTTTTATCTCCTGCCTCAGCAATCGTGGAAGCATGGAGATGGAAATGCCCTGGTAGACATAGAGATAGACACAGAGTAGAGCCCCAAGTGACCTTTGGTAGACATGCAGCTGAATGAAAAACAGATCTTTGTCATCTTAAGCCATGGAGATGTTTTGGCATTGTTCATTACTCCTATGAAGCCCGGTATATCCTGACTGATATAATTAATACTGTGTAATTAGAAACTTGGTTGGCAAAATGGTAAACAAATACCTTGGCTTTGTCAGGTAATGATTATAGTTTAAGGTCTCTCTTTTCACTTCCTTTCCCCTCTTCCTTCCAATTGTATCACCCTCAGTGCACTCATACTCCCCAATATCCATGACATGTCAAACCAATTGGAGCCAATTTCTGATGGCCTGTATATCCTCTAACAGCCTACAGTTCCTCACACAGCCTGTATTTCTTCCTTCAAGCCTATGTTTTCTCTCTTTGAGTGTCTACATTTTGGAAGATGGTACCTGAAGGGGTGCCCGGGTGGCTTAGTCGGTTGGGTGTCCGGTTTTGGCTCAGGTCATGATCTCACAGTCTGTGGGTTCGAGCCCCGCATTGGGCTCTGTGCTGACAGCTCAGAGCCTGGAGCCTGCTTCGGATTCTGTGTCTCTCTTTCTGCTCCTCCCCCACTTGCACTCTGTCTCTCTCTTTCAAAAATAAACATTAACAAAAATAAGAAGATGATACCTGAACAGATAAATGTTTTATCTAAAATCTGAGATGATAAAGTTCAACTTTTTGACCCTAGAGTGGGAGGTCATTAGTGAAAAGCATATTTTCTCAGCTTCCTCTTAGTATCACCTTGGTGTCTACCGACTTGATATACATCTTAGACTGGCTCTCATGTTAAAATCCATAATTCTTTGCCAGGGTTGCTCACATTCACACATTTGTGTGTTCAGTATCGGACTCATATTTCTGGAATGTTCAGGATAGGAGGGTAAAGATAAGAAGTGGGGGTGGCACTAAGAAGACACTTCCCAGATGGAAGTATCTTTTTCACATAATCTCTCCACCAATGAAAATTTCCTTTATATTTGATAAATTCCTCCTAAACATGCAAAATCATTGCATCTTATGGTAGGTTTAGGTAGTAATGGATGAGGGGAGGGAATTAATGTCCAGAAAACTACATTTTTAATTGTCTACACTTTAATATGAAGTGTATGAATCCTTTGATTGGAATGTTTGCCTCCTAACACTTAGAAAGTGTTGGGTGAGGCAGCGAACAGTTTGATGGTGATGATGAGTAATTGTAGAGCATGGAACCCAGCGGGCTCAGATGGCAGGCCCACCCTGGAGGCTTTGGATTTGACAGAAGGAGGACACACGACCTCTCAGACAGAATGCAGATGTGAGTAGGGACGTGGTAGCAGGCATCAGCCAAATTCCTATTTTATAATTTTTAAAAGAGTCCTGGTGAGGGTTACAGACATCCAGAAAAATCATCTCAAGTATCAAAAGCTACCATTTATACCTGTGATAGTTTCACTAAAGAAGAGTAAACATTTCTGATGTTAGAATACTTCTTGCCAAACTTCCTGTTCTTTAAAAAATAATGGTTGACTGGTTAACTAAAGTTTCCATCTGTTTCTTTTTAGGTGGTTCTTTGGAGCAATCAAGAGAACAGATGCAGAAACACAACTGTTATATTCAGAAAACCAGACTGGTGCCTTTCTAATCAGAGAGAGTGAAAGCCAGAAAGGAGATTTCGCCCTTTCAGGTATGGGCATTGTTTGTGTGATCTAAATATGGGTTTGAGAGTCTGTAGTCATGAACCTGCTGTGTGAACATGGACAGGTTAATTTGAAATTTGCCTTATTTCTTATTTTCATAGTAAGTACCAAAATTAAGCCTGAACTACCCAAGAGCAATATAGAAATTAACAAACAGTTTCTAACTATGGTTAGAAGTTTCCATATGAAATGAAGATTAAATAGGTCTGGCTGCATTTTCTCACTTTTGTATTATCTAGGGGTTTCTCCTTCTAGGGAAATGATAAGCAAAAAGTAGAAACTACATTGTTGTCAGATTTGATCTTTCCACAATACAGTTTCAATTTTTGTATTTCATTTGCCTTTGCCTGGTCGATAGAAAATGAATTGAAATGTTGGATACAAATGCATTTGGTTAATCCCTTGACTTGTAAAATTTGGTCAAATGTAGTTTTTCAGCTAAAGAGTCAAATACATGTTGACTTTACATTGTCTTAGGAAGGAGGAAAGGCCTGAGAATTATCTTTAATAGTTACAGGTGCTAATATGCATGTTTCTGCTTTCATGAATCTGTCTCTCAGTGTAGGTTGCAAAGCTATTGAATGTCCTTTCTTAAAGACCATTTAGACTCATCTGTCACATGAGACTTTCTCTCCTTGCTGTGCTCTGACCTCTGTATTGTCCGGGCCCATTGTATGTTATTATCCCCTTTAAAGTGTGTACTCTGTTTCTCCAGCTAGACATAAACCTTTTGGGGGAAGAGATTTTGCCTTCCTTTATCCCTGTCGGCCCTGTGGTAAATGTTTATCATATCTTATTGTGTCTGCCTGGCTCACTGAGCTGGAAGTCAGCATGGCCTTCGTGGTGCAGTAGTGAAGCAGGCCCTGAGCCCACGTGTCCTGGGAACTTTGATTGGACCTGAACTCAGGCCAGACTATATGTGTTTGGTCCTCAGTTTTCTTCCTCACACCAGGAAGTCCCAAATATTAGGGCAGATGGATTGGAGCTGGAAAGGATTAAGGACAGTGGTGTTGAGGCAGTTTTTTTTTCAGAGGCTCCATCCTTCAGCCCCTGCCTATACCAGGATCAAGTTAATATGGTGTTCTCAAATCGTTTGGTTCCAGCTCCACCCCTATTTAGTTAGAGGATGCTCTTCTGGTTACTATTTTTGAAATGTACGTAGGATGAGCCTCTGACCTTTCCAATCTTGCTTATATCTAAGGTAATAATCAAAGAATTTAATGACTGATATAGGTTGGGCATTAGCCACTCAGAATTGATGCCCTATCAGCCTGTGACTTCTTACCAGTGCACACCTATATATACCCAGGTGACATAAGTGAATATTTTATTAGGTATAATAACTTTTTTCTTTTTCTTTTTTTTTTTTTAATGTTTATTTATTTTTGAGACAGAGAGAGACAGAGCGTGAACAGGGGAGGGGCAGAGAGAGAGGGAGACACAGAATCTGAAACAGGCTCCAGGTTCTGGGCTGTCAGCACAGAGCCTGACGCGGGGCTCGAACTCACAGACCGTGAGATCATGACCTGAGCCGAAGTCGGCCGCTTAACCGACTGAGCCACCCAGGCGCCCCTAGGTATAATAACTTTTTTCTGATCATGAAAGCAGTATAAACACTTTTATATGAACTATCTAAAATAATCTAAGATATCATAATCTAAAATATCACCTTCTGAAGATATATTTTTAATATTTGAATAGCTTTTCTGGCAAGCTTTTTTCTGTGCTTAACCTTTAAACATATTTATTTAAACAAACACACACACTCATATTCAGAAAATAAATTGAGATCATCTTGTACAGAAAAATATGTATAAATATAAATATGTGTGTGTATATACACACCTATTTGTATGTGTACGAACACACACAATGGCTCTAGGCTCCATTTTTCTTATTCTTTCAGTATCCTTGAATATTTTTTGCATGTCCTTTAATATTTGTCTATATCATTATTTTTAGAAACCCTGCAATCTTCCATCGAATGGGTATCTATTGAATGGGTATTAATCTATTTCATATTTTGTATATTTTCATTATTTTTAGTTATTTTGCTGTTATGAAATACGATATAGGGGACATCCTTATAGATAAATATTTGAAAATTTCCATGAGAATATTTACTCAGAGGAAGAAAAACATGTCTTTTGGAAATCTCTGTGCTTAATGATAAGAAGAGATATAAGAGGATTTCTCATTTAAATGTATCCATGTTTTGTTTATTTGGCTTTCCCAATACTTATATGTAAAATTAGGTAATCATTATTTGGCTAAAAGCGAGATTAAATGTTTTAGATTAGCATTAAACACAGAGAAGAAGAATATTTCTATGAGGAAAACAAACTAAAAGTAGAATTCCCTGAGTCATATCTTTGAATAATGCCCAGACTACAGTGACTATTCTGAACACTTTCTAAGTAGAATATTATGGAACAAAACAGCTTTACGGGCTTAGAACAAAATTACAAGGATATTGGCTGTTATGTGCTGAGAATACTCTAGCGCTTGCTTATGGATTTAGGAAGCTTGGTAGGCCTTGCTCGGAAACCAGCATATCATTATGGATTCTTTTTGAATGAAGTCAAACAATTTAGAGTCTTTCAAATGAATTATCTGATTGCTGTGTATTCACTGGGGGACAAAGTAAATGCAGGCCATTATATTCTACTGAAAGGAAAATTTTCTTATTAGCCAGAAGGAGGGCTATCCAAGAGAAAAATGGAAAGAAAAGGTCTTCAATATGTCTACATTAAAACAAACAAACAAACAAACAAACAACCCAACTACTGACTGTTGATTACCACTAAGGACCTTCAGATATACCCGTCATAGATTTATTTTCTAGTGCAGTTGTCCCCTTAATCAGCCTGAATTGATGGTCTTCAATTTTGCTGACTGCTATGCTGCCAAAGGAGGGCCAATAATACCCCTTTTCTATCTCTGTCTTTCCTATGTGAGTTTTCCTTAGAAGTATTGTCTTTATTCCTTGGGCGGCAATGGCTTGCAGCTGTCAGAGAAGAGCTTCATGAAGAAGCATGATTTATTGATGCTGGGGCGGGCTTGAAGCAGCGGCCCAAGGTTGGGGTGGGTGCTAATTGGTTTGTTGTGATCCTTGCATGGCTGTCGGCTCTGATGAGGTCTGAGTAGATCTGGAAAGAGAGTTAGGGCCATGACACTTCTCCTAACAGCAAGGCACTAATTAGCTGTGAATTACAGCTGCACTTTTGGATATTACATATTATATGTGGTAGCCAGAGAATCTGTCTTCATTAGATGCATGACAGGTAGTTTTAGTAGCCCTACTGTTATTTGTCATTAGTAGTGAATTGTTTTTCTGATGAAAAATATAAATTTTCGATTGCATGTCAACTTGTTGGGCTATCTTTTGACTTCAATCAAGTACTTCAGAGGAATTATTATTGTTATTACCATTAATATTAATTTGCTGTTTGGAGTTCTGTAAGCATTTATATTACTGTTTAAAGTACACTTTAAGGAAAATACACTTTGAAGGCTAAAATTGAGCTGCAGGTGGGTTTTTCAGAAGAGATTCTGCATTGCACATTGTAATTTTACTTTAGGCAACTCTGCATATAAAAACCTCTAAAGTTGTAGAGAGAATTCCAGATTCATTGTCAATGAAACCCTTTTAAGAGCAAACGATAACAGATTGGAGATAGTTGAAAAATGACTACATTGGGGCGCCTGGGTGGCGCAGTCGGTTAAGCGTCCGACTTCAGCCAGGTCACGATCTCGCGGTCCGTGAGTTCGAGCCCCGCGTCAGGCTCTGGGCCGATGGCTCGGAGCCTGGAGCCTGCTTCCGATTCTGTGTCTCCCTCTCTCTCTGCCCCTCCCCCGTTCATGCTCTGTCTCTCTCTGTCCCAAAAATAAATAAAAAACGTTGAAAAAAAAATTAAAAAAAAAAAAAAAAAGAAAAATGACTACATTGAGGACACGAGGCAAAAAAAGCTCATCAGCAATATTCAGGGAGATGCATTTAGAAGTTGATATCATTTATTTATACATTTGCTTATTTCTTCAACAACATTCGAGTGCCTACCATGTGCCAGGCCTCTGCTAGGTGAAGGCAGCAAAGGCAGCAAGGCACAGTCCCTGGACCCAGTCTTCAGGAAGGTACAGCTGTCTAGTGAGAGGAGTGGAGACAGGGGCCCAGTCTCTGAGGGGGAGCAAGAAGGTTGCACAGAGGAGGAAGCATTTGTGTTCTGGACCAATGATTGTTACCAGGTAGCAGTGTGGGAATGATTATTCCTGGCAAGGCAAGTGAATGGAGTTGTATGTCTGGTGTGTGTGTGTGTGTGTGTGTGTGTGTGTGTGTGTGTGTAGCAGGGATGGAGAAGAGGAGAGAAGGAATGGCAGAAAATGAACCTGGAAAGGGAGGTTGGAGCTAGACTGTTCAGGGCCTTGTAGACCACGTGAAGAATTTGGATCTTGTTCTACAGAGGGAAATTTTAGACAGAAAGTGACCTGGTCTGACCTTTCTGACCAGGGATGAGGTTTGCAGGTGATAGTCTGAGGAGTGTAAGGGCAAATACGGTGGCATCCCTTGCAGCTGTTTGCAATCACAGGTGCAAGGCAGCAGAGTTCATCAGCATTCGACACAGAGGACCGATGGGACCCAAGCTCAGCTGGTCACACCAAGGTTCTGCCCTGGCACAGGGTATCCCCAGAAACCACAGGGCCCCTCTGTTGCTCTCCTTTTCTTATGAGGCAAGTGTGGGAATCACTGAGGACTCACAACAGCAGTCTTTGCTTTGGTGCTAAGCAATCTGAGTGTGGGTATCAACTACTTGCAGGGCTATTTGGAAATCCCAGCACGTATGGGCTTTGGGCACTGTGGGAAACTGCAGCTCATTTTTTGTCTGAGGAAACCATGGGGCCTGTTGCAAGTTGTGGTCGGGTGCAGTCCCTCTTGCTGGCCATAGGGGGTGATAGTGAAACCGACTCATTGGGCCCTCACCACACAATCAAGAAACAGCTCCTAGGGTTCTTTACTAGAGAGTCCTGCTTATCTCCAATGATGACAGCCTGAAGCGGGGCAGAGGTATGGCGAATGGAGAGTAGGAAACGGAAGTGAGAAATATTTAGAAGATGGAACCGATGGGAGTTGGTAGTTGATCAGAAGTAGGGTACAGTCAGGATGCAGAAAATTAGGATGACTCTTGTACCTCTGACTTGAGTAATGGGGGAACAATGTGACTTTAGTCAAAATGAGGTATATAGGAGGAGATGGCTTACAGGGAGAGAGGGGAGAAGACCAAGGGAAGAAAGCTTAGAGATGTTTGAAGCAATGGACATATGGTGGACATACAAGTAGCCACTATCTCTTTTTGGACTTGTTTTTGAATTTGAGCAGAGTGCTTCTAGGATAAATTTCCATTACAGCGAACATGTAAGTCCCATGGAATATGCATGACTTTTATGATACTTTGTGATTACTATGAAGTCCCTTCTTCAGAATATAAAATAGGCCTCTGTAGGGACATATTTTTAATTTTATTTATTTATTTAAAGTTGTATTTATTTGTTTTGAGAAAGAGAGAGAGAAAATATCCCAAGCAGGCTCTGCACTGTCAGTGTGGAGCCCGATGCAGGGTTCAAACTCACGAACTGGGAGATCGTGACCTGATCTGAAATCAAGAGTCTGACTCTCAACTGACTGAGTCACCCAGGCACCCTGGGATATATTTTAATTTTAAAGTAAATATACTGAAATACTTAGACCAAATACATGTTTTGCCTTTCAAAGTAATACATTTTTTAGAATTTATTTACTTATTTTGAGAGAGAGAGAGAGAGAGAGAGAGCAAGATGGGGCAGAGAGAGAAAGAATCTTCAGCAGGCTCTGCATTGTCAGTGCAGAGCCCGATGGGAGTCTTGAACTCATGAACAGTCAGATTCTGACCTGAGTGGAGATCAACAGTCAGAGGCTTAACCAGCTAAGCCACCCAGGTGCCCCACTCTTCAAAGTAATAGAATGCCATTGCTTAAAGTATTGCACAGATGGTAAAAGTGTCTTACAGAAAGGGTATCACTTTTGTTAAAGGCCCTTAGCTGGGGCAACTCTGTGTTCATTCACTGAGGGCAACTTTGATACTTGAAAGTGGCCAGAATTATCTCAAGCAACTTTCTGAGTGATACCATGGATACAAAGTGCTGTAACTTTTTCAATATTTCTGCATGTCTTATAAATTAATTCTGATGGTAATTCAAAAGGTAATGAGAACAACAGTGGCATCATTAGGGAAGATGCGTACCCTTTCATGTTGACCTTGTGTGTATCCTTCACATTGAACTTACGTATTCAAAGATTCATCTATATTTATGAGTAACTCTTTTACTGTAGGTAAATATGTGCTTCTCACACTAGATTATAAACTCATTGGGCAGAAGACAGACACTTTTTTTTTTGCTTCTGGTACATTCTTCTCCTCTATCTCCATAGTTGCCATATAGTTTGTAAAGCCAGTAGAGGCTCAAACATTTACCTCTTTACCCTATAGTCTACCAGGAACAAAGACAAGCAAGACCATTGTCACTTTCTTAAACTTCTAAAATCTGGACCACGCAAGATCACAAATAATCCTCTTATTTGCTGTGCTTCAGGCTTATTTTAGACAGACTATTTCTAACCTTGACAGATTAGTTGTTTCCAGGTAATAAGACTTTTGTAGAGCAGACAAAATTGGAAAAGGACATCACTTCTATTGTGGCCTCTGTCTCTCTGCTGGCATAGGGGTCAGACCCAAACTCACTTCCATTGACCACTGAGATGCCATTATTGCACCCAAACTTTTTGAGATCTGCTGACTCGTTCTAATGTGTTGCTGGCCCAATGGCAAAAGGCTGTGTGTTTTGTTACCAGTCCCCTGAGCTATGCATACATTCTTCATTTAAAATTAATGTGGACATAGTGGCCACAAGAGTGTGTCAACAGTTCTATTACTATTAACCATGAATGTAAATACAATTGTATCTCCCAAGTAGGAGCCCATATTAAATGGTTAGAAAAGATTGCTCCTTGAATTTATTATGCAATAAAACTTCTATGGATTCTGGGAGCATTTTGATATTGGTTAAAGATGTTTTGCTTTTTAAAAAGTGCACATGCTGCAGAAAGAAATTTTTATGTTAATAACTCCAGTATCTCATATAAAATATATTAAATTTTAAACATGTTGGTGCCATCTTAGAAAATGCCTTTTAATTAAAGTCATAATTTAGTTGTATCCAGCTTAATTGCAAATATCATTGCCTGTAGTAGCAAGTGGCTTTTTTTGTGAGTTATGATATTTCTTAACATTTCCTTTTCTTAACACTACTACTGATAAATTATATTTCAAATGTTTTAAATACTCTATAAAGTTAAATTAACATTTTATTATCTAGTGCATATATCTGTGTTTATGTCTGTACATATACAGACACAAAGAGATGCATAGACAAAGAATCTTTTCTCTAGAGCACTGGCTCATGGAAAAATCTTGTCTATTGAAAATCTATGACTAACATTTCTAGAAGTCACAGTTCTTTAGCATTCTTCTTTCACTTGTCTGTGAATACTACATACTAACTTATCTACATTTTCTTTTCTGGTTTTGCTTACCTTGTTTTATTTATTTAAAAAAACCCTCTCTGTATGAATATTTTGAGCTATTTGGAGGAAAACACAATAAAAGAAATGATGCATATTATTGCTTTTTGAATGTAACCTTATAATAATACATTTCAGATATTAAATAAATAAGTAGGAAGTTGATAAGTCATGTGGAGGTCGGTGAAATTGTTTCTTTTTTGTAATTCATGAAGTCTTCCATTCCATTATTATTTTTTTTCATTTTATTAGTTGCCACATTAAGTGTATTCTTATTTATATTTTGTCCCATTTTTATACTTCTAGATGGAGGTAGTGACTAGGTAAGAATTATTTGAGTTAGCATCCTCCTGTTTTCTATTCAAGAACATACATAAGCCAGAATCAGAGCGGCTCTGGAAACTGAGTCTATCAATCGATAATTTGTCAGACTCTGGGTAGATCTTCTCCCGACTTCAGTGTGACTGTAGATGATCTGACATAAGTGGCAGGAGCAGATTTTGACTTTCACATCAGATCAGGGCTAGCGACGAAGGAGGAGGGGGGATGATTTGACCTGTGCTCAGTGTGTGTTTCTGTCTTAGAGAGCCAGGACATGCAGCTACCAGGAAACCAGGCAGCCATTGCCCTCCTGAGTAGAATGACAGGGGATTCGGGCTGTCCCTTGGCAACCATGTGTAGTCCCCTCCTTTTCTGCATCCAAATGGGACAGCTGCTTGCAGCACAGCAAATGTTGTACAGATGGAAGATGACAATGATAGCGTGTTGCAAACTGAGTGAATTTAACCTCATAGAAAGAAAGAAACAAGAACTTTGCTCTCTCGTAATTGTGTTTTTCACGCATTCTTCTGGTTAAACAAACAACTCAGCATTACTGTCTTAGTCGGTTTTGTGTGCTATCACAAATTACCATAGACTGGGTGGTTTAAAACAGCAAGCATTGATTTCTCACAGTTGTGGAGGCTGGACGTCCGAGATCAGGCTGCCAGCAGATTCGATGTCTGATGAGTGTTCCTGGTTTGTAGCCGGCTGCTTTCTTGCTATATTCTCACATGGTGGGGAGAGAGAAAGAGAGAGAGGCTTTGCATGTGAGCTCTCGTCTCTTCTCGAGAGCTATCTCTTCATGAGGATTCTACCTTCATGGCCTCACCTATACCTAATCACCTCTCAAAGGCCCATTTCCTAACACCACCACAATTGGGGATTAGGGCTCCAATGTACGAATTTGAGGAGGAGACAAGCATCAGTCTGTAATGATCACAAAGGACTGAATTCTGTTCTTTGTCAGCAGGAATGGCAAGGGGGCAAGAGAAGATCCACCTTTCTTCCAGCAAAGCCACGAGGGCTGAACAATTGATAAACACTGGCAATATGTTCACAGGCTTGGTGCTTTAGCAGCCTTCCTGTGTGTGCTCTAAGAGAAAGAAATGTACACTCATTGAATTGGATGGAGAGGAAGACCAGTGCATATGTTTTCTTCTGAAATGCCAAGCTTTTTTTTCTTTCAACGATGAGTATAATGGGAAAAATAAATAGAAGTAATGAGATTCTGTATATGCAATAACAACCTTTCCCAACTTATGTTCCAGAATGTGAGGTCTTTGATAGGCCAGAAGTGGTCCATAGAACAGAAGATTTAGGAGTTAAATGCATTTGAAAAACATTCCCTCAGCCCTGACTCGACAAAGCACGTAAAAGTCTTAGAAGCTCTACAGCAAAGAAATTTAACTTTTCAACCCGGAGTTTCCAAAAATCATTTGATTAGAGAACCATTTCTTTTTCTATAAAACATGGTTTAGGAAAAAAATGATAGTATAAGAGATGATAAACAATAATCAGAAGATGTAGAGAAAACTCATACTCATGAGATATTCACTAAAAGGAACAGAAAAATTTTTTGAAAGCATTTGATTTGCAGTTATAAAATTCAAGCAAATAAAAATTCCATGAAATTAGCCATAAAAAGCAGCATGAAAAGGTAATAGATCGGAGATAGCAAACAACAAAATTGCCACTTTAGGAATGTAAGGAGAAAGTTGAGGTGCTCTTGGACAGAGAAGAAAAACAGATGAAAATTTGTGAGGGACGATAATGCACAAACTGGAGACATTTCTTGAAATTTATAAGGATAATGAAATGCAAGCAACAGTTAAATATGTGGTAGAAGAAAATTTTCCTGAGGTTAAGAAAAAATCTGTGCTTGTAAATTAAGAAGACTCACATTGTTGTCTACCTAGTGTATCTTTTCAAAATAATTTAGTATCAAAGATAAACAAAGAATTCTGCCAGCATCCAGGAAAAAAATAATTTCAAAAGAATGAAAACTGAGTTAAGAATTCTTTCTCTGCACTAAAAATCAACATAAAAATTAAAAAGAAAAAAAGAAACAAAATTTAACCAGTGGTAAAAGACCAAAAAAAAAAAAAAAAAAAGAAATAAAGAAAGAAAGACAGAAAGAAAAAGAAAACCTCCACCATATAAAGTATTCCTTCTTTCCCCCACCAACTTTACTAATAAAGTTGAAAAGATAACTGTGTACATTTACCTAAATTCACCAGTTTTAATATTTTGTGACATTTATTTTCTCTCCCATCATTCATATCCCTCTTTTTCTTTTTAAATGTTTATTTATTTTTGAGAGAGAAAAGAGAGAGAGAGAGAGAGGATCTAAAGCAGGTTCTGCATGGATAGCAGAGAGCCCAATGTGGGGCTCGAACTCATGAACCATGAGATCATGACCTGAGCTGAAGTTGGACACTTAACCAACTGAGCCACCCAGGCGCCCATTCATATGTCTCTTTATATAGACATATATATAGAAATTACAGAGATCATATCCCTTCCCTTTAAAAACTTTAGTATCAATATGTATGTCTTAGGAATAAGGACACTCTTTTACATTACTATAATACCATTAAACTTGAGAAATTTCACAGTGATAGAACAATATCACCTATTATAGTGTATATACTCAAATCTCTCCAAATGTCCTTGCTACGTCTTTATTTATTTGCGTTTTGATGCAATAAAGGATTATGCATTGCATTTGGTTATTGTATCTCATTAGTTTCTTTTATCTAGCAGAGTCAAAGCCTTTGATAACTCTCCTTTGCATATCCCATAAATTCTTATCTACCTTGACATTTCAGCCCTTCATACTACTGCTCAAGGCTGTCTCCCAGCCTAATCTTTCATACTCTTTTCAGTCAAACTGTGCTTCCTGCAAGATGAACAGCAGCTATTACATGACCATGCCTTATACTTCCTCTCTTCCTAACCCTTTTTTTTTTAACTTTCTGTAAGCAAGGTACTCGGACTTAGCATAGTGTCTTGCATGTAGAAAAATTTTTTTGATAAATGTTTACTAAAGGTTGAATTGTTTTAATAGTTTGCTACTGATTTTTTTCTCACCTCACCTTTTCTTTATGTAGAAAAGCAAATTTAAAAAATATTGGGAGGAATATTTTGAATTTTTAAAAATCATTTATTCATTGATTCATTCATCATAAAACTTTAATTTGTGTATGCTATGTGGCATAATTGTACAGACAGCTAGCTCACACTATCACAAGCATTTGATTATTATGCATAGAAAGCGGTTATATGCAAAATATCTTTAGAACCGAGAGAAGAGAACAGTTATTTCCTGGATTAATAAAGGAGGGCAGGGACGCTTGGGTGGCTCAGTTGGTTGAGTGTCCAACTCTTGATTTTGGCTCAGGTCATGATCCTGTGGTTGAGGGATCAAACCCTGAGTCAAGTCTCCATGCAGAATGTGGAGGCTGCTTGAGATTCTCTCCCTCTCTCCCTCCCCCACTTCTGCTTGTACATGCATGCGTGCTCTCTCTCTCTCTCTCATAAATAAATAAATAAATAAATAAATAAGGGAGGGCATTACAGGGAAATGAGACAACAGTCAACACTACCTAATAGTGAGTAGAAGTAAATGGAAAATACTATGCACAAAATTAATTTTTTTGTTCAGATAATGCACATTGTTAAGAACCTTCCTACTCTGAAAAAAAATCAGATTATGCTCATTAGATTGAGATAGGAATTATTTTGAACCCTTTGACAAAAAAGGTAGAGATCTGTAAATTATTCATCCATTACTACCCATATGCTTGAATAACTATCAAGGTAGTAGACTGTATATATTATAAATTTGATCATGATAAATTCAATATGAGTTCTATTTTTGAATAGCATGATAGTGCCAGAACTGAGATTTGAACCTAGGTCTCTCTGGATCTTGGGCCCAGATAACATATAAACTTAATGATCTCAAAGTGGGAAAAAGAAGAAAGATTAAAAGAAAAGTCGAGCAGTGGAAGACAGCAGGAAGCAAAGAGAAGAACATTTGAGAAGAGATGGTGTTGAGTTCTGGATTGAATAGGAAATGAATCTTGGCTTCGGAAATGAGTCTGTGACCCACAGGCCTTCTAATTCTTTCTCTTTTCCACTTGTCTTGAGCATTTGCTTCCAGTTTATACTTCAGGGAAATAATAACTAAATAAATGTTTGCATCTCAAGGCTGCCTGATTCTTAAATCAAATTAAGCATGTAATCAATTTCTTCTAGTTACTCTTAAGTGACAAAAAAGTATTTGAAAAAATCCTGTAGAATTAAGCCCAACCAATGTATTTCATATGGTGTTTATACAAACAAAGACTTTTGTCTACAGTGCTGAATGCTATACCTCTGCCTTTATTTTAAAACCAAAACACGATGCCGGCTTCTATTGTCTGCTTATACTCTTCACAACATTGGGCCATTGGAGGGTTTTCAGTCAAAGCCCCTTGCTTTGGGGCTTTGCTCCCTCTTGTGGCACATCAGGAAATAACATGTCATTATGGAAACAATACAAGAGATTTTTGTTTTGTTTTGTTTTTAGTTTTCAAGACTCATTAATTTATAGGGTGGGAAAGAATACCTGATTTTAGTTGAAAACAAGTTTACAATTTTAAAATATCTTTAGCAATCTATGCTATAAATGAAAACACCCCCGACTGGCAATAATTTTACTTTATTAATTTCAAAAAATTGACCAAGGTTTAAATTTTCTTAATGATTCAGGTATCTGGTTACTATGTGGTGATAGTTACACAAAATGTGTTCATGATGTAATAAGTGAATGAAATAAATACAATCCAATTTAATAAGTTAGTAGCTTTAATTTTAAACTACATATTTAAAATGATATATGTATTTTAGCTACTTTATAACTATTTATCAGCATCACATCAATCATGAAGTCATTTCTAATGCATTTGAGAAACGTGCTTTGCGTTAAGTTGTTAGAAATTTTGGCACAGGAGCTACAATCTGAGAAAGTATTCTGTTGTCTTAAAAGCCTATGCATGGCAGGTACTAAATTTATTTTCCTATTTGTGTTAGTGGGGCAGAGACTTTCTTAAATCCCTTCTCTCTGCAGAGTTAGCTCCTTATCACCTGCAGAGCTGTTAAAAATATTTTTCTGGAAGTTAAATATGGAAGAGGCAAAAATGTAAAGGGAGAAAAACAAAAATTATATTCCTATTATTATATAATTTTAGTAAGCATCATTTTCTGTATATCTCTTCTGTGTATAATCCTGAACAAAATGATGACCCAGGCTTTCAGGAACTTTTCATTCATTCATTCATTCATTCACTCATTCATTCAATACTTATTTAATGCCCACTGTGTGCATTTAGTATTCAGAAGGCTGAGCTACAATGGCAAACAAGATTGTCTCTGCCCTCATGAAACATACATTCTAGTTGGCAGTGGAAGGGAGATGCGGAAAGATATCTATATATTTGTTGTGTTACTCTGGTTTCTATAAGAGGAAGCAAATGGTTGAAATCAAGGAAAACACTTTGTTTTCCTATACAGAATAATGATGGATTGGAGTAGAAATGAAAATTGCCTTCTGACACTGACAATTTGAAAGAAATATGGAAGCATAATTTTACACTAAGAATATCTAGGCTGGGAAGATGAGGTCATCAGAGCTTCAGTTGGATTCTCCCATTAAAGGTATTATGGTTTATGATTATGAGCTCGGTAGCCTGGTTGTTTGGTTTGGGTTCTTCCTCTTATACCGGGTGGCTTTTGGCAAATCACTCAGCCTCTCTGTGCCTCTGTTCCTTGTTCAGCAAAATGGAAATTAAAAATAGCATCTACCTCTTGGTGGTGTCCTTTGGATTAGATGAGTTACTACAATATACGTAAGGTACTTAAGACACTGCCTGGTACCAGGCAGGCAATATATATATCTGCCATTGTCGTCAGCATTCAAACCTAAGCAATAATGAGCCTTCAGACTATTTAGCATGTTGTGATATAACAACAGGACCATGAAAGTATGCTAATTGCTAGGTGGGATGGACCTAAGAAGACACTAGTTTTGCTCTCATCTCTTTGAAATTTGCAGTGTAGTTTCAGCATTTTGTTTTGTTAGCTTTGGTAATTTAGGTTGTAAAAAGCAAGGATTAAGTGTGATAATGGAGCTGCTATCAGGGTGGGAGGGATGCCCAGTGAACAGGGCAGAGCCTCAAAAGTCAAGCACATTTATCATCACATATGACCACGTATAACCCACCATGTTGCCCTGAATGGGCCTTTGTCACAATGATCAACTTCCAGAATTCTTAGGTTCCATCTGTTTAAATTTGGGTTTTAGTTTTTCTCTTTCAGAAGGTAGAAATCATCATTTTTCTCCACCACATTCCAATGTTGTGATGACTATATGTATTTCTGTAAAGTCCCTTGCTAGAATAGTGGAGTTAGAATTCGGACAGGAAAGGATTTTCAGATCATCCAGTCAAAATACGCATTGTACAATTGAAGGGATTAGACGACAGATAGGGTAAGTTACTTGTCCAAGGCAACACAAGTTGGTGTGAGGGTGTCTAGCTGCAAAATTGGATCTTTTGACATCTTTTAAATATTGTTCCCAAATCATGCTGCTTTCTTTAAAATGTCTTCTGTTAGTCCATTTTTGTCCCTAAACTCAGTGGTTTACTCATTTGCGAGAGGGTTGTTGGTGGGTGAGGCCCTGTCAGAGGTACCAGACCTGGGTTCAACTCCATGTATCTTTCATTCTGGGACTCAGGCAGAGGGAGCAGGGGCAGTCTGGGTATGACACTCTCAGGGTGGAGAGCAGAAAATGGGGTGAAGCAAAGAAGAGGAGGGCAAACTATTCAGACTGTTTAAAGCTTCTGCTAGGAAGTGCCATACGTTGTGTTTGCCCCCACTCCAAAGGAATCACATAGCTGCATCCTAAGCCAGTGTGATGGGGAAGTATGTTGCACCTATTGGAAGCCATTGCAAGGGCCAAGAGAGAATGATTCATTGACATGCCTCGTATCAATAAATGCAGCCTAAAGGCTCAAGATCCAGTAGAAGAGGTACAGTGTAAATATTGAAGGCATTCAGGACAGCTTCCCTCCCCCTCACTGAGTGTGCCACTTTGGCATACGGATTATTTGAGCTGAAGGCACTTTAGACCCTGTGGGCTCAAGAGAAACTTTTGTCTCTCCTTTAAGCATACAGAAGAATCTAAATTAGGGCCTTTCCAGAATAAGGGTTATTAACAAAGATACATTTTATCTGAGTGACCCATCTGTATGGCAGGGCAAACATCTAATTACCAAACATCTGCCCTTCTTATCACCCTGTCAAATGCATTTCTTTCCTCTGCAATCCCAGACCCCAATCCCCTTCTCTTCAGTTCAGAATGACGTATGTACTTGATTTCGCTTGACTGTCTTTGGAATTTCCCTGTCTGTGTGGATTCCCCTCCCCATATGCACGCTTATTTTAAATTTGATTTTCTCCTGTTAATCTGTCTCATATCAACTTGATTCTTAGTCCAGCTAGAAGGACATTTGAGGGGACAGGAATTCTTGCTCCCCAACAATATATAGGAACAATAGTGTGGAATGAATTCAATAACAGAAGTGAGATACAAAGGACCAAGGGAGCTGCTCTGCTTGCTTAGGCCAGAGGCTTAAAGGAGTAGGAGATGCCTGGGCAGGGCCTTGAAACATGAATTTAGGTCTAATATATAAATAGAATAGCATTCTAGTTGGAGTTAACAGTTTGTGCAAATGCACAGACAGGAGCCAACATGGTTGGAGGGGGGCAGGGAGGAAAAAACAAACAAACAAAGGAACCAGCATGGTTGGGGAGGGTGGGGAGGGAAAAAAAGGAAACAGTATGGTGCATTCAGGAAACTATAGATACGTATTTAAACCTTGAAGATAGAGTGCAGCAGAAAGCTCTCCTGAGGCATTTGAACTTAGCAATAGGAAACACTTGAAGAGCTTTAAAAAGGAGAATGGCAAGTTCAGATTCAGGTTTTAGAAGGCTACTCGGGTGACTGTGGCAGATGGACAGTGAGGCTGGAGACAGGGAGGGCAGTGTTGGAGCTTGCTCCAATAGTCCAGGAGAGAGAAATCGAGGGGCAGTCCACGAGGTGGTGGTGGTGGATGCAATGCTCAGTCAGAGATGAGAAGTCAGGAAGAGAGGGGGTACAAGGGTAACCCCCACATCTCTAGTTTAACCATCTGGGTTTCAGGATGGCAGTACTATTCACTGAGACAGAGTATTCAAGCTGGGGTGGAAACTTGGGAAGCAAGATAATGGGAGTTAAAATTTTGACTTGGTACATTTGAGGTGCCTGAGGGATCTAGAAGGCAAGAGTGAAGGCAGCATTGCAGAGAGAGACTGGGAGTCACTGCATATTCATTATAGTCATTGGAAGCTGAATGTCTGCAGTAACATCAAGAACAAGTTGTGACAGGGGCGCCTAGGTGGCTCAGTCGGTTAAGTGGCCGACTTCGGCTCAGGTCATGATCTCGGGGTCCGTGAGTTTGAGCCCCGCGTCGGGCTCTGTGCTGACAGCTCAGAGCCTGGAGCCTGTTTCAGATTCTGTGTCTCCCTCTCTCTGACCCTCCCCCGTTCATGCTCTGTCTCTCTCTGTCTCAAAAATAAATAAACGTTAAAAAAAAAATTAAAAGAACAAGTTGTGACAGATTATGCAATGTCCTGGGTCAGAGCAATGCCGAAGGAGCAGATGGAGGGGCAGAAGCCTGAGAAGCAGTAAAAATGAGAAATAATCATGGTATTAGATGGAGTGCAATGTTTCAAGGAGGGAATGTTCAAGCTATGTTTCCCTTTAAAAGATGTCAATTGCAGAAATAGGCCTTATCTGCAGCATTATCATCATCTCATGATTAAGAGGTAGCAACAAATTCACTTGCTTCCAGAGCAAGTAAAGTGAGCGTTGCCTTTCGAGAGCTGCCTGGCCATCAAGGGAGACAGTTGGTGTAAGGATCAGTTGGTGTAAGAGTGTGGCGTTCAGGGTTTTATCACCTGCTTCTGAATCATGGCACTAATATTTACCTGCTTTGTATCCAGGGGCAAATTACTTAATCTCTTCGTACACTTTAGTTTCTCCTCAGCAATGTGATGAAAATAATATCCATATCCCACAGGGTTGTTAGGAGGATTAAATAAAATATTACATAAAAAAAGCACTGAGCACACTGCTTGCTTAAGGCAGATGCTCAATAAAAATCCAATTGCTCTTTTTATTATGCACAAAAAGCGCTGCCTTTTGCACGGAAAGATGGAGGCGTTGGCGCACCTGGCCCTGGATCATGCGCTTTGAACTTTTTCTGGGAGTAGCGATGGATCATGCTGAGTGTTCACAGTTGTTCACCTGCTTCACCCCTGAGCTGGGTGAGTCATTAGGAAGATGACTGACCAGCCTTCCAAGTGCAGCCTGTGACTAGGGGATGGTGTGTCTGTATTGTGGAGTGTTTACCTGAACATGACCTGAAGTATGTATGCACCGAAGGATGACAAGTGCAATGTAACCAGACAGATCCTTGTGTAACTATCATCAAATACTTATCTGAAGTGCACAGCAGGCACATATCCTATATCCTGGGTCCTCATTCAATATGAAGAAATTTCCAAGAATGAGAGCTATTGTCTCTTGGAAATGTGAAGGAATAATGAGCAAATTACCAGTAGTTGTCATGCATATGTAAGCACCATGAAAAAAGTGGAAGGAGATCATATTCTGCTATGAGAATAAATAAATCAGCTAATACACAGGAAGTCCTTCCCATTTTCACAAGAAGATACAAATTGATTTCAGGGTATTTTAATTATCATTCACTACATTCCACAGTGACTTAGATGTTCACTCAGATTAATACGTCTGCTACTTACTGAAAGCAGGGAGAAGAGGAGTTCTCCAGCATGGGGAAAGCTTCCTGAGGGTTTTGAGAGAATTTTTGCAAGGAAGGGAAGGAAAGATACCATTCAGAAACCTTTGAGATCTAAAACATTCTCCTGAAAAATTAGTAAATTATTACCCTGTTAAACAAACAAGCCAGGAAACAGGAAATAAGTGGTTGAAAGCTTTGTTGTTCTACTGTCATTTGCCGACACCCCAGATGACTAGACTTGGCTTCCAGCCCTGCAAACAAGTAGCGATTTTATTTTGGAACCTTGGACTTTGCCCAATCAGTACAAAAGGGATTTAGACTAAATCAATTTTAAAATGTCTTGTCTTTCCCATATCACATTCTCTTTTTGTTGACAGACTAGTAATATTGTTCTTTCTGAGGAGTCTTTTATTATTTATTTATTTAAATTTAGTCTTGAGAGAGAGAGAAAGAGACAGAGTGCGTGTGGGGGAGGGGCAGAGAGAGGGGGAGAGGCAGAATCCAAAGCAGGCTCCAGGCTCCGAGCTGTCAGCGCAGAGCCCCACGTGGTGCTTGAACCCATGAGCTGTGAGATCATGACCTGAGCTGAAGTCGGATGCTTAACCATTTAACCGACTGAGGTGCCCCTGAGGAGTTTTTTATAATTTGTAAAGGAGCTTCCAACTTCCCGTGATCAGAAAGCTAGAGAATTAGCCTATTCCATTGTTGGACAGTTTTTTTCCATTAGAAGTTCCTTCTTATGTTTAGTAGATGCACCATTTCATTTGATTATCATTTCATTTGTGCATGTTTGCTTCCTTCTACAAAAGGTTTTAAGTTGGCTTACACTACCAAAGCACAGTGTCAAACACAGCAAAACATAAAAAAGACAAAACCAATGAAAAAGAACAGAGAAATAGAATTTGCTGAGCCTCTAATGGGAGATAATTATCACAGTTTAGAAGTCAGTTTAGCCACGGGTTTTCTGGCAGATAAGGCAAAAAGGGGAACACATTGTGTTTCTCACTGGCTTAATGTAGGAAGAAATGCATTATGATTTTAAGCATTAAGTTCAAAGAGAAATGAATTCACGGGGGTCTTTATATAAAGACTATCAAGTATCAGAATAGACAGTCTTGAGCTAAGTCTTGACTTACAGGGTTAATTCTTATATTGCCTCTCTAAAAAAGCTGGAAACATTATGTATGCATTTTTATTTTAAAGTCACTGTACCTTTATTTCCGTTGGTTTGGAAAACAGAGGGTGTAAAATACTCACAAATCTGGCAATCTTTTCATGTTGGCAAATTTAATCATCTTTTCCCATATGCAATTATGGTTTTCACAGGGACCTCAGTAGGGTTCCTTTAGCGCTAAAGGCCCCAGGATATGTAAGCTGCCAGATGTATCCTCCTGTTTGCAATTGTACTATTCTCTTAATTTTGTACCCCGTTTATTTCCTTCGCACATTATGTTTCTTCTTGTTCCTTCATAATTTTTGTGATTATATTTTTAACTCTCAATTTTCAGAGCTATTACAATTTAGTAGTCATTTAGTGCTATAAACATGCTGCAGTGAGCATCCTTATACATATAGCTTTTCCTATTTTGGATGATTAACTGCATTTAGTTTCCCAGATAAATGCTTTCGTTGAATTTCAGGTTGAAAATGGACCCCCATTAACGGACACTGTCAGAGCCACCCCTTTGCAATGTGTTGGTGTATTTATATTAAGAATGCTGCTGCTGTTGTTACTCATGACAGTTTCTGTGTTTTGTTTGTTTATTTGTTTCTCTTGTTTTGTTTTGTTTTGTTTGTTTGTTTTTTTCATCTTCTGTGTTTTCTTTGTGAGGACCAAATGAGAAATTTCTCATTTCGATTCCAGGAATGGTTGTGGTTTTTTTGGCTTTGTTTTTCTGTTTTTGTTTTTGAGTAACAGTTACTATTTTCTTCAGGGAATCAGGTAACTGAATTGTTTCCCTCATGGCTGTGAGCTGCCAGAAATGCAGAGTTGAATCTTTGGTGCGTATCTAGCAAACATGGATTGGAATGTAAAAAGCACCTCTTACATAAAGCATACCAACCTTGTTCCTAGAGTATCGTCCTTTCCTTCACCTTTTGTCCTATTTCCTTCATCCACTTATTCTAAATTTATTTTATTTTGATAATTTATGCAAGCCTTTGAGTCTTTCTGGAACAAAGCAGGGATACAGTTAAATACATGCATGTCAATATTTGGATTATTTCCTTAGGGTAAGTTTTGAAAAGTGGAAGCACTGGCTCACATGTCATATTAAATCTTACCCAGTGAAAGATTTTCTGTAGGAAACTGAGATAATATAATCCGAGCATGTAAATTTCTGGTGATTTATTGCAGATATAATATTGAGTGAGACATTAGAGTCCCGAGAGGAATAAAGAGTCAAGTTGTTTCCTGGAGACTTTCTCTGCAATATCAGATGCTGCAAAAAGCCATTTTCACGTGAAACTGTGGGAGATACTTCCCAGTCATCTGGCAACATATTCAATGTTACAATTATGTACTACTAATTTAAAGAGATACTCATCTTTTTTTAATTTTTATTTTAGTTAGTTAGTTAGTTAGGTTTTTCAAGTAGGCTCCACGCACAATGTGGGGCTTGAACACACAACCCTGAGCTCAAGAGCCATATGCTCTACCAACTGAGCCAGCCAGGCGCCCCCAGATATTCATCTTCTTAAGATGTGTAAACAATAAAATTAGTGTTCTGTTCTGAAAATTTAAGAGCCAGCTTTGAAAGGGAGTTTGGCTTACTTTTAGAAGGATCATAAGGGTCTTGTGGATAAGACCAACATTTTCCTCAAAAACGTCATAAGTATTTGGACAGACATACGGTTTAGGGTAACGGATTATGTCGTCTTTGACTTACAAAGGTACCTAGTATTGGGGTGTATCTTCAAATAGCACTTGTAGTAAATTTTTCTGAGTCGGCTAATGAAGACATTTTCTTCATGGGTCTTCACTTAGCTCAACCTACCAGTTTAATAGACTTACTGACCAATGTCCACAGCACTCTGAAATATGCCTGGCTGGAAGGCAAAAGTCCTTGGGGACGCACTAGTTGAGTCATATGTGTAAAAAGTAGTTCCATTTATTCCCTTTGGTTGTATTGTGTGTGTTTTATTTTCCGAGAAAAGAAGATAACAACTCTTCTGCATGATACTTTTTAAAATCTTTTAAGATAGATGTACTTTCTCCTTTCAAAACTGTTCATACTGGGATCCCACTGTATCTGCTGTAGAACAAAATAGAGTGCACAATGAGTGTGTGTCTTGAATTCTGTTTTAATAGGGATACGATATAATAAGTCAATTGAATGTTATTTACTTCTTGGTGTGGACCAATGTCAGCATGATTTCTGAGGCAATGGTATAGGAGGAGTTATTGTGATTATCTTCATAATAGTTTTGAAAAGTACTAATACGCAGGAGTTTGCAAGTACGGGAACTCTCTCA
Organism: Neofelis nebulosa; assembly: GCF_028018385.1. Taxonomy (NCBI): domain Eukaryota; kingdom Metazoa; phylum Chordata; class Mammalia; order Carnivora; family Felidae; genus Neofelis; species Neofelis nebulosa. The sequence goes on along the minus strand of NC_080787.1, from coordinate 108,111,304 downwards.
CACAGATTTAATAACAATTTCTTCACTTAATATGTTTGGTGGTCACTGTGTAACATAATCATTATTGTGCAAGGAGTGGAAAATTTTACTTTCTAAGTGGCTCTCTTTTGTTGACAAAGCTATTTGATAGTACTGATATTCTAATATAGTACTCACACATTGCGCATTTAGATATATCTATCATCCCTTGTGAATAATGACACTCAAACGGTCCCTGTGGGGGTCTATAGATAAGATCATTATTCTCATTTTCTAGATAAGGAAACTGAAATGAAATTCCTTGCCTAAGGTCAAAGAACAAATCACTGGTGGAATAAGATTAGGGCAGTGAGTTCTTGATTTTCAATCCTTTGTTCAATCAACTAAGTCATATTGTTTTACTCAGTATGGGAACAGATTATTATCAGTCAAGAAGAATAAGGCTGTGCCCAGATGATGCCAGAAGATCAGCTGAAAAATGAAAATCTGCTCAATCAACCATTTGTTTGCCTGTAAGATGCCAAACTACTCATTTTACTGGTATTTTTCACTGGGCTTCTAGGTTGTCTTCGTGTGTTGCAGACAGTCTCTAACTTCACGTTCATATTGCATTCTGAAGCTCATTTCTGGAGGTTGTGTCTTTTAAAAAACCTAATTTTGGACTATCTTGGATTTCATAATGACGTAATATGTACTGAATCATGTGTTAGTGGTGTGGTAGAACGGGGACAGAACTCCTTGAAAGTGCTTTTAGATGAAAGTTTGCAGCACTGCTTTGTGTAGCAGCAAACACTTTTCTACCATCAGAGACCCTATCAACTAAGATCTCGCCATTAGGAGAAAGCTGGACTTCTGTATCTGCCATCCACCACTTAGAAAAGCATTTTAGGGCGCTTGGGTGACTCAGCTGGTTAAGCATCGCTCTTGATTTCAGCTCAGGCCATGATCTCACGGTTTGTTAGTTCGAGCCCCACATCCAGCTCTGCACTGACAGCACAGAACCTGCTTGCGATTCTTTCTCCTCTCTCTCTGCCCCTCCCCCGCTGGTTCTCTCTTTCTCTCTCTCTCTCTCTCTCTCTCTCCTTCTCTCTCTCTCTCAAAGTAAATCATCTTAAAAAAAAAAAAAGAAAAGCATTTGAGTCTGGCAAACAGGACTGAAATCATAAGATTCCATCGATATCACACATATTCCCCCACAATTAGTTACTCTGGATGTGAAGGTAGCCAAATAATCACGTGACCTATGCCACAGTCCTTACAGAAGTTAGTGGGAAGAAAGAGTTGAATTCTTTCAACATTCAACAATCCTTTAGTCTGCTCCTCCTACATGCTTACCTACATCTCTGCAATATATCCTAATTCTTGGACATGTTCTGGTAGATTAATCTGTTGACAGGTGAAACATTTTCCCCTAGGTCAAACAGCGTACATGAGAGTCAAGATGTAAACTCAGGATGCCTGGCCTTTTAGCTAAATTCATTCAGTCATGATGCTCCTGAGTTTGTTGATTGATGGCTTCATTATATTTTATAGTTAGCCTTATGGTTTTTGCAGATGAACTACTTAGAATGCTTAACTAGTCTGAACTCCGTCATTCACAGTAAGAATGGCACAGACATTATCATTCACTTATAGTCTCTGGAATTTGAAATAGGTTTGGCTCAATAATAAAGATCACAGCAAACCAGAAAAAGAATAGAAAATTCATTTCTCCCTAGTTCTGAGACCCTGTGAATTCAATCTTTATTAGAAATGATGACTTGGGGCTCACCTAACACATTAAAACCACTTTTAAAAAACAATCATATATTTTGGATTTGATTACTCAAAAATACAATATGAAAAGTGCCTTCATCCAGACTAAAATGTATTGAATTTTTCTGATGTAGCTTCTGTGGTCTAATTTGTAAATCAGGTGTATTATATATATATTCATAACCATATATATATATGTATATATATGTATATATATATACATATATATACACACACACACACACACACATATATATATATATATATATATATATATATATACATATATATATGGTCTCTTAGTGTTATTTAGGTTGAAAACTTGAATGAACCTTATATAAATATCCATTCTGGATATGGGGGATGGAGCAGTTATTTCTGTGTTATGTACAAAAAAAATGGATATAAATATAAATGTCTGTCCTCTAACAGTATGTATATTCTGGGGCCAAGTGTGTTTTCCTCCCTTTAAAAAGAAAATTCCAGGGAAGTCTTATCTTGAAATATTTGTATAATTACCTATTTAATTTTGCAGCAGACATTTCAGAAGCTTATATTTCACTTCAAATTCAAGAGTTAGTGAATCATTGTTCGTTCATTTAGCAGATGTTTATGTTAGTTGTTACTCTGTGCCAAGCTCTGGTTAGGTTTTGGATCAAAACGGCAGAGTCCCTGCCATCATGGATCTATTCTAAATAAATACTATCACGATTAAACAAGGTGATAAGAGGGATCTGGGAGAGGTACATTCAATAGGGTCGGGGGACAAAGGTGGTTCTGAGGATTTAAACTGAGATCTGAAGGAAGAGGCGGGCTACAAGAAGATTAGTAGGAAAAGCATCCAAGGTGGTGTTAAGGGCTCTGAGGTGAGAATTACTTGTTTTATCAAAGGGCTACAAAAAGTAATGGGAATTCAAGGAGAGAAATCAAGGAGAATGGGAATTCAAGGAGGGAAATCAACAGTCAGATATGTTTGATCACTAAGGTGGAAACAATTGGAAATTTGGAGATTTCTTAAAGCCAGCTTTTTAATTTTAATGATGGAAAAACCGAGGCCAGGTAAGATTGAGGTGTTTTTGGTCATTTTCAAGTTCAATTGTGACCTGGGTCTCCCATCTCCCAATTTATTGCTTTTTCTTTTTTCTTTTTTAAAATATTTTTATTTTATTATTTTTTAAATTTATTTATTTTTTTACATTTATTTATTTTTGAGAAACAGAATGAGACAAAGCGTGAGCAGGGGAGGGGCAGAGAGAGAAGGAGACACAGAATCAGAAGCAGCCTCCAGGCTCTGAGCAAGCGGTCAGCACAGAGCCCGACGCGGGGCTCAAACCCACAAACTGTGAGATCGTGACCTGAGCCGAAGTCGGATGCTCAACCGACTGAGTCACCCAGGTGCCCCAAAATATTTTTTAAAGTTTATTTATTTTTGAGAGAGAGAGAGAGAGAGAGAGAAAATAGGGGAGGGGCAGAGAGAGAGGGAGACAGAGGATCTGAAGCAGGCTCTGTGATGATAGCAGAGAGCCGGACATGGTTCTCGAACTCCTGAACCATGAGATCATGACCTGAGTTGAAGTCGGATGCTTAACTAACTAAGCCACCCAGGCGCCCCTCTATTGCTTTTTCTATTAAACAAAATTACTTTTGTTGTGTTGGATCTCTCAAGTATTGGCTTTTACAGCTTCGAGTTGAAACCTTTACAGAGTTGGCAAACATTTATTTAGGCTTTCTTTATAATCAATAACAATTGCCAAACACATAGCAATCATTGTGATTTGCATCCTTATTAAGAAAATCACAAGGAGTACTTTAACTCTTCAGTCATTTATTGACTTTAGCCTCTAGCTTGGAGATCTTTTAGATTTTTTGTTGTGCATTAAGAAGGAATTCCTGTTTACATTTAATTTCCACACAGTCCACTTCAGTTTGAAACTAGATATTGTCTGTCTTGTTCAGAAGAGGGGAATTTTTTTATTGCTTCCAATCATTTCCTGTTATAGACCTATTGGCTTGCTAGAGGTCTCAACTATAATTTGTGTACTTTTCTTTTTGATAAATGGCAAAGCTTGAATTTTTGAGGCCAATCATTTATATAAATTTCAGGTATGCTTTATATTTAGCTACCCTTCTACTTCTAATATTTTTATTACTTTGTGGAGAAATGAATTGGACAAATATTGTTGACAGCTCTCTTTGAGTTTTTTTTGTTAACCTTTTAATCCATTAATAAGAATTGTTATGAGCCTTGCTCTATATCCTAATAAAACCCTTCTACTTGGTGATGATTATACAGGGTAACTAACATTGTCCCAAGAGTCATGTTCAGTGGGAATGGTAACTTGACAGAGCAGAGGGTACAAGAATGTGTTGCAGAAACTTCAAAAATTGAAATGGAAGAAAACTTACGTGGCTTTGGGAGGACCTAAATGTACTCTGTATTACAAAAAAAACCCCTAAAACTACAAGATTTTTGTATATGCAGATGACAGGATTCTTTTTCAGTTTTATTGAAGAAAAATTGACAAAACTGTAAGATATTTATTAAAGTGAACAATATGATGATTTGATATACATATACTTTGTGAAAGGATTACTCCCACTGAGTTAATTAATACATCCATCACCTCACATATTTACCTTTTCTGGTTTTGTAAGAGAACATGTAAGTTCTACTGTCCCAGCAAATTTCAATTACACAATGCAGTGTTATCAATTATACTGACCACGTTATACTTTGGATCCTCACACTTTATTTATCTTATAACTAAAAGTCTGTACCCTTTACCAACCTCTTCCCTATTTCTCCCTGTCCCCCAGTTCCTGGCAACCATTTTTCTCCTCTTTGTTTCTATGAGTTCAACTTTTAAAAAAAATTTCCACATGTTAAGTGTTACCATTCAGTATTTGTCTTTCTCTGTTTGGCTTATTTCACTTAGCACATGCCCTCCAGGTTCATCCATGTTGTTGCAAATGACAGGATTTCCTTGTTTTTTAATGCTGTATACATTTTCTTTATCCATTCATTTGTCAATGCATTTAGGTTGTTTCCATACCTTGTCTATTGTGAATAATGCTGCAGTGAACATTGAGATAATGATTGTGTTTCTTTTGGATATATATCCAGAAGTGGGATTGATGGATCATAGGGTAGTTCTATTTTTAATTTCTTGAGGAAACTCCATAGTGGCTGCACCATTTAACATTCCCACCAACAGTGCACAACACAAGAGTTCTCTTTCTCCACACCCCCCAGTGTTTATTATCTCTTATCTTTTGGATAGTAGCATTCTAACAGGTGAGAGGTGATGTCTCATTGTCATTTTGATCTGTATTTTCCTGATGATTCATGATGCTGAACACCTTTTCTGGTACCTGTTAGCCATTTTTTTTTTTAAATAGTTTTTTTTTTTTTTAATGTTTGTTTATTTTTGAGAGAGACAGAGAGACAGAATGCAAGCAAGGAAGGTGCAGAGAGAGAGGGAGACACAGAATCTGAAGCAGGCTCCATGCTCTGAGCTGCCAGTGCAGAGCCTGATGCAGGGCTTGAACACGTGGACCACGAGATCATGACCTGAGCTGAAGTCAGAGGCTTAACCAACTGAGCCACCAGGGACCCCGGTTTGTTTTTTTTTGTTTTTTTTTTTTTTGGATAAATGTCTGTGCAGGTCCTTTGCCCATTTTTAAACTGGCTTTGTTTTGTTTTGATGTGGCTTTGTAAGAATTCATTATGCTTTCTGAATATGTAGTTTGCAAATATTTTTCCTGTTTTATAGGGTACCTTTTAATTTTGTTATTAATTTCCTTTTCTCTACAGCTTTTTAGTTTGATATAGTCCCACTTGTTTATTTATGCTTTTGTTGCCTTGCTTTTGGTGACAAATCCAAAAAATCATCACCAAGACTGATGCCAACAAGGCTACCCTGTATGTTTTCTTCTAGTTTTATGGTGTCTGGTCTTACATTCAAGTCTTTCAGCCATTTTTGAATTAATTTTTGCTATGGTGTAAGGTAGGGGTCCAGTTTCATTCTTTGCATGTGCCTGTTCATTTTCCTAGCATCATTTATTAAAGAGAACTTTCCTCAGTGTATATTTTTGGCTTCTTTGTCTGTCATAAGCTAGTTGACCATTTCTGCATGGGTTTACTTCTGGGCTCTCTTTTCTGTTTCATGGATCCTTGTGTCTATTTTTATGCAAATGCCATACTGTTTTGATTGCCATAGCCTTGTAGTATAGTTAGAAATTGGGAAGTGTGCTCCAGTGCACATGGAATGTTCTCCAGAATAGACCATATACTGGGACACAAATCAGCCCTAAGTAAGTACAAAAAGATTGAGATCCTACCGTGCATATTTTCAGACCACAATGCTATGAAACTCAAAATCAGCCACAAGAAAAAATTTGGAAAGGTAACAAATACTTGGAGACTGAAGAACATCCTACTAAAGGATGAATGGACTAACCAAGCAGTTAAAGAGGAAATTAAAAAGTATATGGAAGTCAATGAAAATGGTAACATCACAACCCAAAACCTCTGGGATACAGCAAAGGTGGTCATAAGAGGAAAGTATATAGCAATCCAGGCCTTCCTAAAGAAGGAAGAAAGATCTCAGATACACAACCTAACCCTACGCCTTAAGGAGCTGGAAAAAGAACAGCAAATAAAATCCAAAACCAGCAGAAGACAGGAAATAATAAAGATCAGAGCAGAAATTAATGCTATTGAAACCAAAAACAAAACAAAACAAAACAAAAAAACAATAGAACAGATCAATGAAACCAGAAGCTGGTTCTTTGAAAGAATTAACAAAATTGATAAACCCGTAGTCCGTTTGATCAAAAAGAAAAAGTTAAGGACCCAAATAAATAAAATCAAGAATGAAAGAGGAGAGATCACAACCAACACAGCAGAAATACAAACAATAATAAGAGAATATTATGAGCAATTATATGCCCATAAAATGGGCAATCTGGAAGAAATGGATAAATTCCTAGAAACATATACACTACCAAAACTGAAACAGGAAGAAATAGAAAATTTGAACAGACCCATAACCAGTAAGGAAATCAAATTAGTAATCAACAATCTGCCAAAAAACAAGAGTCCAGGGCCAGATGGCTTTCCAGGGGAATTCTACCAAACATTTAAGGAAGCGTTCACACCTATTCTCTCGAAGGTGTTCCAAAAAACAGAAATGGAAGGAAAACTTCCAAACTCTTTATATGAAGCCAGCATTACCTTGATTCCAAAACCAGACAGAGACCCCACTAAAAAGGAGAACTATAGGGGCCTGGGTGGCTCAGTCAGTTAAGCGTCTGACTTCGGCTCAGGTCATGATCTCATGGTTTGTGAGTTCGAGCCCCGCGTTGGGCTCTGTGCTGACAGCTCAGAGCCTGGAGCCTGCTTCGGATTCTGTATCTCCCTCTCTCTCTGCTCCTCCCCTGTTCATGCTCTGGCTCTCTCTCTCTCAAAAACAAATAAACATTTAAAAAAAAAAAAAAAAAGGAAAACTATAGACCAATTTCCCTGATGAGCATGGATGCAAAAATCCTCAACAAGATATTAGCCAACCAGCTCCAACAATACATTAAAAAAATTATTCACCATGACCAAGTGGGATTTATACCTGGGATGCAGGGCTGGTTCAATATCCGCAAAACAATTAACGTGATTGATCACATCAATAAAAGAAAGGACAAGAACCAAATGATCCTCTCAATAGATGCAGAGAAAGCATTTGACAAAATACAGCATCCTTTCTTGATAAAAACCCTCAAGAAAGTAGGGATAGAAGGATCATACCTCGAGATCATAAAAGCCATATATGGGGGCGCCTGGGTGGCGCAGTCGGTTGGGCGTCCGACTTCAGCCAGGTCACGATCTCGCGGTCCGTGAGTTCGAGCCCCGCGTCGGGCTCTGGGCTGATGGCTCGGAGCCTGGAGCCTGTTTCCGATTCTGTGTCTCCCTCTCTCTCTGCCCCTCCCCCGTTCATGCTCTGTCTCTCTCTGTCCCAAAAATAAATAAAAAATGTTGAAAAAAAAAAAATTCAAAAAAAAAAAAAAAAAAAAAAGCCATATATGAACGACCCAATGCTAATATCATCCTCAATGGGGAAAAACTGAGAGCTTTCCCCCTAAGGTCAGGAAGAAGACAGGGATGTCCACTCTTGCCACTGTTATTCAACAGAGTATTGGAAGTCTTAGCCTCTGCAATCAGACAACACAAAGAAGTAAAAGGCATCCAAATCGGCCAGGAGGAGGTCAAACTTTCACTCTTCAAAGATGACATGATACTCTATATGGAAAACCCAAAAGATTCCACCAAAAAACTGCTAGAATTGATTCATGAATTCAGCAAAGTTGCAAGATATAAAATCAATGCACAGAAATCGGTTGCATTCCTATACACCAACAATGAAGCGACAGAACGAGAAATCAAGGAATCGATCCCATTTACAGTTGCACCAAAACCCATCAAATAACTAGGAATAAATCTAACCAAAGAGGTGAAAAATCTATATGCTGAAAACTATAGAAAGCTTATGAAAGAAATTGAAGAAGACACACAAAAAAATGGAAAAAGGTTCCATGCTCCTGGATAGGAAGAACAAATATTGTTAAAATGTCGATACTACCCAGGGCGCCTGGGTGGCTCACTCAGTTGGTTGGGTGTCCAGCTTTGGCTCAGGTCATGATCTCGCGGTTCGTGGGTTCCAGCCCCATATAGGGCTCAGTGCTGGCAGCTCAGAGCCTGGAGGCTGCTTCAGATTCTGTGTCTCCCTCTCTCTCTGTCCCTCCCCTGCTCATGCTCTGTCTCTCTCTGTCTCAAAAATAAATAAAAGATTTAAAAAAAAATGTCGATACTACCCAAAGCAATCTACATATATTCAATGCAATCCCTATCAAAATAACACCAGCATTCTTCACAGAGCTAGAACAAATAATCCTAAAATTTGTATGGAAACAGAAAAGACCCTGAGAAGCCAAAGCAATCTTGAAAAGAAAACCAAAGCAGGAGGCATCATAATCCCAGACTTCAAGCTATACTACAAAGCTGTAATCATTAGGACAGTATGGTGCTGGCACAAGAACAGACACTCAGATTAATGGAACAGAATAGAGAACCCAGAAGTGGACCCACAAATGTATGGCCAACTAATCTTTGACAAAGCAGGAAAGAATATCCAATCGAATAAAGACAGTCTCTTCAGCAAGTGGTGCTGGCAAAATTGGACAGTGACATGCAGAAGAATGAACCTGGACCACTTTCTTACACCAGACACAAAAATAAACTCAAAATGGATGAAAGAAGCCACGAAATCCTCGAGGAGAAAGCAGGCAAAAACCTCTTTGATCTTGGCCACAGCAAGTTCTTACTCAACACGTCTCCGAAGGCAAGGGAAACAAAAGCAAAAATGAACTACTATTTTACTCATCAAAAAAAGCTTCTGCACAGTGAGGGAAACAATCAGCAAAACTAAAAGGCAACTGACAGAATGGGAGAAGATATTTGCAAATGACATATGAGATAAAGGGTTAGTATCCAAAATCTATAAAGAATTTATCAAACTCAACACCCGAAAAACAAATAATCCAGTGAAGAAATGGGCAAAAGACACGAATAGACACTTCTCCAAAGAAGACATCCAGGTGGCCAACTGACACATGAAAAAATGCTTAACTTCACTCATCATCAGGGAAATACAAATCAAAACCATAATGAGATACCACCTTACACCTGTCAGAATGGCTAACATTAACAACTCAGGCAACAACAGATGTTGGCAAGGATGTGGAGAAAGAGGGTCTCTTTTGCATTGTTGGTGGGAATGCAAACTGGTGCAGCCACTCTGGAAAACAGTATGGAGGTTCTTCAAAAAATTAGAAATAGAACTACCCTACGACCCAGCAATTGTACTACTAGGCATTTATCCAAGGGATACAAGTGTGCTGTTTCGAAGGGACACATGCACCCCCATGTTTATAGCAGCACTATCAACAAAAGCCAAAGTATGCAAAGAGCCCAAATGTCCATCGATAGATGAATGGATAAAGAAGAAGTGGTATATATATACAATGGAGTATTAGTCGGCAATCAAAAAGAATGAAATCTTGCCATTTGCAACTACGTGGATGGAACTGGAAGGTATTATGCTAAGTGAAATTAGTCAGTCAGAGAAAGACAAAAATCATTTGACTTCACTCATATAAGGACTTTAAGAGACAAAACAGATTAACATAAGGGAAGGGAAACAAAAATAATATAAAAACAGGGAGGGGAACAAAACTGAAGAGACTCATAAATATGGAGAACAAACTGAGGGTTACTGGAGGGGTCGTGGGAGGGCTAAATGGGCTAAATGTGTAAGGGCACTAAGGAATCTACTCCTGAAGTCATTGTTGCACTATATGCTAACTAACTTGGATGTAAATTTTAAAAAATAAAAAATAAAAAAAAATAGAAAAGAATGTTATATTAAAAAAAAAAGAAATCAGGAAGTGTGATGAGTCCAGCTTTGTTCTTTCTCAATTGCTTCAGCTATTCAGGGTTTTTTATGGTTCCCTACAAATTTTAGGATTGTGTGTTCTATTTCTGAAAAATGCAGCTGGAATTTTGATAGGGATTGCATTGAATCTGTGGAAGACTTTGGGTAGTATGGACATTTTAATAGTATTAATTCTTCCAATCCATGAGCATGAAATATCCTTCCACTTATGTGTATGTTCAAATTTCGTCATCAATATTTTACAGTTTTTGGAGTACAGATCTTTCACCTTCTTGGTTAAATTTATTTCTAAGTAGTTTATTCTTGCTGATGCCATTGTAAACGGGATTTTTATTTTATGTTATTTATTTATTTATTAACATTTATTTATTGTTGAGAGACAGAGAGAGACAGAGTGCAAGCGGGGAGGGGGCAGAGAAAGAGGGACACAGAATCCAAAGCAGGCTTCAGGCTCTGAGCTGTCAGCACAGAGTCTGAAGCGGGGCTCGAACCCATGAACTGTGAGATCATGGACCTGAGCTGAAGTTGGACACTTAACCAAGTGAACTACCGAGGTGCCCCAGGGGATTTTTATTTTAATTTCTCTTTTTGATAGTTTATTATCAGTGTATAGAAAAACAACAGGTTTTTTTTTTTTATATTGACTTGTATCTTGCATCTGTACTATAGTTGTTCATTAGTTCTAACAATTTTTTGGTGGAGTCTTTAGATTTGTTATATGTAATACTAACATAACAGATGGCATGATTTTACGGTCATGAACTGGATGTGTCTTATTTGACAACTAGATCTACTATCTGAAACTCTCCAGTTATAAGGAATCTTAGAATCACAAGTCCCCATGTTTGAATCCTGGCAATATCACTACTTGCTTTTACGAGTTACAAAACAGGCCTATTAATGTCTACCTTGTATGGCTATTATGAGGATAAAAAGAGATAATGTACTATAGTGCTTAGCATAGCATTTGGTTCAATGAATGTGAGTATTACAGAATGCTAGATGGAATTTTTGACTATAGCTGTGAAGATACAATGGAAGTAAAATCCAATGCCAAATCACCGTACCCAGAGTTTACCAAGAAGTTGGTCAAAGACAGGTATTGCAGCTATTGGATCCTTCAGCTTGTTAGTGATCTTAAAAGGGTGCTAATAGTAAGAGGGAGGAATGCTTTGATCAAGGCATTTTGCTTTTGGAAAAAGCTATGAGTCCCTCTGATCTTCCCAGGGAGATGAGTGGAACCCCAAACCTAGTGAGAAGTCCACTGTGAGAGTTTATTCTCTGCTCTCTCCAGTTGGTCAGATACAACACTCGAGCCTGACTCCAATGGCTGACTAGGCTAAAGCAGCCTGTAGCAGTAGGATGGAGGTGCCACATGGCATCAGTCAGTCCCCAGCAACTGTCGGGGTAAAGGATGTGTGAGTGTTATCTTAGACCATAAGTGGACCTTGTACATGAGCAAAAGTGCCAGGGAGCTGTAGATAAATGGTCTGGAGGAGTTTTGGGTTCTGCTCAAGAGGACTTCTGCCAGAAAATGAGGGGGGACCTGTAAGCATTGGAGTGGAGGGTAAACTGCTAAAGAAACAGAAGCTGAAAAGCAATTAGGGCAGAGGTGGCTTAGCAGACACCTGCATTTTAGGAGGGAGGGGGCTACATAAGTGTTCTTGACAGAAGAATCAGCTTGAACGTCTGCCAGGCTGAGAGTTGAAGCTGATTTAGACTCTGCCAGTCCAATAAGAACTTCCTCATTCTTTATCTCCTCCTCTCTATGCTCTTACCTTAGATACTCAAATCCTGGCTGGCAAGGCATGAGGAAAGAACACCTCTAGGCAGAGAAAGAAAGATAGCCACCCACACCTACCTTTCCCACTGCTGCCTTTCAGCCTGATGTACACCTGAACAGACAGATTAGCTATTAAACTGAATAGCAGAGTGTTTTGATTAATATCTTGGACTGGGCAATCTAAGCTTGAGTTGAGACTGCATTTGTGATTTTAAGTGAAAGCTGAACCTATAATTAAGTGTGATCAGAAAAGCTCTGTTGGAGCTTTCATCGAGGTGCAGGGAACTGTCTTTCTTATTCAATATTATTCAAAAAGCATTGAACAAAAGATGTTATTACATTATTAGTTGTGCTTGTGTGGTGTGTTGGTTACATTATTAGTATTGTTGATGTAATAGAAAGGCTACCTTCAAATTCAGCATCACGCACTCAAAAAAATTTTCATTTATGTTTGATATTCCTCTGTATTTTTCTGGCTTATAACCTATATTCTTATATCAAAAATTAACTCAGTTATTTAGGAGGACATTTTGTAACCAGGTTTTTCACAATGCTTATCAGAAAGTTATTTTGCTTAAAATTAGTGTTCTTTGAATACTTTACTGAGAAAATTTGATATCCAAAATGAGAATTAGGTAGCATTTACCTTAAAAACTTTCTAGACTGAAATAATTCAGCATGTGCCATGATGTAGCACTTTGGGGACTTGATGTTCTATTTGTCCATGAACTAGAGCAAATAACCATTAAAAAATTCTTTAAAAAAATTTTTTTGTGTTTATTAATTTTTGAGAGAGAGAGAGAGCGAGAGAGAGCAAGAGAGAGCATGAGTGGGGGAGGAGCAGGAAGAGAGGGAGACAATCTGAAGCAAGCTCCAGGCTCTGGGCTGTCAGCACAGAGCCCGATGTGGGGCTTGAACTCATGAACTCTGAGATCATGACCTGAGCCGAAGTCAGACACTTAACCGACTGAGCCACCCAGGTGCCCCTAAAAAATTCTTTTAAATTGATGTATGACATGTGTAATAAAAATACACAATTTATAAAAGTTTGGTTTGATGAGCATTTATGAGGTGAACACATGCATGTAAACCAGCATCCAGTCAAGAAAGAGAACTTACCAACATTCCAGTCTGACTCCTAATATCAATAGTTTTGCTAGTTTTTAAATAAGGGAACTATATTTTTGTGTTTGTGAGATTCATTCATGTAGATGCGTGTATTTATGGTTTGTTTATTTACAAATCTGCATAGGATTCCCTAGACAAACATAAAATAATTTATTAGTCTATTCTATGGTTGATGGACATTTGGATTGTTTCCAGGTTTAGACTCTTACAAATAATACTGCTAAAAGCGTTCTTATACATGTGTTTTGGTGTATATATTGTACATTTTGTTGGTTATATGTTGGAGTGGAATTACTAAACTATAGGTATGACTGTGTTCAGTTTTAGTAGAGCATGACGGTTTTCTAACGTGATTGTAAAAATTACACTTCTATCATCTGTGTGTGAGAGTTCCATTTACTCTACTTCCTTGGCAACGTGTGATATTGTCTGTTTTTTATTTGAGCTATTGTGATGTGCGCCAATTCTCTTGTGAGAAAAACTTTGCCCTCGTCATTGGCATGCCCTCAGTAAACTTCCAAACTAGGATTGAGCGGTTTTCTTAGTCTTCTTTTCTTTCAAGAGAGCATTGCTCTAGCATGATCCATTATTAAAGTATAATTTTTATATT